>NC_135720.1:144705536-145005536 GCF_964656455.1 Halichoerus grypus
GAATGAGTGAGGGAAGCAGAGTGAGAGAGATAAGAAAACAAACCAACATAAGGGTGTAGTAGCCAAGTTGTGCACAATGTGAGCTCAGTTCTCCCAGGACCTCCTGAAAAGCATACAGGAGGTCTGCTTCCACTTGAAGGAAGGGCTGCTGGAACATTTTCCCACTAATTACCATCCTGCCTTGTTTGAAGATTTCCCCTAGCGTCATTAAATCTCTTATGTTTCTGGGTGACACTTGTTTATGTGCCAAGTCGGCTCCCCCTGTATCAGATAAAGCCTTGAAGCAGACAGGGAAGACATATGCAACACACTCGAGGTGGGTCACTGTCGGGGTGTGTAAGATGAATCTGGGTTCACACAGAGCTGTTCATTGCAGCTCTGCTGAAGTCAGAGGTGGGCTGTGGAAATGCGCTATACTGGCACCAGAGGGCCCTGCCTTAGAAGGTGAGATGTAAATATTGTAAATATTGTATTCCACACTGGCAACCACTGGAATCACAATGCACCGGGTCTCAGGAAAAACTCCTCCAGATTCTGTTCTGAGAGGCAGAGGAGGTGAGCTAAGAGAAAAATCACAGGGAAAATTGATATTTGAGGGAACAAGACAAATGTCAACAGAAGTAGTGATGAAGAGAATTCTTGTATTTTGTGTAGTAAACAGTTAAACTAAGACTCTCTCCTCCCACCCATGAACATTTGGAGAATAGTTGATCCAGGGAGAAAACATTCATCTCCGATGGTGAGAAAGTAGAAAGGAACTGAGAGAGAAAATATGGATGGATGGAGATACAGATACCTAGATAAGGATATAAATAGGTATACACATTACTATCAAAAAAAAAAAAAAAAAAAAAAAAAAAGGAAGAAGAAGAAGAAGAAAGAAAACCAGAAAAGAAAGAACAATCTTAATAGACAAAGAACACAAACCAGCAGTTCCTGGAAGTTGATGAAAGTCACAGGATAGAAGAGGAAGTAGCTTGGTTTTGAAGATGGGAAATCTGTAAGACTGAAATTCTTTAAAACATCACACTTTATTTTTTTTTATTTTTTTTTTACACTTTATTCTTCCCCTGAAGTATCAAACTCAGATTTACAAACACAATTCTAACATTTCAACTCTACTTTGCAAAAATTCTACAGAGAATAAAGGAACAATGGCACAGAAAAGAGGACAGAGACTGGGAGATGATGTATGGATTTTCTAAAATGCACAGCAGTGAAACAAAGATATGAGACATGAGCGATACTGTGGGAGCTACCTGTGAGCATGGGGACTGCTGACTGACGGGTCCACTTCTAGTGTGTGGATAAAGTCGGACACAACCCACTACAGAGGATCAGATAGGAAACAGTAAGGCCAGAATATTTGGGAAGGAACTTCCAGCAAGTTGTGTGAAAGCAAAACACACACTACTGTGAAATCTTTATTTATTTATTTATTTTGTAAATATCAGGTCATGCCATGATTTTTCTAAGAATCCTTGCTTGAGTGGGCCATTTGACCAACGTTATTTTTTTAATAGGATTTTAAACATTTTCAACTGTATTTCCAAACGTTTCATTTTCTCCAGTTCACTTTATCATTATTAGGACTATTTAAAAGTGATGAAAAATATATGATAAGGTATAGGAAGATGAATCAGGCATGTTTTACCACCTGAAAAAAATTTTTGTGAGGGTTAAATAAGCTAATCCATTTGGCAAATTTTCAGTTCAATGATAAGAACTCAGACAAGTGTGGCTGTGCTGCTGCTGATCATAAATATCTGTTTCATTTGTGGATCTCTAATTAAAATTCCTCTCTATCCATTGATTATAGGTGCATTTTCTCAACTGTATGTGGAATAATTTGGAAAAAGGGGGATAAACTATAAAACAAAGAGATGGAATATTATCTGCAATTCCACCATTAGGATTTTGATGATTTGGTTTAACTCCTTAATATTTGGTAAACTGGAAAATGAATATTTTTATTTAAATGTGGGGATAAGTAAGGCTTAATCAAACATATTGATTCGGGAGAAGGAAGGGAGTCTAGGAGTTTAAATTTTTTGGGTGAACATGCACTCAAATGAATCACTGTGGGGCATAGATTTGTAAAACCTGTTGTTTTAACATTGATTATTTTCCTTTGGTGAGTCTTGTTGGGGGACTTCCTTGGCAAAAGCTTATTGTGAATGGAAACAGTGGAAATTTACAAAGTACCATATAAACATCCTTAACAAGAGGGCAGACTGTCACGCCACATGGATAGGACAGTTGGTAGGAGCAGAGAAGCAAGAATGTGAGCTAGGAAAGCACAGAAGGTGAAGAAGGAAAAGGAGCCATCGGCCCTCTAGTATGTTAAGAAAACAGGCCAGTGATGGAGTGAAACAAGTATTTCCTAAATCTCTTTTGATCTACTGCATAAATGACTAAAAGATAGTGCATTTCCCAAACTTGTTTTGTAATCAGGTTTTATGCCAAGTAAAGGACAATAAATACAGATATGTCTGCTCTGTAATATAAAGATGGATAAGTTATAATGGTGGGAAAGTGGGTATGATTATTTTTCAATTCTTTTAGAAAGGAGATAATATAGACATAGAATATTTCTTTTTTTTTAATGATATCACTCATATTCTCTGCAAAATGTTGCCTTTTATTTTGATGTTTTTCATCTGGAACAAACATTTGAGTAGTGTCATCATCATCATGATGATAATTGTAGCTAACAAAGGCCAGGATCTCTCTCTCTCTCTCTCTTTCTCTCTCTCTAAGTGTTTTCCTTGTGTTTTCACATTTAATTCCTTCAACACCCATAGGTAGTTTCTGTGATTGTCCTCTATTTTCCAAATAGAAAATCTAAGGAAAGAACAAAGGTAAGAACAAAAAGTTTAAATAATTTTCTTAAGATTACATAGCATAAAGTAGCTGAGGAAAAATTCAAGCTCAGAAATCAAGAGAAGGTGGGAAGGAAAGAGGAAGAAGAAGAAGGAGATTGAAGGACAGGAGGGGGAAGAAAATGGGAGGAGGATATTCAGATAAATTGAGATATAAAGATACAAAGAAACAAGAGAACAAAATGAAGAGAAAGAGGCCAAAAGAAGATATGGTTGAACAGTAATTTTTATTAAAAACTGTGTGATAAATGTTGTAAATGTACAACATTTGAGAGCAAAGTTGAGATAGTCTCTTAATACTTAGCAAAATGATTTTCACTAATAGGTGTTTAATATATTCTTTACATAATATTTATAATGAGGAATTCTAATCAGGTAAAATATGAAGAAGATGCAAAAGAGGAAGAGAAATAGAGAGCTAATGAAGGACATGTATCAAAGATTAGAACAGGTCACTGAATCTTTTATTTTTCCCTAAACTATAGGTAGCAGAATCTCATCCTGGAGTAGGAAGGAGTCAAGTCATACTACTTCTCTTCCTGCCTCTGTATTGGAACCATCACAGGCTTTTGAGCAACTACTTTTGAACAATTTTCCAAAGAGGTGACTGCTCCAGAAGCTATGATCACAGTTTGCAATGACAGCCACAGTGATTTCATCCTCCTAGGCTTCTCTGAGAAGCCATATTGGGAGAAGATACTTTTCTGGGTGGTTCTGATCTTTTATTGTTTGACTATTGCAGGAAATATAGTCATAATTCTTGTTTACTCAAAGGATCCTAAACTCCACATCCCCATGTATTTCTTTCTTTGCAACCTTTCCCTGCTAGATCTCTGTTTCACCAGCAGCTGCATTCCACAGATGTTAGTTAATTTCTGGGGTCCAAAGAAGACCATCAGCTACATTGGCTGTGCCATTCAACTCTATGTCTTCTTGTGGCTTGGGGCCACTGAATGTGTCCTTCTTGTGGTTATGGCTGTGGACCGCTATGTGGCAGTGTGTCATCCACTGCAATATACTGCTATCATGCACCCCAAACTCTGTCTGCAGCTGGCCATCCTTGCATGGGGGGCTGGCCTGGTCCAGTCTCTGGTCCAGTCTCTTGCCACCCTCCAGTTACCCTTCTGCTCCCACCGCAGGGTGGATGACATTGTGTGTGAAGTCCCAGCCCTGATTCAGGCCTCTAGTGCAGACACCACCTACAATGAAATCCAGATGTCCATAGCCAGCATCATTCTCCTGGTGGTACCCCTGGTCATCATTCTTTCCTCATACGGGGCTGTTGCTAAGGCTTTGCTAAGAATAAAGTCAGCTGCAGGGCAGAAGAAGGCATTCAGTACCTGCATTTCTCACCTTCTTGTGGTCTCCCTCTTCTATGGCACGGTCACAGCTGTTTATCTTCAACCCAAGAACCGCTATTCTCAGGAACAGGGCAAGTTCTTCACCCTTTTCTACACTGTTGCAACCCCATCTCTTAATCCGCTCATCTACACCTTAAGGAACAAGGAGGTCAAGGGGGCACTAATAAGACTGGGGAGGAGGATGGGATTCCCAGAATAACTGAAGTGGCTGACATATGTTGGTCTCTGGCTTAACTTGGGAAGAGAGAAGAACCTCATTGCAAAAAGCTGAAGATTTACCCTCTAAGCCAAAAGTAGGGGAGAGTTAGTTGCATTTTGTTCAAGTGCAGACTTCAGCCCCATTCATCAGTCACTGATTAGGCCCTCACTTTCTTCAGGGTGCTGACTGAGGACAGTATGGTATAAAAATGAGTATACTTAACATCACTGTCTTAAAGAATGCTAAATACAGTGCTGAATACAGTTGAAACACAGACCAAAATAAAAGACCAAGCAGTATGTTTTGTGCCTTGCCATTTCTTTCTTTTTTCTTTGTTCTATTTTCCTTCAAGCTCAACCACAACTTTCATCCAAACGTCTAGTACAAAAAGGGTCCAAAAGTTTTGAGACAGAGAAGTTTAAAGAACTCCTGTGTTCTCTGGCACTCTGATCTGTGGGTCTCAGTTCCCAGTCGCTGGTGCCTTGTTGCCACAGCAGGACCACTGCTAATGTGTCATGTGCCCAGAACTGCCCAGTGCAAGGTGTCAGCCAAGCAGAAGCCCACACTTACTGCTCTCTGGGTCCAGGTTCTTAGTTTGAGCCCTGACATGCCAAATCCCTAATTACAGGAATAGACTTGTACTTTTTATTGACTTTGAGGTGTTATTATAATCAAATCGCTTTCTTCCTATCAGATCCAATTCTTATTAATTCATCTTGTAGTTATTTATTAATTTCCCATTTTACATTTATCATGTACTAGGGATGGGAATATAATGGTAGATAAGACAAAATCATCAACACCATGGAGCTTATGGTCAAATGGTGGATGCAGATACTAAACAAAATCTTTTGTATTATTTAATAGAGAGAGACTTGTTCTCCAGCTCCTGCCTCAAGCTGATTACCATGCTGCATGCATTTTGAATTTTGAATGTTATGCACCAAAGATTTATTTGTTGTTGCCTTTTAGCTATTGCTTATAAGTGTTTACTATTCTCATTAGTTTCACTAAAATCATAAACATAAATTATTGACTTTGCAGTGTAGATTGTCTAAATTAACTGTGTTCAGTCCTTAGCTGCCTTTCATTTACTGGTGCCAATTTCCTATATAGGTGAAACTAGGATCAGGTCCTGTTAACTCTTACTTTCTGCTTGGAAATAACAGCACAATTTCTATGAGGATGTAACATAGTTTCTCACTGTCTATAAAAGAACAATACTTATAAAATCATTTTGATATCCTTCTGCTCGGTTGCAAAGAATACAGGAATGACTAAGAAGAAGACTACAAGGACAGAGGTTGTTTTATGGTTTTACTCTGAGCTCGCAGTGCAGGGGCAGCCCAGGGGGAGGGGGGGGTTAATTGGCTCATGGTGTGACACAGTCGATAGGTAGTGACTATCCTGGAGGTGAAAGTAGGGATGCTGGGGGAGGGAGGCAAGATGGTGGAGGAGTAGGGGACCCCATTCCAACTGGTCCCCTGAATTTAGCTGGATATCTATCAAAACATTTTGAACACCCACAAAATCAGCCTGAGATGTAAGAATATATATCTCAATCCCTACAAGCAGAAAAGCAACTCCCTTTTGCAATGTAGGATGTGCGCAGTCGTGAATCTGTGGGGAGATATCAGAAGATAAACAGAAGGGGGAGGGAGCCTCCATAAGCTGGCTCCTGGAAAGTTATATAACACCGGAGCACAAAATCAGAACCTTTAGAAATCTCCTCTAGAGGGAGAGACATCCCCCTCTGAAAGGGGTTCTGGAAATGAAAAGGCAGAATTCTAGGTAGGGCACTGTGGTCTCAGGATATGAGGAGCCACAGAGTGAAAGGGGGTGCCTGAACTGGTAAAGTACCCAAGCAGTGGAGCCAGGAAGTAGGTTATGGTCAACGAGCCCAGGAGGGGGCTCTCAGCTCAGATCACCATAAACTGCATGCTGTGCTGGTGGATAATCACTCTTTTCCTGAGCAGCCTGAAAAATTCTGGAACCAGTGCCTGCGACTGGACAAAAGCTCACAGGGCGGTAGTGGCCCAGAAGGACATTAGGGCGGCACCCAGATAAGATCCAGGAGCTTCAGGTGTCTGCAGGAGCCTGTGGCCGCTTGAGGTTTTAGAGTTACAAAGGGCCGTGACACTCCGGGACCCCTGGGGCTACCTCTGAGAGAGTTGCAGTGGGCATGCACCATGGGAGCTGCGGTTTTGGGAGCATACAGAAGTAGAGACTGTTTGTCCTGGACGGTTTATTAAAGAGGACAGATTTCGATCTTTCTGCTCTGGGCCAGAGGTTTGGGCATTGCCATTTTTGCTTTAATCTTCTGAAGAGGCGCCTCCAGGGAGCAAAAGCCAAACAGAGGACCAGTTTGCAATGAGCCCATCCCCCTGACAGGGGATGGGACAACACCGCTCAGGCAGGGATACCTGAGAAACAGCGCAGCAGGCCCCTCTCCCAGAAGTCAGGCTGGAAGAACAAGTGGATGACAAACCTATGGATCCCTTAAGACTGTACAATTCCAATGCCAGGGGAAAATAGTATATTGAGCTCCAGGTGTGGCCTCACAACTTATTTATTTTTCAGATAAAATTCTCCTTTTATTTTTTTCTTTTTCTTATGCTTTTTCTCTTTTTACCTTTTTCCCATTTCAACTAGATGCTTATTATACCAACTTATATTTCAAGTCGCTTTTTAACTTTTGTTTTTTCACATCTGCATTTTATACATATATGCTTCATAATATTAGTCCTTTTTTCACTTTATTCAATTTTATTTTATATAAATATGTTTTACTTTCCTTGAAATTTACAAGTGGATCACCCTGCTTTGTCCACGCTGAAAGATTACAGTCTCTTTTCCCTTTTCCCTTCTTTTTTTTTTTTTTTAATTTTATTCTTGTGTTTCATTTTGGCTTTGATTTTCTGTGGTGGCTTCCGAACACTCAGGATTTTTCTAGGGTGCATCTTACTTGGGTCATGGCTGATATTTTGAGCTCTGTTCATTTGCCCACCCATTGCTCTCTGGGCAGAATGACTAGAAGGAGGAACTAAAAAAAAAAAAAAAAAAAGTCATTAGCTATCAGGGAAATTCAAATCAAAACCACATTGAGATACCAGCCTACACCAGTTAGAATGGCAAAAATGGACAGGGAAAGAAACAACAAATGTTAGAGAGGTTGTGGAGAAAGGGGAACCCTTTTACACTGTTGGTGGGAATGCAAGTTGGTACAGCCACTTTGGAAAACAGTGTGGAGGTGCCTCAAAAATTTAAAAATAGAGCTACCCTATGACCCAGCAATTGCACTCCTGGGTATTTACCCGAAAAGACACAGATGTAGCAAAAAGAAGGGCCATATGCACCCAATGTTCATAGCAGCAATGTCTGCAATAGTCAAACTGTGGAAAGAGCTGAGATGCCCTTCAACAGATGAATGGATAAAGAAGATGTGGTCCATATATGTTACAATGGAATATTACTCAGCCATCAGAAAGGATGAATACCCCACTTTTACATCAACATGGATGGGCCTGGAAGAGATTATGCTAAGTGAAATAAGCCAAGCTGAGAAAGTCAATTACCATATGGTTTCACTTATTTGTGGAACATAAGGAATAGCATGGAGGACTTTAGGAGAAGGAAGGGAAAAATGAAGGGTGGGAAATCAGAGGGAGAGACGAACCATGAGAGACTATGGACTCAGAAACAAACTGAGGGTTTTAGAGGGGCGGGGGATGGGGGGATGGGTTAGTCCGGTGATGGGTATTAAGGAGGGCATGGAGCACTGGGTGTTATATGAAAACAATGAATCGTGGATCACCACATCAAAAACTATTGATGTATTGCATGATGATTAACATAACATAGTAATAAAAAAAAAACAAGAGGCAGTGTTCTCTGTCATAGAGCTAATCAATACATATGGATATAAGATGTCAGAAGTAGAATTCAGAATAGCGATCATAAAGTTAATAGCTAGGCTTAAAAAAAAAAAAGTGACAATATAGAATCTTTAAGAGCAGAAATGAGACCTAATCAGGCAGAGCTTAAAAATGCTATGAATGAGAGGCAGTCTAAACTGGATACTTTAGAGATTGGGGGGAAAAGATGGCAGAGGAGTAGGGGACCCTATTCCAACCGGTCCCCTGAATTGAGCTGGATATCTACCAGACCACTCTGAACACCCACGAAATCAGCCTGAGATGTAAGAAGATATATCTGGATCTCTAAAAACAGAATATCGCAGGCAGTTGGTTTTGGGGTAAGAAGCGGGGAGCTGTAATTCTGCAGGCAGATATGGGAAGATAAATGGAAGGGGGAGGGAGATGCCATAGTGCTTGAGCTGGGAAGGTGAAATAACACAGGAGCACAAAAGCCTCCAGCGCTGGGGACCGGGCATAGGCTCGCAGACCGCAGACTGGTAGCAGTGGGGAAAGGACTTTAGGGCAGCCCCCTGGACTGAAAACTGGAGCGGCAGGGCTGTGCATGTGAACTGGGGGCAGCTGGCGGTTTTAGAAGCACAAAGGGCAGAGATGTGCCCTGACCTGGAAGCTGAGGGGCGCACTAACCAGGACGCTGCAGTTTTTAGCAGCACAGACAGAAACAGATAGTGTGGCCTGGAGAGCTCACTGAAGAACAGACTGCAAACTCTCTGCTCTGAGGCAGAGGGTTGGAAATGGTCACTTCTGCTCTGATTCTTGGAGGAGATGCAGAAAGCCACCAGGGAAAGCAGTCAGAGAACAAAGCTCCCAAAAAACAGTTTTCACTGAGCACATCCCCCACACAGGGGGCAGGGCAGCTCTGCCCAAACAGGGTTGCCTGAGTAAAAGTGCAGCAGGCCCTCCCCCAGAAGACAGGCTGGGAGAACAGGAGGCTGACAACCCTAAGGACCCTATAAACCAGGAGGATCTTGCTTGGGTTGTGGTCAATAATTTGGATTCTGTACACTCCCTCAACCACCCCTCAACAGAATGACTAGGAGGAGGAACCCCCCAAATATGAAAGACTCAGAGATTGTGACTTCTCCCACAGATTTGCAAATGGATACAATATAACCAAGATGTTGTAAATGGACTTCAGGGTAACAGTTATGAAGACGATAGCTAGAATGGAGAAATTGATTAATGGCAACATAGAGTCTCTAAGGGCAGAAATGAAAGCTGAACTGGCAGAATTTTAAAATGCTACCAATGAGATCCAATCTAATCTAGATACTCTAACTGCTAGGGTAAGCAAGGCAGAAGAACGAATTAGTGCTCTAGAAGACCAGTTGGTAGAAAAGAAGAAAAAAGAGGAGGCCGGGGAGAAATAGCTCAGAATCCATTAAAACTAAAGTAGAGAAATAAGTGACGCCATAAAATGTTCCAATGTCAGAATTATTGGGATCCCTGAGACGGTGGAGAGAGAGAGAGGACTAGAAGATATAACTGAGCAAATCATAGCTGAGAACTTGCCTCATCTGGGGAATGAAACAAACATTCGTGTCCTAGAGGCAGAGAGGACCCCTCCCAAGATCAAGGAAAACAGGCTAACACCCCGGCATGTAATAGTAAAACTTGCAAATCTTAGAACCAAGGAAACCATCTTAAGGGCAGTTAGGGGAAAGAGATTCCTTACATACAGAGAGAAGAATATCAAAACAACGTCAGACCTATCCACAGAGACTTGGCAAGCCAGAAAGGGCTGGCAAGACATTTTCAGGGTACTAAATGAGAAGAACATGCAGCCAAGAATACTTTATCTGGCAAGGCTGTCATTTAGAGTGGATGGAGAGATGCAGAGCTTCCAAGACTGGCAGAAACTGAAAGAATATGTGACCACTAAGCTGGCCCTGCAAGAAATATTAAGGGGGGTTCTATAAAAGTAGAAAGACCCCAAGAGTGATATACAACAGAAATTTACAGGGACAATCTATAAAAACAACGTCTTCACAGGCAACATGATGACAATAAATTCATATCTTTCAATAATCACTCAACGTGAACAGCCTGAATGCTCCCATAAAACGGCACAGGGTTGCTGACTGGATAAAAAGACAGGACCCATCCATATGCTGTCTACAAGAAACTCATTTTTTTGTTTGTTTATTTTATTTTTTATTGTTATGTTAATCACCATACATTACATCATTAGTTTTTGATGTAGTGTTACAAGAGACTCATTTTGAACCTAAAGATACATCCAGACTGAAAGTGAAGGGATGGAGATCCATCTTCTACACTAACGGACCTCAAAGAAAGCTAGGGTAGCAATTCTAATATCAGACAAATTAGATTTTAAGCTAAAGGTTGTAGTTAGAGACACAGAAGGACATTATATCATTCTTAAAGGCTCTATCCAACAAGAAGATTTAACAATTGTAAATATCTACACCCCCAACATGGCACCAGCCAACTACATAAGCCAAATGTTAACCAAAATAGAGTCATATTGATAATAATACATTAATTTTAGGAGACCTCAATACTCCACTCTAGCAAAAGACAGATCATCTAAGCAGAAAATCAACAAAGGAACAAGACCTTTGAATGACACAGTAGACCAGATGGACCTCATAGATATATACAGAACATTCCACCCTAAAACAACAGAATACTCATTCTTCTTGAGCGCACATGGAACTTTCTCTAGAATAGACCACATACTTGGTCACAAATCAGGTCTCAACTGATACCAAAAGATAGAGATTATTCCCCACATATTCTCAGACCATAATGCTTTAAAACTGGAACTCAACCACAAGAAAAAATTTGGAAGGAATTAAAACACTTGGAAGCTAAAGACCACTCTGCTCAAGAATGTTTGGGTCAACCAGGAAATCAAAGAAGAACTTAAACAATTCATGGAAACCAACGAGAACAAAAATACATCAGTCCAAAACCTATAGGATACTGCAAAAGCTGACCTAATGGGGGAATATAGCCATCCAAGCCTCACTCAAAAAAATAGAAAAATCCCGAATTCACCAACTAACTTTACACCTTAAAGAACTAGAGAAAAAGCAACAAATGGAGCCTAGCCATGCATTAGAAGAGAAATAATTAAGATTAGAGCAGAGATCAATGAATTAGAAACCAGAAACACAGTAGATCAGATCAACAAAACTAGAAGCTGATTCTTTGAAAGAATTAATAAGAAAGATAAACCACTGGCCAGAAATATCCAAAAGAAAAGAGAAAGGACCCAAATTAATAAAATTATGAATGAAAGGGGAGAGATCACGACTAACACCAAGGAAATAGAAACAATTATTAGAAATTATTATCAACAACTATATGCCAATAAACTGAGCAATCTGGATGAAATGGAGGCCCTCCTGGAAACCTATAAGCTGCCAAGACTGAAACAGGAAGAAATTGACAACCTGAATAGGCCAATAACCAGTAACGAGATTGAAGCAGTGATCAAAAACCTCCCCAAAAACAAGAGTCCAGGGCCTGATGGATGCCCTGGGGAATTCTACCAAACATTCAAAGAAGAAGTAATACCTATTCTACTGAAGCTCTTTCAAAAAATAGAAACAGAAGGAAAACTTCCAAACTCATTTTATGAGGCCAGCATTACCTTAATCCCCAAACCAGGCAAAGACCCCATCAAAAAGGAGAATTTCAGACCGATATCCCTGATGAATATGGATTCCAAAATCCTCACGAAAATCCTAGCTAATAGGATCCAACACTACATTGAAAGGATCATCCCCCACAACCAAGTGGGATTTATCCCCGGGATGCAAGTGTGCTTCAACATTTGCAAATCAATCAATGTGATAGAACACATTAATAAGACGAGAGAGAAGAACCATATGGTCCTCTCAATTGATGCAGAAAAAGCATCTGACAAAATACAGCATCCTTTCCTGATTAAAACTCTTCAGAGTATAAGGATAGAGGGAACATTCCTCAAGTTCATAAAATCCATCTATGATAAACCCACAGCGAATATCAGCCTCAATGGGGAAAAGCTGAGAGCTTTTCCCTTAAGATCAGGAACATGAAAAAGATGCCCACTCTTGCCACTATTGTTCAACACAGTACTAGAAGTCCTAGCAACGGCAATCAGACAACAAAAAGAAATACAAGGTATTCAAATCAGCAAAGAAGAAGTGATACTTTTCACAGACGACATGATACTTTATGTGGAAAACCCAAAAGACTCCACCCCCAAATTACTAGAACTCATACAGCAATTCAGTAATGTGGCAGGATACAAAATCAATGCACAGAAATCAGTTGCTCTCTTATACACTAACAATGCAACTGTAGAAAGAGAAATTAAAGAATCGATTCCATTTACAATAGCACCAAAAGCCATAAGATACCTCGGAATAAACCTAACCAAAGAGGTAAAGGATCTATACTCTAGGAACTACAGAACACTCATGAAAGAAATGGAAGAAGACACAAAAAGATGGAAAAACTTTCCATGCTCATGGATCAGAAGAATAAACATTTTTAAAATGTCTATGCTACCCAGAGCAATCTATACCTTCAATGCCATCCCGATCAAAATGCCAATGACATTTTTCAAAGTGCTGGAACAAGCAATCCTAAAATTTGTATGGAATCAGAAAAGACCCCGAATCGCCAAGGAAATGTTGAAAAAGAAAAACAAAGCTGGGGGCATCACGTTGCCTGATTTCAAGCTATAGTACAAAGGAGTGATCACCAAGACAGCATGGTACTGGCACAAAAACAGACATATAGACCAATGGAACAGAATAGAGAACCCAGATATGGACCCTCAACTCTATGGTCAAATAATCTTTGACAAAGCAGGAAAAATATGCAATGGAAAAAACACAGTCTTTTCAATAAATGGTGCTGGGAAAATTGGACAGCTATATACAGAAGAATGAAACTCAACCATTCTCTAACACCATACACAAGATAAACTCAAAATGGATGAAAGACCTCAATGTGAGGCAGGAATCCATCAAAATCCTAGAGGAAAACATAGGCAGTAACCTCTTTGACATCAGCCACAGCAACTTCTTTCAAGATTCATCTTCAAAGTCTAGTGAAACAAAATAAAAAATAAAATATTGGGACTTCATCAAGATAAAAAGATTCTGCACAGCAAAGGAAACAGTCAACAAAACAAAGAGGCAACACACAGAATGGGAGAAGATATTTGCAAATGACACTATAGACAAAGGGCTGATATCCAAGATCTATAAAGAACTTCTCAAACTCAACACCCATAAAACAAATAATCAAGTTGAAAAATGGGCAGAAGATATGAAGAGACACTTCTCAAAAGGAGACATACGAATGGCTAACAGACACATGAAAAAATGTTCATCATCATTAGCCATCAGGGAAATTCAAATCAAAACCACACTGAGATACCACCTTACACCAGTTAGAATGGCAAAAATGGACAGGGAAAGAAAGAACAAATGTTGGAGAGGTTGTGGAGAAAGGGAAACCCTCTTACACTGTTGGTGGGAATGCAAGTTGGTACAGCCACTTTGGAAAACAATGTGGAGGTGCCTCAGAAAATTAAAAATAGAGCTATCCTATGACCCAACAATTGCACTCCTGGGTATTTACCCCAAAGACACAGATGTAGCGAAAAGAAGGGCCATATGCTCCCCAGTGTTCATAGCAGCAATGTCCTCAATAGCCAAACTGTGGAAAGAGCTGAAATGCCCTTCAACAGATGAATGGATAAAGAAGATGTGGTCCATATATGTTACAATGGAATATTACTCAGCCATCAAAAAGGATGAATACCCAACTTTTACATCAACATGGATGGGACTGGAGGAGATTATGTTAAGTGAAATAAGTCAAACAGAGAAAGTCAATTATCATATGGTTTCACTTATTTGTGGAACCTAAGGAATAGCATGGAGGACTTTAGGAGAAGGAAGGGATAAATGAAGGGGGGAAATCGGAGGGAGAGATGAACCATGAGAGACTATGGGCTCTGAGAAATGGACTGACGGTGTTGGAGGGGAGGGGCATTGGGGAATGGGTTAGCCTGATGATGGGTATTAGGGATGGCATGTACTGCATGGAGCACTGGGTGTTATATGAAAACAAGCGTGGATCATTACATCAAAAACTAATGATGTATTGTATGGTGATTAACATAACATAATAAAATTAAATTAAATTAAAAAAAATAAACTGGGTACTCTAACAGCCAGGGTAAATGAGGCAGAAGAGTGAATTAGTGATCTAGAAGATAAGCTGATAGAAAGGAAGGAAGCTGAGGAAAATAGGGATAGGCTGTTAGTAGCACACGAAAATAGACTTAGAGAGATCAATGATGCAATGAAATGTTCCAATGTCAAAATTATTGGGATCCCCAAGGGAGTGGAGGGAGAGAGAGTACTAGAAGGTATATTTGAGCAAATGATACCTGATAACTTCCCTAATCTAAGGAAGGAAACAAACATTCATGTCTTAGAGACAGAGAGGACCCCTCCCAAGATCAATAAAAATAGATCAACACCCCGACATATAATAGTGAAGCTATTTATGTGATGTTAATTGAACATAATAAAAAAAAGAAAGTAGGGATGCCAATGCATTTGAATGTTCATCCTATTTTGTTTTTTAATTAATTAATTATTTATTTATTTTAAATTATTATTATTATTATTATTATGTTCTTTTAGCCATCATTATTTTTTGATGTAGTGTTCACTAATTCATTAGTTGCATGTAACACCCAGTGTTCATCATATCACATGCCCTCCTTAATGCCTATCACCCAGTTACCCCATCCCTCACCCACCTCCCCTCCTGCAACCCTCAGTTTGTTTCCCAGAGTCGAGTGTCTCATGGTTTGTCTCCCTCTGATTTCTTCCCATTCAGTTTTCTCTCCCTTCCCCTATGATCTTCTGTGCTATTTCTTATATTCCACATATGAGTGAAACCATATGATCATTGTCTTTCTCTGATTGACTTATTTCACTTAGTATAATACCCTTGAGTTCCATCCATGTCAATGCAAATGATAGGTATTCATCCTTTCAGATGGCTGAGTAATATTCCATTGTTTATCTGAATCACACACATCTTCTTTATCCACTCATCTGTTAAAGGACATCTTGGCTCTTTCCACAGTTTGGCTATTGTGGACATTACTGCTATGAACATTGGGGTGCATGTGCCCCTTCTTTTCACTACATCTGTATCTTTCAGGTAAATACCCAGTAGAGCAATCACTGGGTCATAGGGTAGCTCTATTTTTAACGTCTTGGGGAACCTCTATACTGTTTTCCAGGGTGGCTGCACCAGCTTGCATTCCCACCAACAGTGTAAGAGGGTTGTCCTTTCTCCACATCCTTGCCAACATTTGTTGTTCCCTGTCATCCTGCTTTGGAAAGAGCCTGGAATGATTCCAGGCCTTGGGTACAAAGGAAAACTGTGAGCCAGATAGAAGTGCATGAGAGAGAGAGATTAAAATTCCAGTCAGTATTAAGGAGGGTATGTGATATGATGAGCATTGGGTGTTATACACTAATGAATCATGGAACACTACACCAAAAACTAATGATGTACTATATGTTGGCTAATTGAATTTAAAATAAAAAAATAAATAATAAAAAGAAAGTTGCATTCTAAAAAAAAAAAAAGATTCCAGTAAATAGCAGCAAAAAAGGAGAGGAACAAATTTCCTCCCACTTGAGGATTCATAAGAGTCCATGGCACAGTTGTTAAAAATTAAGATTCTTGGGTTTAATACTGAGAATTTCTGATATAAAACAAATCATTGTGCCCTGAAATAGGCATTTTAAATAATGCTGTGATTCTGGTGTAGGTTGACACCATCCTGCTAATCTAGTTGTTCAGCCAAAGTGACAGGAGCTTCAAATGAATCAGTGTATTTTAAAAATAGGAGAGAAGGGAAGAAAGGTCTAGAAGTAGAATAAAGCATTAGCTCAAACCCCATATTCCAAGGTAATGAAGGTGGAATTATTTTCTCATTCGTCTGTTGTAGATGAAATAACGTCTCCCAGGGGTAGACTCAACTCAGGTAATGTCAGGATGTGTAGAAAATGCCAAGTAAATAATCTGAGGATAGAAGTGAGTTTACTAATTATGGAACAGGAGATCCCAATGGTACATTGGAGAGTTTTAGAGGGATACTGGCAGGTGTCTGGGAAAAGGAAAGGAATTCCATTATGGGAATTACAGTGTGGAAAACTATAGATGACCAAGATATGTTTACATTTTAGAAGAGGACTGAGAAAACTGTGTTGGGACGTGCTGTGGATGTAGCCATGTACTTATTTGTCAACATTATTAATCTAATCACAAATATTTATGACTATATACTAAGAGCCAGGCACTGCTATAAAATGATGAACAAGTCAGGGGGGCGCCTGGGTGGCTCAGTCATTAAGCGTCTGCCTTTGGCTCAGGTCATGATCTCAGGGTCCTGGGATCGAGCCCCGCATCAGGCTCACTGCTCCGCGGAGAGCCTGCTTCTCCCTCTCCCACTCCCCCTGCTTGTGTTCCCTCTCTCGCTGTGTCTCTCTCTGTCAAATAAATAAATAAAATCTTTTAAAAAAATGATGAACAAGTCAGGAAAGATCACTTCCTTCATAGACATTCTAGGTATTTCCTTAGGTAAGTGGCTTTTTCAGGAAACTGCAGACTGTTCTATATATTCAGGCATTTTGTTCCTTTGACATTTCTAGGATGAGGAGCAGCAGGCGCCTGTGATACAGCGTCATTTTCTGGCATGCGTGTGTACACAATGACAGACTGAACCTTCTGATGGCTGCCATGATGATCTCTGAGGATTTATTGGCCTATAATCCAGCCCTTCACACAGGGATACACATTTCTGTAATGTTCAGTGTGACAGGCTATGGGCAGATGCAAGTAAGTCCCAGAGTCTGCTTAACTCTAGAGAACAGTCTGATGGTCACCAGAGGGGAGGTCGGTGGGGAGATGGGTGAAATAGGTGACAGGGATTAAGGAGTGCACTTGTGATGAACACTCAGTGATGTATGTTATTGTTGAATCACTATATTGTACACCTGCAACTAATATAACACTATGCTAACTGTACTGAAATTAAAATAAAAAACTAACAAAAATGTATATGTACAAGCATAAAAAGAAGTTCCAGGGTTTCTCATGGGCATCAGTTACTACCCGTCTGCAACCTGTCATCATTGGTGTGTGCACATGTGTGTGCATGTGTTTGCATCTCTGCTGTTTGTGGCTATGGAAATGCAAACATAAATGGAAGAAATAGCATTTTAGAGTGTGGCTATTACAAAAATTATAAGACTATTCTGCCCCTTTTCACGTGGTCAGGAGGTGAATCCAATAAGAGTAGCATTTGAAAAGAGCAATGGGAGCAAAACATCACTGCTCACCAGGAAAACATGTGTAAGCATGGGATTCAGAGATTTTTAGCAACTGAGCTTAAATGTGCCTTTTGGATTCCTTTCTCCCTTACCAAGATAGCCTATACTCCAACAACCATATAATCATTCCACCAATACACCCCAATAACTATTCCATCTGCCTTTGGGTGCTACTGGCTTTCTGTATTTACTAGTTACTTGCTCATACGTTAAAGCCAGATTTAAATGTCAGAAACTCTTACACTCTCTCTGTTATTCTTCATTCTAATGAAAGGAGTCATTTCCTCCTCAATGGACTTTATTCTTTTATCAATGTACTGACTAGATAATTTTATCAACATTGACACGTGTCACTAGCAGTTGAAGACAGAGGCATCTTACTAACTATTGTTGGGCCAGTGCCAAAGCAGCTTCTACTTTTGATATGCTGCTGAGTTAAACTGTAGGAGAAATGTAAAATTATTAAAGAATAGAAGTTGACCTCATTGAGTAGGAGTTATGAGTGAGGGTTCTGGAAGTTTCCAGAAGTCTATATTTGGATTCAAGAAGAAGATATAAATTAAACATGTTGCTAAGTCTGGAAATAATTTTGCCTACATGGTTCCTTATGTCACATTCACTATGTTCCAAATGCAGGTATTTGGTACAGGATGGTGGGTTAGAGGAGAATCAGATGAGGTCTCCCCACCCCAGAAATTCCACATATGCTAAGGATGAAAATTAAAGACAGTATGAGGGAAAACCTATGTGAAGCCAAGAAGTGATGTCAGTTCTCAGCTGTCCCAAGTGGGATCTTTATTTTCATGTTTTTAAAATGTTTTATTTATTTTATCTACTTACCTTTATTGTTTTAAAAAATTAATTCCAGTAGAGTTAACATACAGTGTTATATTCATTTCAGGTGAACACTAGAGTGATTCAACAATTCCATACCTTATTCAGTGTTCATCATGATGAATGTGTTCTCCATCCTTATCACTTATCTCCCCCATTTCCCCTCTGGTAACCATCTGTTTGTTCTCTGCAGTTAAGAGTCTGTTTTTTTTGGTTTGTCTCTTTTTTTTCCTTGTTTGTTTATTTTGTTTCTTAAATTCTACATATGAGTGAAATCATACGGTATTTGTCTTTCTCTGACTGACTTATTTCACTTAGCATAATACTCTCTAGCCCCATCTATGTCATTGCAAATGGCAATGTCATTATTTTTATGGCTGAATAATATATATATCAATTTGTGTGTGTGTGTGTGTGTGTGTGTGTGTGTGTGTGTGTGTCTTCTTTATCCATTTATCAGTCGATGGACACTTTGGCTGCTTCCATAATTTGGCTATTGTAGATAATGCTGCAATAAACACAGAGGTGCATATATCTTTTGGAATTTGTGTTTTTGTATTTTTTGGATAAATATCCAGTAGTGGAATTACTGAATTATATGGTAGTTCCATTTTTAATTTTTTAAGGAACCTCCATACTGTCTTCCACAGTGGTTGCACCAGTCTACATTCTCACCAACAGTGAGGTTCCTTTTTCTCCACATCTTTGTCAACCCTTGTTTCTGTGTTTTTTATTTTAGCCATCCTGGCACGTGTGAGGTGATATCTCATTGTGGTTTTGATTTGTATTTTCCTAATGATCAGTGATATTGAGCATCTTTTCATGTGTGTATTGGCCATCTGTATGTCTTCTTTGGAGAAATGTCTGTTCGTGTCTTCTGCCAAGTTTTAATTGGATTATTTGTGAGTTTTGGTGTTGAGCTGTATAAATTCTTTATATATTTTGGAGTCTTTATATATTTTGGAGTCTGCTTGAGATTCTCCACCTCCTACCTCTCTAAAATAAATAAATAAATCTTTTGAAAAATCACCGTCAAGACAATAAAAAGGCAAGTCACGGAACTGGATAAAATATTTGCCACACATATATATGCCCAAGGATTTGTATCCAGCATATATAAAGAATTCCCCCAACACAGTAATGAAAAGACAAACAATTTTGAAATAGGCAAATGAACAGACACATCACAAAAGAAAATATACAAATGGTAAATGAGGACATTAAAAAGTGCTCAGTACAATTAGTCATCAGGAAAAAGGAAAGCAAGTCCATATGAAATATCACTACACATCCACAAGAATGAATGAAATTAAAAAGTCTGGGAGATTTGGAAAAGGTGGTGGAGGAGTAGGGGACCCTAGTCCAACTGGTCCCGGAATTGAGCTGGATATCTACCAGACCACTCTGAGCACCCATGAAATCAGCCTGAGATGTAAAAAGATCTGGATCTCTACAAACAGAAGATCGCAGGTGGTTGGTTTCAAGGTACGAAGCAGGGAGCCGTGATTCCATGGGCAGATATCGGAGGATAAATGATAAATGGCAGCAGGAGGGAGCCTGGCTGGGGGGATCTTACACTGCTGGTAAGCAACAACCTCCCACACTGGGGATGGGGCACAGACTCGCAGACTGGTAGCTGCGAGGAAAGGACTTTAGATGGAAACCAGAGTGGCGGGGTTGAGGGTGCGAACTGGGAGTGGCTGGCGGTTTTAGAAGCACAACGGGCAGAGACGTGCCCTGACCTGGAGGCAGGGCTTGAAGTGCTGTGGAGGGGCACACAACCCAGGATGCTGCAGTTTGTAGCAGCACAGACAGAAATGGAGAGACTGTGGCCTGGAGAGCTCACTGAAGAACAGACTGCAATCTCTCTGCTCTGAGGCAGAATGTTGGAAATGGGCTCTTCTGCTCTGAGTCTCAGAAGAGACGAGGAAAGCCACCAGGGAAAGCCACCAGAGAACAAAAGCCCCCCAAAACCAGTTCCCACTGAGCCCATCCCCCACCACAGGGGGGCAGGGCAACTCTGCCCAAACAGGGTTGCCTGAGTAACAGCGTGTCAGGCCCCTCCCCCCAGAAGACAGTCTGGGAAAACAAGAGGCCAGCAACCCTAAGGTCCCTAGAAAACAGGTGCATCTTGCTTGAGTTGTGGTCAATAATTTGAACTCTATACATTCCCTCAACCACCCATCAACAGAATGACTAGGAGGAGGAACCCCCAAATTAGGAAAGACTCAGAGATTATGATTTATGCTGCAGATTTACAAATGGATGCAGATATAACCAAGATGTCAGAGATGGGATTCAGGTTAGCAATTGTGAAGACAATGGCTAGAATGGAGAAATCAATTAATGGCAACATAGAGTCTCTAAGGGCAGAAATGAAAGCTGAATTGGTAGAACTTAAAAATGCTATCAGTGAGATCCATTCTAATCTAGATAATCTAACAGCTAGGGTAAGCAAGGCAGAAGGACGAATTAGGGACCTGGAAGACAATTTAGTAGATAAAAAGGGAAAAGAGGAGGCCAGGGAAAAACAACTCAGAATCCATGAAAATAGAATCAGAGAAATAAGTGACACCATGAAGCGTTCCAATGTCAGAATTATTGGAATCCCTGAGGGGGTAGAGAGAGAGAGAGGACTAGAAGATATATTTGAGCAAATCATAGCTGAAAACTTCCCTAATCTGGGGAATGAAACAAACATTCGTGTCCTAGAGGCAGAGAGGACCCCTCCCAAGATCAAGGGGGAAAACAGGCCAACACCCCAGCATGTAATAGTAAAACTTGCAAATCTTAGAACCAAGGAAACCATCTTAAGGGCAGTTAGGGGAAAGAGATTCCTTACATACAAAGGGAGGAACATCAGAATAACATCAGACCTATCCACAGAGACTTCGCAAGTCAGAAAGGGCTGGCAAGACATATTCAGGGTACTAAATGAGAAGAACATGCAGCCAAGAATACTTTATCTGGCAAGGCTATCATTTAGAATGGATGGAGAGATGCAGAGCTTCCAAGACTGGCAGAAGTTGAAAGAATATGTGACCACTAAGCTGGCCCTGCAAGAAATATTAAGGGGGGTTCTATAAAAGTAGAAAGACCCCAAGAGTGATATACAACAGAAATTTACAGGGACAATCTATAAAAACAACGTCTTCACAGGCAACAGGATGACAATTAATTCATATCTTTCAATAATCACTCTTAACGTGAACGGCCTAAATGCTCCCATAAAACTTCACAGGGTTGCAGATTGGAAAAAAAGACAGGACCCATCCATATGCTGTCTACAAGAGACTCATTTTGAACCTAAAGATACATCCAGACTGAAAGTGAAGGGATGAAGATCTATCTTCCATGCCAGCAGACCTCAGAAGAAAGCTGGGGTAGCAATTCTCATATCAGACAAATTAGATTTTAAACAAAAGACTGTAGTTAGAGACACAGAAGGACATTATATCATTCTTAAAGGGTCTATCCAACAAGATCTAACAATTGTAAATATCTATGCCCCCAACATGGGAGCAGCCATCTACATAAGCCAACTGTTAACCAAAATAAAGAGTTATATTGCTAACAATATGTTAATTGTAGGAGACCTCAATACTCCACTCTCAGCAATAGACAGATCACCTAAGCAGAAAATCAACAAAGAAACAAGAGCTTTGAATGACACGCTGGAGCAGATGGACCTCATAGATATATACAGAACATTCCACCCTAAAACAACAAAATACTCATTCTTCTTGAGCGCACACGGAACTTTCTCCAGAATAGACCACATACTGGGCCACAAATCAGGTCTCAACTGATACCAAATGTAGAGATTATTCCCTGCATATTCTCAGACCACAATGTTTTAAAACTGGAACTCAATCACAAGAAAAAATTTGGCAGAAATTCAAACACTTGAAAGCTAAGACCACTCAGCAAAAGCGAACTATTGGGACTTCATCAAGATAAAAAGATTCTGCACAGCAAAGGAAACAGTCAACAAAGCTAAGAGGCAAACCATGGAATGGGAGAAGATATTTGCAAATGACACTACAGATAAAGGGCTGATATCCAAGATCTATAAAGAACTTCTCAAACTCAACACCCAGAAAACAAATAATCAAGTCAAAGAATGGGCAGAAGACATGAACAGACACTTCTCAAAAGAAGACATACAAATGGCGAACAGACACATGAAAAAATGTTCATCATCATTAGCCATCAGGGAAATTCAAATCAAAACCACACTGAGATACCACCTTACACCAGTTAGAATGGCAAAAATGGACAGGGAAAGAAACAACAAATGTTGGAGAGGTTGTGGAGAAGGGGGAACCCTCTTACACCATTGGTGGGAATGCAAATTGGTACAGCCACTTTGGAAAACAGTGTGGAGGTGCCTCAGAAAATTAAAAATAGAGCTACCCTATGACCCAGCAATTGCACTACTGGGTATTTACCCCAAAGACACAGATGTAGCGAAAGAAGGGCCATATGCACCCCAATGTTCGTAGCAGCAATGTCCTCAATAGCCAAACTGTGGAAAGAACCGAGGTGCCCTTCAACAGGTGAATGGATAAAGAAGATGTGGTCCATATATACAATGGAATATTACTCAGTCCTCAGAAAGGATGAATACCCAACTTTTACATCAACATGGATGTGACTGGAGGAGATTATGCTAAGTGAAATAAGTTAAGCAGAGAAAGTCAATTATCATATGGTTTCACTTATTTGTGGAACATAAGGAATAGCATGGAGGACATTAGGAGAAGGAAGGGAAAAATGAAGGGGGGGAATTGGAGGGGGAGACGAACCATGAGAGACTATGGACCCTGGGAGGCAAACAGGGTTTTAGAGGGGAGGGTGGTAGGGGGATGGTTTAGCCTGGTGATAGGCATTAAGGAGGACAAGTATTGCATGGTGCATTGGGTGTTATACAAAAACAATGAATCATGGAACACTACATCAAAAACTAATGATGTACCATATGGTGACTAACATAACATAATAAAATAAAATAAAATTTAGAAAAAAGTTTGTGATTTTTAAAAGCTTGATAAGATTCTGATGTGTATCAAGGTTGAGCAGCAGCCCTCCAGCTGGTTAGACTAGTCACATCAAATGTGCCTGCACATGTTACAAGGAAATACATTTAATCATTCATCATAGAAATGTATTTCAATATGATTGCTGAAAATAATTTATTTAGATATGGATATTATTATTTTTGTAGATTTTATCTAAAAGTATGCACCATCTGTTTATTGATTATGGTAGCTATATATTAAAGAGTTCCATTTTTAGGTGAAATATATTCAATAAAAAAGGAAACAATTTTTATCTTAATGTTTAAACTACAGTGCAATTAACTAAATTATCATGTCCTATATGGTAGCTGCTAATATATTTATGCCATAATTAAGAGGAAACAATTAGCCTAGTGCATACTGATTTGAAGTTGCAAATGTAGTAATTGACTGCAAACATTATAACCTAAAGGAATAAATAGTATTGAGCTATCAGACTCTTCGGAAGGTATAATGGGAATATAATGAGCAGTTTTATTTCAAAACCACACAAATATTTTGTAAAATGCTGTTTATTCATACAGCCCAGCTCTGAGATTTTCTGCCTTCTTCAGCTCCTTTATGATCTCTGCTTCTATTCTGGGATTCAGAGTTTTCCAATGAGTTAATTCCCAAATTGTGCTATGTTATTTCCTCTCAAAAAGAAGCCAATAAAATCAGAAGAAAAGTGTTTGAGAAGTGGTAAACATGGTTAACAGTGTACTTTGGAGTTATCAAACATTGAATATGTTAACTTTCCTTCCCAAACTCCAAAACTCCAAGCATAATATATGGCTTTCCCCAAATTTGTTTAAATGTGGATTACTTTTTGGGGCCCCTGGGTGGCTCAGTCATTGGGCGTCTGCCTTCAGCTCAGGTCATGATCCTAGGGTCCTGGGATCAAGCCCCGCATCGGACTCCCTGTTCCCCGGGAAGCCTGCTTCTCCCTCTCCCACTCACCCTGCTTGTGTTCCCTCTCTCACTGTGTCTCTCTCTGTCAAATAAATAAATAAAATCTTTTTAAAAAATAATAAAATTAAATTTAAAAAAAATGTGGATTACTTTTTTAAAATTGCTGTTAAGATCTACTGGAACAGTGCCAGAAGATAGTTTGAGAAACATTGCCTCAACATCAGCCACTAACTACATTTGTTAAACTCATTGTTTAGTACATGACACATTTTACACGAACCTGTGATGTATGTTTTAACCATGGATAATGAGGATGTATGTAAGACTTGTCATTCACTCATTTATTTAAAATATATTTATTCAGGGTCTATTCCTTGGTTCCTATTGTGCTGATTCCTCAGGTACCAAGTGAGATAAAAAGACCTCATGGTTTTTGTTTGTTTGTTTGTTTGTTTTGGAGAGAAGTGGTCATCCACAGGAATATAAAATTTCAAGTGGTCAGTACTATGAAAGAGGCACACAAGTGAAATCAGAATAACTTGTTTGACACATGACCATGCCAGAGAATCAGCCTGCCTCCAAAAGTTTGTTTCCTTGTCTCCAACAACAACAGAATGGTAGTGTCCTTCCATTCAAGTCTACAAAAAAAAAAAAAAAAATTATTGCAAAGGATAGAACAGAAACTAAAGATTGAACTAATTTATTATGATTAATTATTGATTGCAATCAATATATTTCTGTGTTAGGGGCTTGTACAGTATGGGTAAGTGGGTTTTGTTCTTGCCATTTGGAAGTGAATAGTGGAAACACACCATGGTGCTAGATGTATGAACACCTTATATAAATGTATTTAGTTGTTAGAAAAATAATTGCATATTTACCTCAAATATAAGTTAAGGATGAGATTTTTGTAAGTGTGGGGAATGAAGAAGTATGAGAAAATGACAGATTTATAATGAATTAATATTCCCCCCAAAATTAATAGAATTCCCCCTCCTGCATCATTGTAAATCTTTGTATCTTATCACTTTTATCTCAGAATTGATGATGTGATAGCCAATTTATTTTCCATCCCTCCCATGTTATCCTCCGCTTTCCCCATTTTCTTTCTTCTTACCATTTAATGCTCTAATTCCTAAATGATTGAACTAGTTCATCCTTTGAGTAGCTACCAAATACATCTAATATTCTTAGGCTATGTAAATTGTCTCCCCAGTGAAGGCTACATGACTTGCAACCCTAGGAGGATACACAGAAGCCTCTCAGGATTTGAATCCTCAACATTTCCCTTTGGAAACCTAGAAATAGTTACTTCAGTCAAATACCTCAAAAGGAAGGAAACCCATGGAGACATGTAGGAAAGTAAGAGTCAGATATTTGTTTTTTTAAGAGGATTTCTTTTTTTAATAATTTTTTATTATGTTATGTTAATCACCATACAGCACGTCATTAGTTTTTGATGTAGGGTTCCATGATTCACTGTTTGCATATAACACCCTGTGCTCCATGCAATACCAGGAGACAAACCATGAGAGACTATGGAATCTGGGAATCAAACTGAGAGTTTTAGAGGGGAGGGGGCCGGGGGCATGGGTGAGCCTGGCACGTATTGCAGATATTATATTTGAATTATATTATTTATAAAAGATCAGACAGTGAATGTGTGGTTAAGAGAGTCAGTTCTAGGATATGAGGTATTATCCCATCTTCTCTTGCTGGTAATTGATAAAAGCAGGTGGTTAGCACTGTTGGTGACAATATAAATTGGTACAGGTACTATGGACAACAGTATGGAGATTCCTTTACAAATTAAAAATAGAAATACCATACAATCTAGTAATTCCACATCTGGTATTTACCCAAGAAACAAAAACACTAATTCAAAAAGATATATGCATTCCTAGGTGTATTCCAACATTATTAACAATAGCCAAGACATGTAAGCAGCCCATGTCCATCATAGATGAATGGATAAAGAAGTAACACATACACACACAATGAAACGTTATACAGCCATAAAAAAGAAAAAAAAAAAAAAAAACCTTTGAATTTGCAACAACATGGATGGATCTAGAAGGTATAATGCTAAGTGAAATAAGTCAGGCAGAAAAAGCCAAATACCATATTTCACTTATATGTGGGATCCAAAAAAATAAAAGCAGTAAGAAACAAACAACAACAAAAAAACAGAAATAGACTCAGAAATACAGAGAACAAACTGTTTGTTGCAAGAAGGGCAGGGGTAAGGGGTGGACAAATTAGGTAAAGGAAATTAAGAAATAGAAACTTCTAGTTATAAAATAATTAAGTCACAATGATGAAAAGTACAGCAGAAGGAATATTGTGAATAATATTGTAATATTATTGTAGGGTGACAAATGGTGACTACACTTACTGTGGTGAGCATTTGATAAGGTGTATGATTGTTGAATCACTATGTTGTACACGTGAAACTAATATAATGTTGTACATCTATTATACTTCATTAAAAAATAAAAATTAAAAAGTTGATTAGCAAATAATACCCATAATATATCTATAATAGCAAGAACGTAAACTGTGGTCTATGTTACTTGCATTATTTTTATAAAATTACACATAAAATGATAAGGTTTCATTTGTTTGATTGATGATGAATGAGTCAGTGAGCATTCATTTATTGCCTACTTTTCAGATTCCTACAGCAGAATTTCTCAATGGATTTAGAGGACTTAATGACAGGGATTCACTCCCATGCAAATTGCAGGCAAGTGGGGATTAGGGTTCACATTGCAAAATGAGGGCCAATAAATGATAGCACTGTGATGAATAAATGTATTTGTAGATCAGATAATGACTGGAGGAAGCTAACCATTTTGGAGGAGGGTAAACCCAAGGTAATTTAGAGTAGAGGATCTTCAGAGTCCTACACAGAAAGTGTGGAGTACACAAGCTGTTTTTTTTGGGGGGGGGGTTGTTTTGTTTTTTGTTGTTTGTTCATTTGTTGTTGTTGTTTTTTAATTTTATTATGTTATGTTAGTCACCATACAATACATCATTAGTTTTTGATGTGGTGATCCACGATCCATTGTTTTCGTATAACACCCAGTGCTCCATGCAGTACATGCCCTCCTTAATACCCATCACCAGGCTAACCAATCCCCCCTCCCCCCTCCCCTATAAAACCCTGTTTGTCAGAGTCCGTAGTCTCTCATGGTTCATCTCTCCCTCCTATTTCCACCCTCCCTTCATTTTTCCCTTCCTTCTCCTAAAGTCCTCCATGTTATTCCTTATGTTCCACAAATAAGTGAAACCATATGATAATTGACTTTCTCTGCTTGACTTATTTCACTTAGCATAATCTCCTCCAGTCACATCCATGTTGATGTAAAAGTTGGGTATTCATCCTTTCTGATGGCTGAGTAATATTCCATTGTTTATATGAATCACACACATCTTCTTTATCCATTCATCTGTTGAAGGGCATCTCAGCTCTTTCCACAGTTTGGCTATTGTGGACATTGCTGCTATGAACATTAGGGTGCATATGGCCCTTCTTTTCACTACATCTGTGTCTTTGGGGTAAATACCCAGGAGTGCAATTGCTGGGTCATAGGGTAGCTCTATTTTTAAATTTTGAGGAAACTCCACACTGTTTTCCAAAGTGCCTGTACCAACTTGCATTCCCACTAACAATGTAAGAGGGTTCCCCCTTCTCCACAACCTCTCCAACATTTGTTGTTTCTTGCCTTGTCAATTTTTGCCATTCTAACTAGTGTAAGGTGGTATCTCTGACTTGATTATTTGTTTTTTGGGTGTTGAGTTTCAGAAGTTCTTTATAGATCTTGGATACTGGCTTTTTAAATGTAGTGTCATTTGCAAATATCTTCTCCCATCCTGTGGGTTGCCTTTTTGTTTTGTTGACTGTTTCCTTTGCTGTGCAGAAGTTTTTATCTTGATGAAGTCCCAAGTGTTCATTTTTGCATTTGTTTCCCTTGCTTTTGGAGACATGTCTAGGAAGAAGTTGCTGTGGCCGAAGTCAAAGAGGTTACTGCCTATGTTCTCTTCAAGGATTTTGATGGATTCCTGTCTCATATTGAGGTCTTTATCCATTTTGAGTTTATCTTTGTGTATGGTGTAAGAGAATGGTCAAGTTTCATTCTTCTGCATGTGGCTGTCCAATTTTCCCAGCACCATTTATTGAAGAGACTGTCTTTTTTCCCTTGCATGTTTTTTCCTGCTTTGTCGAAGATTATTTGACCATAGAGTTGAGGGTCCATATCAGGGCTCTCTATTCTGTTCCATTGGTCTATATGTCTGTTTTTGTGCCAGTACCATGCTGTCTTGGTGATCACTGCTTTGTAATATAGCATGAAATCGGGCAACGTGTTGCCCCCAGCTTTGTTTCTCTTTTTCAACATCTCCTTGGCAATTCGGGGTCTTTTCTGATTCCATACAAATTTTAGGATTGCTTGTTCCAGCACTTTGAAAAATGTCGTTGGAATTTTGATCGGGATGGCATTGAAGGTATAGATTGCTCTGGGTAGCATAGACATTTTAAAAATGTTTATTCTTCCGATCCATGAGCATGGAAAGTTTTTCCATCTTTTTGTGTTTTCTTCCAGTTCTTTCATGAGTGTTCTGTAGTTCCTAGAGTATAGATCCTTTACCTCTTTGGTTAGGTTTATTCCGAGGTATCTTATGGCTTTTGGTGCTATTGTAAATGGAATTGATTCTTTAATTTCTCTTTCTACAGTTGCATTGTTAGTGTATAAGAAAGCAACTGATTTCTGTGCATTGATTTTGTATCCTGCCACATTACTGAATTGCTGTATGAGTTCTAGTAATTTGGGGGTGGAGTCTTTTGGGTTTTCCACATAAAGTATCATGTCATCTGCAAAAAGAGAGTTTCACTTCTTCTTTGCCAGTCTGAATACCTTTTATTTCTTTTTGTTGTCTGATTGCTGTTGCTAGGACTTCTAGTACCGTGTTGAATAATAGTGGCAAGAGTGGGCATCCTTTTTGTGTTACTGATCTTAAGGGAAAGGCTCTCAGCTTTTCCTCATTGAGGATGATATTCGCTGTGGGTTTTTCATAGATGGATTTCATGAACTTGAGGAATGTTCCCTCTATCCCTATACTCTGAAGAGTTTTAATCAGGAAAGGATGCTGTATTTTGTTAGATGCTTTTTCTGCATCAATTGAGAGGACCATATGGTTCTTCTCTCTCACCTTATTAATGTGTTCTATCACATTGATTGATTTGCAAATGTTGAAGCACACTTGCATCCTGGGGATAAATCCCACTTGGTTGTGGGGGATGATCCTTTTAATGTAGTGTTGGATCCTATTAGCTAGGATTTTCTTGAGAATTTTGGAATCCATATTCATCAGGGATATCAGTCTGAAATTCTCCTTTTTGATGGGGTCTTTGCCTGGTTTGGGGATTAAGGTAATGCTGGCCTCATAGAATGAGTTTGGAAGTTTTCCTTCTGTTTCTATTTTTTGAAAGCGCTTCAGTAGAATAGGTATTATTTCTTCTTTGAATGTTTGGTAGAATTCTCCAGGGAAACCATCAGGCCCTGGACTCTTGTTTTTTGGGAGGTTTTTGATCACTGCTTCAATCTTGTTACTGGTTATTGGCCTATTCAGGTTGTCAATTTCTTCCTGCTTCAGTCTTGGCAGCTTATAGGTTTCCAAGAAGGCATCCATTTCATCCAGGTTGCTCAGCTATTGGCATATAGTTGTTGATAATAATTTCTAATAACTGTTTCTATTTCCTTGGTGTTAGTTGTGATCTCTCCCCTTTCACTCATAATTTTATTAATTTGGGTCCTTCCTCTTTTCTTTTGGATATGTCTGGCCAGTGGTTTATCTTTCTTATTAATTCTTTCAAAGAATCAGCTTCTAGTTTTGTTGATCTGATCTACTGTGTTTCTGGTTTCTAATTCATTGATCTATGCTCTAATCTTAATTATTTCTCTTCTAATGCATGGCTTAGGCATCGTTTGTTGCTTTTTCTCTAGTTCTTTAAGGTGTAGAGTTAGTTGGTGAATTCGGGGTTTTTCTATTTTTTTGAGTAAGGCTTGGATGGCTCTGTATTTCCCCCTTAGGACCGCCTTTGCAGTATCCCATAGGTTTTGGACCGATGTGTTTTCTTTCTCATTGATTTCCATGAATTGTTTAAGGTCTTCTTTGATTTCTTGGTTGACCCAAACATTCTTGAGCAGAGTGGTCTTTAGCTTCCAAGTGTTTGAATTTCTGCCAAATTTTTTCTTGAGATTGAGTTCCAGTTTTAGAGAATTATGGTCTGAGAATATGCAGGGAATAATCTCAACGTTTGGTATCAGTTGAGACCTGATTTGTACCCAGTATGTGGTCTATTCTGGAGAAAGTTCCATGTGTGCTTGAGAAGAATGAGTATTCTATTGTTTTAGGGTGGAATTACAAGCTGGTTATTCTCTTCCAATAGAGTTCATGGAAGCCTCCTTATTGCCCCTTTCATGTCCTTGTTCCTCAAAGTATAGATAAAAGGGTTAAGCATAGGAGTCAGCAGACTGTATAACAGGGCCATGAGTTTGTCCTTGTCCTGGGAATTAGTATCAGCAGGTTGCACATACATGCATATTACCAGCCCATAGAAGAGAGAGACCACAATAACATGAGAGCCACAAGTATTGAAGGCCTTCTTGTTTCCTGTTGACGACCGAATTCTGACCACTGTAGCTACAAGGAACCCAAAGGAGAGAAGGATAAGAGACAAGGGAACCAGGGTAAAGAACGTCCCTACAAGAGAGAGCATAGTTACATTGAAAGTGGTGTCAACACAGGACATCTTGATCATCACTGGAATCTCACACAAGAAGTCATCCACCTTGTTGTTACCACAAAGTGGCAGCTGGACAGTGAGGGATAACTGAAGTAAGGAGTTAGACAAACCACTTATCCATGCCACAGCCACTAGGGAGACACAGAGTAGCCGATCCATGATAGCCTGGTACCTCAAGGGCTTGCAGATGGCCACGTACCGATCCAAGGACATGACTGCCAAGAGGATGCATTCTGTGGCCCCCAGGAAATGAAACATATAGAACTGGGCCACACAACCTGCATAACTGATGGACTTATCTGGTCCCCAGAGATTCAGCAGCAGTTGAGGGATGGTGGTTGTGGTAAAACACAGGTCCAGGAAGGAGAGGTTGGAAAGGAAGAAGTACATAGGACTGTCAAGATGAGGGTCTCCCCTGGACACCACAATAATCAAGATGTTTCCCACTAGTGTGCAGATGTAAGCCACAAACACCATTATGAAGAGTGGCATTTCCAACCAGGGATGGTCAGAGAAACCCAAGAGGATGAAGACCTTTGGAGTACTTGCATTGCCAGATTCATGACAGTCATTCCTCTTGTTGGTGGATTCAAGTCAAAGTGAAAAAATGTTTATAGAAAAACTATTAGGGAAGAGGAAAGTCAGCATTGCTCTTATACCAGAGAATATTATAAAACAGAGGAATGTTTCCCAGGAACCAGCCATGCCGACTTACTACATGGTTTCATTTCTTTCATCCACTGTTTGCTGACCCTGGGCCACTCTGCTTGAATTCATGACTTGGTTTAGGTAAGTTCAGGAATTTCTGAGCTCCAGCTGGATCGATCTGAATGCATAGAAACGAGACATAGTTCTGTTCCTTGGGCCTATGCCTCAAATCTTAAAATGACTTTTGCAGCATAAACCTTTTGTCATAACAGGAAACATGCAGTTGAAAGGAAATGATTCCTTGCCACATGTTCAGTACTTGAGGAACAAGGCAAACAGTAACTGATAGCACAGCCTGGTGATATGAGACATTCAAGACATCAGTGCTTAAAAATGATATAGTATGTTCTAGTGCTTGTCACCTCAGGAGTTGTAATCTATCACAAACTTGACAGCTGTATGGTTGTTTATGGATTTGCCATTTGTTTCCATTGCACCTGTGAGTGTATGTGTACGTGTGTGACCTGGGTTATGATGTAAAATGTATATCTTGCTATCAGAAGTGGTAAGAAGTTTCCAACTCTGTTGTAGTAGAAAAGAGGATATGACATCAGAGAACCTGGATCCAGTCGACTGCTGATAGTTAACACATAGACCTTTTCTGCATTGCTTACTAGCCAGCTGTGTTTTGTGAGGATTAATTAATTAATTAATTATGTGTGTTTATGCTTCATTAAGTGAAATACTTAACATGTGGGTAGTTATTTTTATGAAGTGTAGTGCCCAGTGGTGATTAAGAGTCCATATCAACTCATTAATCCTTGTTCCAGTTGCATCCAAATATTCAGTGTGCTTACCCCTGCCAGAAGCCTCACAAGGATTACATTTTCTTCTCTTTCATTCTCCAAATCACTCCTATTATGTGACTTGAATCCAGTGTTCATGATGTTAAGCTTTTTATGCCAGTACACATATATTTTAATTCATAGAAATGCCCACTAATGCAAACAGTGACCCTACATTATTTTTCACTGAAAGAGACACATTTTAATGTTTTAAGTTATAATGATGCTGCATTATTAAAGGTATCAATTTATTTCCAAATTTCTTTTAGTATACAGCTTTGCATAGAGAGGTGACAACATGCATGGAGTTGCAAAACGATAACATCAATGAAGCTAATTAGATCACTCCCACCCACATACAACATCTCTCGTAAGTCATTGCAGGTATTCAATGGTCATGTTCCCTGTTTTTGCAAAATTGACATGGATCTTTTCTTTCCAACAGTGTTAAGTGTTAGTTAGAGATAAGGATTGAATATTCTCTCTGCATTCAGTGGCTTCACCTCATCATATCTTAGTTCCTTAATATTATTCATTTGTTTGACTTGAAAGATCCCAAATATATTTAGATGTGGAAACCAATTTTCCTCCAAAGTTATATTTGTTAAGGAAAGTTTCCTCTCTGTATATAAAGCTGTGGGACCTTTTCCTCATAGAGATAATAAATCTCACTGGACATTACTTGGCAAGAAACACTGTAGAAATTCCCTCGTGGGAATACTACCTTCTAATTTTCTTCTTGCCACAATGAAATAGAAAGATAAATTTTGGAGTTTTCCTTGCTGTGGGAAATGGACTCAGGAGTAAAAGAATCTTAGAAAAACACATTTACCTCAACAATTTCATAGAAAACTTCCTTACATACCAGTGAAAATTTAACATAATTGTTTTTGGTGTCAAGATAGAATTTTCTTTTATTTATATTCTCCTTGGATTATTGTTTCTTGAGATTCTTGCTATAATAAAGGCAGGAATATTCTTTACTCTATGCAGAGAAATCATCCAATTACCACATTGCCCCACCAACCTCCCCTCGAGTAACTCTCAGCTTGTTTCCATAGTTAAGTGTCTCATGGTTTTTCTCCATCTTTGATGATTTCTCCTTCAGTTTTCCTTCCCTTCCTCTATGATCCTCTGTGCTGTTTCCTATATTCCACATATGAGTGAAACCATATAATAATTGTCTTTCTCTGATTGACATATTTTGCTGAGCATAATACCCTCCAGTTCCAACCATGTGGAGGTAAATGGTAGGAATTCATCCTTTCTGATGGCTGAGTAATATTCCATTTTATTTATGGACCACATCTTCTTTATCAATTCATCTATTGAAGGACATCTTGGTTCCTTCCACAGTTTGGCTATTGTGGACATTGCTGCTATAAACATTGGGGCACAGATGCAATTTCTGGGTCATAGGGTAGCTCTATTTTCAAATTTTTGAGGAACCCCATACTGTTTTCCAGAGTGGCTATACCAGCTTGCATTCCCACCAACAGTGTAAGACAGTTCCCCTTTCTCCACATCCTTGCCAACATTTGTTGTTTCTTGCCTTATAAATTTTTGCCATTCTAACTGGTGTAAAGTGGTATCTCATTGTGGTTTTGATTTGAATTTCCCTGATGGCTAGTGACGTTGAACATTTTTCACATGTCTGTTAGCCATTTGTATGTCTTCTTTGGAGAAATATCTGTTCATGTCTTCTGCCCATTTCTTAACTGGATTATTTGTTTTTTGGCTGTTGAGTTTTAGAAGTTCTTTATAGATCTTGGATAGCAGCCCTTTATCTATAAGTCATTTGCAAATATCTTCTCCCTTTCCAAGGATTGTCTCTTTGTTTTGTTAACTGTTTCTTTTGCTGTGCAGAAGATTTTTTTTTAATTTAATTTAATTTTATTATGTTATGTTAGTCACCATACAATACATCATTAATTTTTGATGTAGTGATCCATGATTCATTGTTTTTGTATAACACCCAGTGCTCCATGCAGTGTGTGCCCTCCTTAATACCCATCACCCTCCCCTCCAACACCCTTAGTCTATTTCTCAGAGTTCATAGTCTCTCATAGTTCATCTCTCCCTCCAATTTCCCCCCCTTCATTTTCCCCTTCTTCCTCCTAATGTCCTCCATGCTATTCTTTATGTTCCACAAATAAGTGAAACCATATGATAATTGACTTTCTCTGCTTGACTTATTTCACTTAGCATAATCTCCTCCAGTCCCATCCATGTCAATGCAAATGGTGGGTATTCATCCTTTCTGATAGCTGAGTAATATTCCATTGTATACATGGACCACATCTTCTTTATCCATTCATCTGTTGAAGGGCATCTCGGCTCTTTCTACAGTTTGGCTATTGCAGACATTGCTGCTATGAACATTGGGCTGTATATGGCCCTTCTTTTCACTACATCTGTGTCTTTGGGGTAAATACCCAGTAATGCAATTGCTGGGTCATAGGGTAGCTCTATTTTTAATTTTTTGAAGAACCTCCACACTGTTTTCCAAAATGGCTGTACCAACAGAAGATTTTTATCTTGAAGTTCATTTTTGCTTTTGTTTCCCTTGCTTTTGGAGACATGTCTTGAAAGAAGTTGCTGTGGCCGATGTCGAAGAAGTTACAGTCAATTTTCTCCTCTAGAATTTTGAGGATTCCTTTCTCACATTGAGGTCTTTCATCCATTTTGAATTTATCTTTGTGTATGGTGTAAGAGAATGGTCTAGTTTCATTCTTCTGCATGTGGTTGTCCAGTTTCCCTGGCACCATTTATGGAAGAGACTTTCTTTTTTCTAATGGATGTTTTTTTTCCTGATTTGTCCAAGATTAGTTGACCATAGACTTGAGGGTCAGTTTCTGGGTTCTCTACTCTGTTCCATTGATCTATGTGTCTGTTTTTGTACCACATACTGTCTTATGACTACAGCTTTGTAATATAGCTTGAAGTCAGGCATTGTGATGCCCCAGCTTTGGTTTTCTTTTTCAACATTCCCCTGGTGATTTGGGGTCTTTTCTGCTTCCATACAAATTTGAGGATTGTTTGTTCCAGCTCTGTGGAAAAAAAATGTCAATGGTGTTTTAATAGGGATTGCATTGAAAGTGTAAATTGCTCTGGGCAGCATAGACATTTTAACAATGTTTATTCTTCCAATCCATGAGCATGGAATGTTTTTCCATCTTTTGTGTCTTCCTCAGTTACTTTCATAACTGTCTGTAGTTTCTAGAGTATAGATGTTTTTCCTCTTTGATTAGGTTTATTCCTAGGGATCTTATGGTTTCTGGAGATATTGTAAATTGAAATTCTGTAATTTCTCTTTCTTCAGTTATATTGTTTCTGTATAGAAATACAACTGATTTCTGTGCATTGATTTTTGTATCCTGCCACGTTGCTGAATTGTTGCATGAGTTCTAATAACTTGGGGATGGAGTCTTTTTTTTTAAATTTTTTTATTGTTATGTTAATCCCCATACATTACATCATTAGTTTTAGATGTAGTGTTCCATGATTCATTGTTTGTGCATAACACCCAGTGCTCCATGCAGAACGTGCCCTCCTCAATACCCGGGGATGGAGTCTTTTGGGTTTTCACATAAAGTATCATGTGTCTGTGAAGAGAGTTTGACTTCTTCTTTGCCAATTTGAATGCCTTTTATTTCTTTTTGTTGTCTGATTGCTGAGGCTAGGACTTCTAGTACTATGTGGAATGATAATGGTGAGAGTGGGCATCCTTGTCGTGCTCCTGTTCTTAAGGGGAAGGCTCTCAACATTTCCCCATTGAGAATGATATTCTCCATGGGATTTTCATAGATGGTTTTTATGAAATTGAGGAACGTTCCCTCTATCCCTATACTTTGAGGAGTTTTAATCAGGAAAGGATGCTGTATTTTGTCAAGTTCTTTCTCTGCATCAATTGAGAGGATCATATGGTTTTTGTCTTTTATTAATGTGCTCTATCATGTTGATTGATTTGCAAATGTTGAACCACCCTTGCATCCCAGGAATAAATCCAACTGGTCATGGTGAATAATCCTTTTAATGTACTATTTGGATCCCATTGGGTAGAAATTTATTGAGATTTTGACATCCATGTTCATCAGGGATATTGGTCTGAAAATTCTCCTTTTTGATGGGGTCTATGTCTGGTTTGGGATCAGGGTAATGCTGGCCTCATAGAACAAGTTTGGAAGTTTTCCTTGTATTTCTATTTTTTTGAAACAGCTTCAGGAGAATAAGAATTATCTCCTCTTTAAATGTTTGGTAGAATTCCCTTGGGAAGCCATCTGGCCCTGGACTTTTGTTTTTTGGGATGTTTTTGATTACTGCTTCAATTTCATTACTGGTATTGGTCTATTTGGATTGTCTATTTCTTCCTGCTTTCATTCTTGGTAGTTTATAAGTTTCCAGGAAGGCATCCATTTCTTCCAGATTGCTTAATTTGGTGGCATATTATTGCTAGTAATAATGTTTAATAATTGTTTCTATTTCCTTGGTGTTAGTCATGATCTTTCCCCCTTTCATTCATAATTTTATTAATTTGGGTCCTTTCTCTTTTCTTTTGGATAAGTCTAGCCAGTAGCTTATCTTTTTTATTAATTCTTTCAAAGAACCAGCTTCTAGTTTCCTTGATCTTTTCTACTGTTTTTCTGGTTTCTATTTCATTGATTTCTGCTCTAATCTTTATTATTTTTCTTCTTCTGCCTTATTTGCTGGACCTTCTCCATCTCCTTTAGGGGTAAGCTTAGTTTGTGCATTTGGGATTTTTCTTATTTTTTGAGAGAGGCTTGGATGGCTATGTATTTCCCCCTTAGGACTGCCTTTTCTGTATCCTATAGGTTTTGGACTGATGTGTTTTCATTCTCATTAGTTTCAATGAATTGTTTAAGTTCTTCTTTAATATCCTGGTTGACCCATTCTTTAGCAGGATGCTCTTTAACTTCCACCTGTATGAGTTCCTTCTAAATTTCTTCTTGTGGTTGAGTTCCAGTTTCACAGCATTGTGGTATGAAATATGCAGGGGATAATCTCAATCTTTTGGTATTGGTTGAGACCTGATTTGTGACCCAGTATGTGGTCTATTCTGGAGAAAGTTCCATGTGGGCTCGAGAAGAATGAGTGTTCTGTTATTTTAGGATGGACTGTTCTGTATATATCTATGAGGTCCATCTGGTCCAATGTGTACTTCAAAGCTTTTGTTTCTTTGTTGATCTTCTGTTTAGATGATCTGTCCATTGCTGTGAGTGGAGTGTTGAGGTCTTCCACTGTTAATGTATTATTGTCAATATGTTTCTTTATTTTCATTATTAATTGGTTTATATAATTTGCTGCTCCCATGTTGGGGGCAAAGATATTTATAATTGTTAGTTCTTCTTATTGAATAGAACCTTTAAGTATGATATAGTGTCCCTCTACATCTCTTACTACTGTCTTTGGTTTAAAATGCAATTTTGGGGGGCGCCTGGGTGGCTCAGTCGTTAGGCATCTGCCTTCAGCTCAGGTCATAATCCCAGGGTCCTGAGATCGAGCCCTGCATCGGGCTCCTTGCTCAGTGGGAAGCCTGCTTCTCCCTCTCCCACTCCCCCTGCTTGTGTTCCTGCTCTCACTGTCTCTCTTTCTGTCAAATAAATAAAATCTTTAAAAATAAATAAATAAAATGCAATTTTTGTGATATGAGAATTACTAACCCAGCTTTCTTTTGAGGTCCACTGGCATGGTAAATTGTTCTTCATCCCCTCACTTTCAATTTGGAGGTGACTTTAGGCTCAAAATGGGTCTCTTGTAGACAGCAAATGGATGGGCCCTGCTTTTTTATCCAATCTGAAACCCTGTGTCTTTTCATGGGAGCATTCAGCCCATTTACATTCAGTGTAACTATTGAAAGATATGAATTTAGTCCCATTGTATTACCTGTAAAGTCCCTGTTTCTGTATATTTTCTGTTTCTTTTTGGTCTATGCAACTCTTGGGGTTTCTCTTCGCTTACAGAATCCCCCTTAATATTTCTTGCAGGGCTGGCTTAGTAGTCACATATTCTTTCAGCTTCTGCCTATCCTGAAAGCTCTTTATCTCTCCATCCATTCTGAATGACAGCCTTTCTGGATAAAATATTCCTGCCTGCATGTTCTTTTCATTTAGTACCCTATGTCTTGCCAACCTTTTCTGGCTTGCCAGGTCTATGTGGACAGGTCTGATGTTATTCTGATGTTCCTCCCTTTGTATGTAAGAAATCTTTATCCCCAGCTGCTCTCAGGATAGCTTCCTTTGCTCTAAGATTTGTAAGCATCATTATTACATGTCAGGGTATTGATCTATTTTTATTGATTTTGGGAAGGGTCCTGCTGCCTCTTGGACATGAATGCTTGTTTCCTTCTCCAGATTAGGGAAGTTCAGCTATGATTTGTTCAAATATACCTTCTAGTCCCCCCCCCCGACCCCCTCAGGTATCCCAATAATTCTGACATTGGAACATTTCATGGCACTGTTCATCTCTTTAAGTCTATTTTCATGTGCTATTAGCTGCCTATCCCTATCTCTTCAGCTTCCTTCCTTTCTATCAGCTTATCTTCCAGGTCACTAATTCATTCCTCTGCCTCATTTAGCCTGGCTGTTAGAGTGTCCAGTTTAGATTGTATCTCATTCATAGCATTTTTAAGTTCTGCCTGATTAGATCTCATTTCTGCTTTTAAAGATTCTATATTGTCACTAATGCTTTTGTCAAGCTTAGCTATTGACTTCATGATTGCTATTCTGAAGTCTGTCTTTTTCATCTTCCTTATATCCATATCCATTAGTTCTGTGGCAGAGAACATTGTCTCTGGTTCTTTTCTTTGTTGAGAGTTCCTCCTCCTTGTCATTCTATTGAGGAATGGATGAGTGAATGGACGGGGTCCAAAATATCAACCATGACTCAAGGTAGATATACCCTAGCAAAATCAGAGTGATCAGATGCCACCACCAAAAAAACAAAGCCAAGTCCCCTTCCACATGATCATGCTGAGCTAATACCCGTGTCTGGAATCCAGCCGCAACCTCAGCGGCGCCTGCCGCCTGCCACCGCCTCTGGACCATGGACCCCTGCAAAGTGAGCGAGCTTCGGGCCTTCGTGAAAATATGTAAGCAGGATCCGAACGTTCTGCACACCGAGGAAAAGCACTTCATACGGGAGTGGGTGGAGAGCATGGGGTGTAAAATACCACCTGCCACTCATAAAACTAAATCAGAAGACGATATCAAGGAAGAAAAAACAGATAGTAAGAAGGCGGAGGAAAACATAAAGACAGATGAACCATCAAGGTAGGAAAGTGATCTAGAAATTGACAATGAAGGTGTGATTGAACCAGATACTGATGCCCCTCAAGAAATGGGAGACGAAAATGTAGAGATAACCGAGGAAATGATGGATCAGGCAAATGATAAAAAAAGTGGCTGCCATTGATGCCCTAAATGATGGTGAACTACAGAAAGCCATTGACTTGTTCACAGATGCCATCAAACTGAATCCTCGCTTGGCCATTCCGTATGCCAAGAGAGCCAGTGTCTTCATCAAATTACAGAAGCCAAAAGCTGCCATTCGAGACTGTGACAGAGCTATTGAAACAAATCCTGATTCAGTTCAGCCTTATAAGTAACGAGGCAAAGCACACAGACTTCTGGGCCATTGGGAAGCAGCAGCACATGATCTTGCCCTTGCTTGTAAACTGGATTATGATGAAGATGCTAGTGCAATGCTGAAAGAAGTTCAACCGAGGGCCCAGAAAATTGCTGAACATCAGAGAAATATGAGCGAAAACATGAAGAGCGAAGATCAAAGAAAGAATGGAAAGGGTTAAGAAGGCTCAGGAAGAACATGAGAGAGCCCAGAGGGAGGAAGAAGACAGACGACAATCAGGAGCTCAGTATGGCTCTTTCCCAGGCGGCTTTCCTAGGGGAATGCCTGGTAATTTTCCTGGAGGAATGCCTGGAATGCAGGAATGCCTGGGCTCAATGAAATTCTTAGTGATCCAGAGGTTCTCGCAGCCATGCAGGATCCAGAAGTTATGGTGGCCTTCCAGGATGTGGCCCAGAACCCAGCGAATATGTAAAAATATCAGAGCAATCCAAAGGTTATGAATCTCATCAGTAAACTGTCAGCCAAATTTGGAGGTCAAGCATAATGCCCTTCTGACAAATAAAGCCCTTGCGGAAGGAAAAGCAAGGATCACCTAATGGATGTCACAATAATGCAAACCAGTGTACCTCTGACTTTCTCATGAAGAAAGCTGGGGTGCTGTGAAAAGAATCCCTACCCCTCTGCCCCACATGCAACTGAAACATTCTACAGTGTTTTGCCATTAGGGTATTCATTCAGATAATGTTTTCCTACTAGGAATTACAAACTTTAAACACTTTTTAAACCTTAAAAATATTTAAAAACATATTAAAAGGGTGTGTTAGTCCCTACATTTTTCTTTACTAATCATTTCAGTTTTTTTTCCCTTGGATTGATTGGGCAAGGAAGATACTTCAGTGTGGGAGATTTATTGTTCAGTTTGAGTGAAATAAAGGTTTATTAGTGAGAGGCAAATATAATATTTAAATAGATGAAGTTTGAGTTGGAGATATGGTTTCTGAGGCATTTTGACTTGTGTTTTTAAATGCTTTATTTTTTAAACACGATTTATTTGGGTAAAACCATTGGGACCACCAGTACTGCAGTAGGATCTGGATAGGGACCGGAAGTGCTTGGCAGGGCAGCAGCAATCTTACTCCTTTTTTATAGTGTGCACCCTTGTGCAGATGCATTTAAATCTTACACTGTGGTGAAGGGATGATTTTTATAATGCTGCAGTAGAATTGGATTACTTAGCTGTGTTCTTGTCTGATATAGAAAATAAATGTTTGCATTATTCCCACATAGGGGAAATAAGGGAATACTTTTCTTTTTATACTTCTGTGTTTAGAGTGACCTTCCTGGTCAGAAAATACCCATCTCTTGGTGTGCTTTCTACTTGTTTTCACCTCCCCCCGCACCACCACCCCATACTCTTTTTGGGCTAAAGATAATCCTTTTTCACTGGCTTCATCACTACTGTATCATTCACAGCATAATTGTGCAAGTATATGTCATGCTGGGTTTAATATGTAATATAGTGATTATGTGAAGTAATACCCATAACAGCTGTAGTTTCTTACTTGGCCAAGCGATTTCATATTTAAATTATAGGTTTCCACTTTGGTGAAATCTTACCATGTCAAAAGATATTGGAAGGAGGGATTCCCTTTGGTGTTCAGTCTTCTACTTAGGAAATACTGTTGCAATTGGAGTTTATCTTACATTATTCATCTTCATAGTTTGGAGAGTATGAGGTTTGAATTCATTGATATACATAGAGGGGAACCAAACTTCTTGATCCAACATGAATTATAAAATTGATGAGATCCATGGTTCTTCATTTCGGGGTTGATGAGTCATTGTGCTCCTGTTTAGCTCCTAAATACTGCACCATATCCCCCACCTCTCCTTTTTCTCCCTCCCTCTCCTCCAAGGATAAAGAAATGATAGATTTTCTGTTGTACATTCAACTCTTAATATTAATTGGACTAAGTCTAGGCACTGTACCAGGAATTGCTAGGGTTCTACCTATCTTTCAATTTAAAGTGCTGGTGTTTAAAAACAGTTTCAAGGGATGAGAACCTCTGTACTTTGCTTATTTTGAAGAATCAGTGGTAAGAGCAGTGAAAAAAATTCCATGGGATACATTTTTGAAATAGCACATTTCTGAAGTCATAAGTAAGTTGATTCAGGTTCTAACCCTTTGCTGTACACAAGCAGATAGAAATGCATCTGTTATATGAGTGAGAAAAGGCTGTATGCTAACTGAGCATGCTTTTTAAACCCTTTAAAAATACTTGGCATATAAACTTGCGATTGAGCTTACCGGTGGTTTTTTTGTTGTTGTTAATGTGTGTTCTCTCTCAGATTTTCTAATGTGTGCTGTGAATAACTCAAGAAGACCAGTTCCTTTTGGGTTCCTTATTTGATTTAATTATATATTAAGTACATTCTAACATTGCAAATATTACCATAAGTGGGTAAAAGTAAAATTGGTCTTCTGAAAATGTGTCCTGTGCTTTTAAGTTCCACAAATACAAAGTACATTCATTTTCATAGAAACTCAGTATCATTTCTAAACCAGAGTTTTTTTTCATGTGCTAACAATGATATAAGATGGAAAAGTAAAGGAGTTTTTTCTGCTTAAAAATATATAGTTATTGGATTTCTAGCTACATTAAAAATAGAGTATGGTTTCAAACTGGAAAAAAAAGCCAAAATGAAACACAAGAGTAAAAATAAAAAATAGAAAAAATTTAAAAATTAAAAAATAAATAATTTCAAGAAAGAGGGGTTGGGAAGGGGGGCTATAATCTCTCAGTGTGGACAAAGCAGGATGTTTCAATTTTTCCTGGGTGTATTTTGGTCTGTGTGTTAGAGGCCACTATGTCCCAAAACTACTAGGAAAGTAAAAATTTATATATAAAAAGGAAAACTGAGTAGAGTGAAACACAGGCTAAAATAAAGCATCTATCTATAAAAAATATAGGTGTGTAAAAATACAAGTTCAAAAAGAGACTATGAAAAATGATTCGGTATAATAAACATCTAGTTGACATGAGGAGAAGGTATGAAGGAAAATACAGCAGGGGAAAACATCATGAGAGAAGGGGGAAAAGAAAGAAAGAAAAGAAAAGGAGAATTATATCTGAAAAATAAACAGGCCGTGCGGCCACACCTGGAGCTCAATGTACAATTCTCCCCTGGCGTTGGGATTTTACAGTCTTGTGGGATCCAGGGACTGGCATCCACCTGCTCCTTCCAGCCTGTGTGCTGGGTGTTTCTCAGGGAACCCTGCCTGCGCGGAGCTGCCGCACACCTTGTCAGGGGATGGGCTCCGTGGGACCCGGACCTCTTTTTGACCTGTTCCCCGGGGGCCTTCCTGCGCCCCTTCAGGGGATCAGAGCAAACATGGCCACAGCCAAACCTCTGGCCCAGAGCAGAAAATTCGGTCTGCCGTCTTTAATAAACTCTCCAGGACAAACAGTCTCCACTTCTGCTTGATCTGCTGAAAGCCGCAGCCTCCCACGGTGCGCGCCCACCGAGCTCTCTCGGAAGTGTCTTCAGGGCCCGGGAGGGGCTGCCCTTTGTGCTTCTCACACCACTAGCGGCTGTGGGCCCTGCGCGCACCCAAAGCTCGGGAATCAGGCCTGGCTTCCGCCCCAAAGCCCTTTCCCGGCCGCTACTGCTCTGTGATTTTTGCCCAGTCCCAAACTCAGGTTTCAGACTTTTTCAGGCTGCTCAAGGAAACAGCGGTATCAACCCGCCGGGTTCACAGTCTCTGGCAGTCCGAGCGGAGGGTCTCTTCTTGGGCTCGCTGACCATACCCTGCTTCCTGGCTCCAATGCTCGGGCCCTCTACTCTTTCAGGAATCTCCTTTTGCTCTGTGGTCCCTTGTAACCCGAGACCACCTAGAATTCTGCCCTTCCATTTCCAGAGCCGCCTTCAGAGAGGGATGTCTCTTACTGGAGCAGACAACTAAGATTTCCGATTTTATATCACTTTCCAGGAGCCAGTTTATGGAGGCTCCCTCCCCCTTCTGTTTATCTTCTGATATCTCCCCACAGTTTCACGACTCTGCACAGTTTACCTTGCCAAAGGCAGTCACTTTTCTGCTTGTAAAGAGCCAGATATATATTCTTACATCTCAGGCTGATTTTGTGGGTGTTCAAAATGGTTTGATAGATATTCAGGGGACCAGTTGAAAAGGGGTCCCCTTCTCCTCCACCACCTTGCCTTCCTCCTCCAATAGCTATCAGGACAATAAGTTCTTTATGCTGAATTCTAAAGTATAGGCTATTCATAATATTTAACTATTGAGATTTCTGTCCTTTATGTTTATTTCTGTTGCCCTAAATGTTACCATTTACCATCAGACAGAACCTGCCCATGACAATTCCTGAGAGACAGAATCAAATGTCTTCCCACACTTTCCAGTGAGAAGGAAATGTGCCTCCTGGGGGAAGGAGGAAGGATAGGGATCCAGAACAAGAAGAACTGAAATATAACATGTTCATACTCCAGTGTTTTTCAGTAAGGAGGAAGCCTTAACTATATCACCCTGTGAGTGACACTGCCTTGCACGCTTCTGTGTGTGGGGAGAGGGGAGCATTTTGGGCATGGCTGGAGGGGCATGATGCTCTCCCATGAGACACACAGGCTTCCGGAGACCAGACGTGGCACTGACTACCACAAACGCTTCTGGGCGCACAGTCTTAGTGGACTAGGAGACTTAACATCATCTGGAGTGTGAGAGGTTGTAAGGTAAGGGGACGGAGCAGAGAAAGTCAGGGAATGGCTTGCCAGAAGCAACAAGCAACTAGTTTTTCCCTCAAATGTTACGATTACAGGTACATGGCACAACGGATGTCTTAAGAAAAGAGAGCTGTAGAAGACGGAGGATTACAGTGTGAATGTGGATAGCCAAGCCTGAAGCATTTTTCAGTGCTGACCACGACTTTAGTCAGCTGCTTTCTCCTTTTCTGAAGAGTATAACTTACTCAGTTTACCAGTATTCCTGTCACAAGATTCCTGTGAGTTGTTCTAAATTAATTATTGCACAGGAAATATCTGTTACTGCTGGGGAAAGAAATACCTGGATTCTCCTGCACACCTTAGTCCAATCAAATGATAAAATAGTTTCTGCTGCATCACGTTAAGGCGTCACCTTGTTGTCAGGTCCTCGGTGCGACGACTGTGGGGAAATCGTGGAAAGCAAGGGGTAACCATCTCTATAATCTGTAATGAGCCATTGACATAAATGGTATTTCCTATTAAGACATTTCAGAAGTGAAAATTTCATAATAGTGAGGATTAATATTTACTGAGTGTTTCTTATAGTGTTTCAGATACAATGTCTAATGACGTATAACATGTTTTCCTTTGGTTGATAGGAAAAAAAGAAACATTTTGTTATGAAAACAGAGATTCATAAGAGGCTGAGTCAGTCAAGCAACATTTCTAATTATGTGGAGATGACCCAAAATGAATCACTTGTGCTGGGTTATTTCCAAACCATAATGACATACGGAGTGCTTGTCTTGGCTTTTAGGGCTGGGCAAGGCAGCACATGAAGCTGAGCCATTAAAATTGCCTTATTTCCCTCCCGTTTCTCTCATATATCCAACTGACACTGAAAGTCCACCTCAATATGTAAACCTTCAGAATCCCGCCAGTGTTCAAGGGCCACTTAATCTTTATTACATTGAATAGGAATCTACAAATAGAATTTCTCCTTGGGCATGAAACTTCTGTATCTTCAGATTATATGACAGTGCCATTTGCTTGATCATGGACTCTTAATATGTTACTTTTACAGACTGATAATAATGTATTTATATATAATTTTTATATAATATATTTATATATAATAAGATATAGAATATATTTATTTTGTATATAATATAACAATACAGACTGACAATAATAGAGACTATTCATGCAGTGTCCTATAAATTCATTAACATGATGTTTGGAAAGACAAGAGGTTTTGATGCTGATAAATTGCATTTTAAGGCCATTTCTTACCTTTTCCTCATGGTTTGCCTCTACAGTGTTTGCATTTTTAACTCAAAACAACACAGCAAGAAAGATAGGAAGTGCTTCATCATCCTTCCTTTACATGGAAGTGATGAATCAGAAACTTTAAGTCAAGAAAATGTGTCAGGTGAGAGACAGAAGCAATGTCCAAACCCAGTGGTTCCACTGGCCTGATGCTCTTTCTGCAGATGCCGGGCACCTGCTTCGAGTATCTCACTCTTTCCATAGCAGTGATTAAAATAAAATATTCTTGGTATGTACACAAAGCTGGTCTCTACTACATGGACCTCAGGGTCCCCAGACTAAGGTCAGTGGAGAGCAACTCCTGAAAACAATAAGAAGTATAATTTTAAAAATCAAATTTTACCTGTTTCAGTATCAAGCCAAGTGACAGCGAGGGAGAAGAAAATCTGACTACTGTAGAGTCAGGATGTTTCAGAAAATATTTTGGGTAAAAAAAAAAAAAAGATAAGTAACCATGATCTGTTTTCTTTTCTTCAGCCTTCCTGAATTGTCTTACTTCATGGGAACTAAACATATTAAAATTAAATACAATGCAAAGAAAATGTTGACAAATGCTTTAATATATGTATAAATGCATTATAATAGACTACTTGACATGTGAGCAACTTTTCAATAGTCACATGCATTGGGACTCCCTGTCATTACACAGAGTTGTTATTTCATATTTCCCAGTTTTGAATTGGCCCATTTGTGCCCATTCTTAACTTTGGGCACTTTTGCATAGCTCGTGGATATCCAAAGCAGTAAATTAAAATGATCCATAACACAACCATTTTTTCCCAGGACATAATGTTCAGGTAACAGTTTTATGTGTGTATGTGTGTATGTATGAATGTATGTATGTATTTTCTCCTGTTCTTCTCTCCATCATAGCAGGTGCATAAAACATGAAGAAGGGATGAAGATCGGGAGGGATGATTAGGGATAGTGATAAAAAATTCCACAAGGGGGAGTATATGAAGGTAAATCTGTGGTGACATACACATGGACGCAGGCATGACTATGACCAATACTTACTGAGTATTGAACCACTTTTCTAAGTGCTTTTATGGGAATTAACTCACTTAATCCTCATAGCAACCCCATTAAGGACATACCACTATCACCTCCTTTAATAAGTGGGAAAATTGAGGAAACAAATAGTTTAAGTAAATGTTAACTTTGACCCATCATTAGATGGCTGTACTAAGATTTGAACCCAGATAGAATATCTCCGAAATACACTTAATTCCTATGCTACTCAGTGTGGATTTGAATGTGTGTGGGTGTACAGATGGGCGTGTCTATGCAAAAATATACATTTTTGTACATATGTTTTTGTGAATGCACCTAATATATTTGTCTATTCATAGTAACTTGGAACCTCAAAAAGCATACTTTTGTGTCGTATATACTGGCATCAAACATAACTGTGGAATAAACAGTGGTGCGTCCTAAACAAATGTAGTGTAAACATGGTCTCAAGTTATGCTAATGAACAGATAGAGTCCAGAGCAATGGACGTGCAACCTCCTCGTTCTTCTGCCCTTTTCATGGCAAACATTGTTTAGAATCTTGTTTGATGACATTTCAAAAGAACAAGCCAAACAGCAGTACACCCCCCAAAAGAACGAAGAATGTTTTGTCAGGAACTCATAGGTATTAGGTTGAGAGACAAATAACTGTCACATTTGGGACATTTAAGGGAGATGAGCTTTATCATAATTAACTTCAGAAAATAGACTCAGCACCCATGGGCAGATGTTCAGGCAGCCAGAGTAAAGCTTAGTGTTCCAACTTTTCCTCATTACAGGAGAACTTATTCACTGGTAAATGAATTGGGTATAATGGTAAGTAAAGGTAGAGAAATACAATTCTGCTCTCTGTGTCTGTGTCTGGGCTATGCTTAGGAAGAAATGAGCAATTGATTGTCCTTGGAGTGGTGTGAGTGCTCTCATGGAGGTTACTGAGTGGTGGGAATACATGGAGGGGTGTGCCCCTGCCTAGTATGGGGGCGAGGCAGAGCAGAAGTGGGGAAGAAGTTTCCAGAGAGGAGAAGACAGCATCCGGCAATCTGAGCACACTGGGCAGTTTACTGGGTGGACAGTCAAGGAGGCAGATGTAAAGCCCCTGCAAGAAAATGAGCAGAAAGAGAAGGAAATCCATGCAAGCAAGGCACACACTAAAGGCTGCTAGTGTGTGTGTGTGTAGTTGGATATACTGTGACATGAGGTCCTTCGGTTAAGGGGTAAGATCAAAGTTTCTATCAATAGGAAGTGAGCCTATTCATGGATTTGCATGAATTACATGAATACATTTGAATTTTAACTTGAAGGCAGTGGTAATTTCCATATAGCAAAGAACCCTATGATGGGGAAAGACTGTCAGATGAGAAGTATTAAAGGTAAAGAAGTTTGTCACCTTGAGCAGTGAATTCAGCATGCAGTGTTCACATGGTGTGAGTGGGTGTGAGGGTCCTCACATCTGGGCTCCTGCTGCTCCGAGCCCCAAACCCCCTTCCAACACCCAGTCCCCAGGATGCACTCTGGCTTTAATGCTCTGCATTACAGCAATTCTTTATACATTGAACAACCATTTAATTTCTGATTTCTTTCACTAAATAAGTTCCATTTGGGAAGAAATGGTGTTTGGTTTTCTTTTTTTCATTGTTAAATCTCAGACCTGAAGTAGTAAGTGCAGAATACTCTGTACTCAAAAAACCCTTGCTGAATGAATGTGTGAAGAACTCAGTGATAACAGAAACAGGAAGAAAAGGACAGGTGTGAGAGGACCTTTGTCTGGCAGTATTTGACGACTGATTTAATGGAAGAAATGAAGACAGAATTGAGCTGAAGTTAATTTTTTTTCAATTTTACGCTTGGTGACTAGGTGTATTTTTGAACGAATCAACTGGCATTGTGAACCCAGAACAGGATTTGGTTCGTAAAGGTGTGAGGACAAGTGCAATTTCCAAACTTTTTGAATTTTAGAATTGCTGTTAAGAAATGTAACTCTGACTTACTAGAGCTCATTAAAAGCAACATAGAGATTTGCATTTATAGCTGAACAACACTTTCCTTGCTGTCCTCTCCCCCAGGTCATGAATCTCAGCTGTTCGCTGTGGCAGGACAACAGCCTGTCTGTCAAGCATTTTGCATTTGCCAAGTTCTCTGAGGTCACTGAACAGTGTTTCCTTTTATTCACCCTTATCCTACTCATGTTTTTAGCATCCCTCACAGGCAATGCCCTCATAGCCCTTGCCTTCTGGACCAACTCGGGCCTCCACATGCCCATGTACTTCTTCCTGGCCAACCTATCTCTCTTGGAGATTGGCTACACCTGCTCAGTCATACCCACGATGCTGCAGAGCCTTGTGAGTGAGGCCCGGGGAATCTCCCGGGAGGGGTGTGCTATGCAGATGTTTTTCTTCACATTTTTTGGTATCAGTGAGTGCTGTCTTTTGGCAGCCATGGCTTTTGACCGCTACATGGCCATATGCTCCCCACTCCACTATGCGACTCGAATGAGCCGTGGGGTGTGTGCCCAGTTGGCACTGGTTTCCTGGGGAGTGGGTTGCATGGTAGGCTTGGGCCAGACCAACTATATTTTCTCCTTGAACTTCTGTGGCCCCTGTGAAATAGACCACTTCTTCTGTGACCTCCCCCCTATCCTGGCTCTTGCCTGTGGTGATACATCCCATAATGAGGCTGCGGTCTTTGTTGCAGCCATTCTTTGCATTTCCAGCCCATTTTTACTAATCGTTGCTTCCTATGGCAGAATCCTAGCTGCCGTGCTGATCATGCCCTCACCGGAAGGCCGCCATAAAGCTCTTTCCACCTGTTCTTCCCACCTGCTTGTAGTGACGCTCTTCTACGGCTCTGGGTCTGTCACCTACTTGAGACCCAAGGCCAACCATTCACCAGGAATGGATAAACTCTTAGCTCTGTTCTACACAGTGGTGACATCCATGCTCAATCCCATCATCTACAGTTTACGGAACAAGGAGATCAAGGCAGCTCTCCAGAGAATCCTGGAGAAAAAAGTTTTGACTTGTGGGTAGATCCTAGAGGACCATGCAAATCTGCTCTTCGAAAAGATGCACACTCAACCCAAGAGTAAAGAAAAAAACAAAGTCAATGTTCTCTGCAACCTATTTTGTAAGGACCTTTTTAAATAATAGTAGCTATAATTTTGGAGACACCTCTCTACTCACAGTCAAACTTCTGATTGATAAATTCTGGAAGGAAGTTGGCTACCAAAGAATTTTAATTTCTGAGTCCAACACTAGACAGTTTTCCAAAATATGTCAGTCTAGGCTTCCTGTATAGATTGTCAGATTATATCTCAGAAGTCTGGACAATTCTCATTCTATACTCTTAGGCATTTTCTAGGCCTTGAGGGTCACATCTGACTCTGCCCTGGTCTCTGGGGGAAATGTTCCCACATATGTCTGTCCCACATGACTCTCAATTTCCAAAAACTCCATGAAGCACGTTATTTCCTTCCATAAAAAATGTTTTAAACACTTCAACCTTAATTAGAATTAATTCTTTCTGTGAGTTGCATGTACTATAAAAAATATATAAACATGCCCAAAAAAGTAGACACATGTCTGAGGTATTTGTTGCAGAATATTAAAAGAAAAAAGTGGGAAATTGTTATCAAGAGTCTCCATGGTGATAAAGAGGGCACATTCTGCATGGAGCACTGGGTGTTACACGCAGACAATGAATCATGGAACACTACATCAAAAACTAATGATGTAATGTATGGTGATTAACATAACATAATAAAAAAAAAAGAGTCTCCATGGTGAAAATGTTTTTAAAAAGAAAATCAGGGGCACCTGGGTGGCTCAGTCATTAAGTGTTCTCCTTCGGCTCAGGTCATGATTCATGATCCCAGGGTCCTGGGATCGAGCCCTGCATCAGAAGAAGGCTTCTTCTCCCTCTCCCACTCCTCCTGCTTGTATTCCCTCTCTCACTGTCTCTCTCTCTCTGACAAATAAATAAATAAAATCTTAAAAAAAAAAAAAGAAAAGAAAAAGAAAACCATATTTAAATTCAAGGAGAAAAGGAGAAAAATGAACTAAAAATAATTTTAAAGATTGTTATGTAATCTACATAATTTGCATATGTGCAAATGAATTCTGACTCCATGTGTTCGGAAATCATCCACACACTTGCTCTGAAGAGAAATAAGCTGTAGGCATCTGGAGAGACATTGCCTGGGATGTGAGCACCTAGTTCTCAGGGAAGTGCTGTGATGTATGAGGGGTTGGTAACTACTCATGTAGTAGCTGTAATAAGACAGAGCAGAGGTCTGTGACTTAATCACTGTGTACGATGAATAGTCCTGGGTGTGATGGACAGCCTGGTCCCCTAGTTAGCAATGCTGTATTGTACCCTTGACGAGTGCTAAGAGAGTAGCTCTCAAGTGTTCTCACCACACACACAAGCACTGTGAGGTGAGGGGTGTGTTAATAACTTGATTGTGCTAATCACTTCACAATACAAATGTGTATCAAATCATCACATTATTTACCTTAAAGTCATGCAGTTTTACTTGAGATATAAATCTCAATTAGCTGGAAAAGATCAAAGAATGTGATAATTCTATCAGAGGATAATAGTGATGATCACCAAGATGTGTGTTTTGCTAGATATCCCTACTTTATAAAAACTGCCCAACTCATTCAAACACCTAATTTATGTATAATATAAATATTAAAATATTTAATTGTGACCATTCTTATTAAAACAAATATAATACATGCTTTTCAGAGCCAATGGATAAAATATATAAAAATATAAAAATTGAGGGGGGAAAAGATGGTAGAGGAGTAGGGACCCTATTCCAACCAGTCCCCTGAATTGAGCTGGATATCTACCAGACCGCTCTGAACACTCATGAAATCAGCCTGAGATGTAAGAAGACAGGAGCTGGATTTCTACAAACAATATCCCAGGCAGTTGGTTTTGAGGTACAAAGTGGGAAGCAGTGATTCTGCAGGCAGGTATCAGAGGATAAACAGAAGGGAGCCTGGCCATGGGGATCCTACACTGCCGGTGAGCCATAGCCTTCTGTGCTAGGGACGGGGCACAGGCTCGCATACAGGTAGTGGCAGAAAAAGGACTTTAGGGCAGTCCCCCAGAGGGAAACCCAGAGCAGCGGGGCCACGCCTGCAAACTGGGGGAAGCTGGCGGTTTTAGAAACACAAAGGGGAAAGACGTGCCCCGACCTGGATGCAAGGACTGGGAGTGCTGCTGAGGGGTGCACAACCCAGGATGCTGCAGTTTATAGCAGCATGGACAGAAACGGAGACAGTGTGGCCTGGAGAGCTCACTGAAGAACAGACTGCAATCTCTCTGCTCTGAGGCAGAGGGCTGGAAACAGTCTCTTCTGCTGTGACTCTCAGAAGAGACAAGGAAAGCCACCAGGGAAAGCTGCCAGAGAACAAAAGCCCCCCAAAACCAGTTTTCACTGAGCCCATCCCCCCCACAGGGGTCAGGGCAACTCTGCCCAAACAGGGTTGCCTGAGAAACAGCACAGCAGGCACCCCCCCCCCCCCCAGAAGACAGAATGGGAGAACAAGAGGCCAACAACCCTAAGGTCCCTAGAAAACAGGTGCATCTTGCTTGGGTTCTGGTCAATAAATTGGACTCTATACATTCCCTCAACCACCCATCAACAGAATGACTAGGAGGACGAACTCCCAAAATAGGGAAGACTCAGGGATTATGACTTATGCTGCAGATTTACAAATGGATGCAGATATAACCAAGATGTCGGAGATGGAATTCAGGCTAGCAATTGTGAAGATAATAGCTAGAATGGAGAAATCAATTAATGGCAACATAAAGTCTCTAAGGGCAGAAATGAAAGCTGAATTGACAGAACTTAAAAATGCTATCAATGAGATCCAATCTAATCTAGATAATCTAACAGCTAGAGTAAACGAGGCAGAAGAACGAATCAGTGACCTGGAAGACCATTTAATAGATAAAAAGGGAAAAGAGGAGGCCAGGGAAAAACAACTCAGAATCCATGAAACTAGAATCAGAAAAATAAGTGACACCATGAAGCATTCCAATGTCAGAATTAATGGAATCCCTGAGGGGGTGGAGAGAGAGAGAGGACTAGAAGATATATTTGAGTAATCATAGCTGAGAACTTCCCTAATCTGGGGAATGAAACAAACATTCATGTCCTAGAGGCAGAGAGGACCCCTCCCAAGATCAAGGAAAACAAGCCAACACCCGGCATGTAATAGTAAAACTCGCAAATCTTAGAACCAAGGAAACCATCTTAAGGGCAGTTAGGGGGAAGAGATTCCTTACATACAGAGAGAGGAACATCAGAATAATATCAGACCTATCTGTTTAGTAAGCCAAAAGGCCTGGCAAGCCAGAAAGGGCTGGCAAGACATATTCAGGGTACTAAATGAGAAGAACATGCAGCCAAGAATACTTTATCCGGCAAGGCTGTCATTTAGAATGGATGGAGAGATGCAGAGCTTCCAAGACCAGCAGAAACAAAGAATATGTGACCACTAAGCCGGCCCTGCAAGAAATATTAAGGGGGGGTTCTATAAAAGGAGAAAGACCCCAAGAGTGATATACAACAGAATTTACAGGGACAATCTATAAAAACAACATCTTCACAGGCAACATGATGACAATTAATTCATATCTTCCAATAATCACTCTCAAAGTGAATGGCCTGAATGCTCCCATAAAAAGGCACAGGATTGCAGATTGGATAAAAAGACAAGACCCATCCATATGCTGTCTACAAGAGACTCATTTTGAACCTAAAGATACATCCAGACTGAAAGTGAAGGGCTGAAGATCCATCTTCCATGCCAGGGGACCTCAAAAGAAAGCTGGGGTGGAAATTCTTACATCAGACAAATCAGATTTTAAACAAAAGACTGTAGTTAGAGACACAGAAGGACACTATATCATTCTTAAAGGGTCTATCCAACAAGAAGATCTAACAATTGTAAATATCTATGCCCCCAACATGGGACCAGCCGTCTACATAAGCCAACTGTTAAACAAAATAAAGAGTCATACTGATACCAATACATTAATTGTAGGAGACCTCAATACTCCACTTTCAGCAATAGACAGATCACCTAAGCAGAAAATCAACAAAGAAACAAGAGCTTTGAATGACACACTGGACCAGATGGACCTCATAGATATATACAGAACATTCCACCCTAAAACAATAGAATACTCATTCTTCTCGAGCACACATGGAACTTTCTCCAGAATAGACCACATACTGGGTCACAAATCAGGTCTCAACCGATACCAAAAGATTGAGATTATTCCCTGCACATTCTCAGACCATAATTCTCTAAAACTGGAACTTAATCACAAGAAAAAATTTGGCAGAAATTCAAACACTTGGAAGCTAAAGACCACTCTGCTCAAGAATGTTTGGGTCAACCAGGAAATCAAAGAAGACCTTAAACAATTCATGGAAATCAATGAGAACGAAAACACATTGGTCCAAAACCTATGGGATACTGCAAAGGCGGTCCTAAGGGGGAAATACATAGCCATCCAAGCCTCACTCAAAAAAATAGAAAAACCCCGAATTCACCAACTAACTTTACACCTTAAAGAACTAGAGTAAAAGCAACAAACAATGTCTAAGCCATGCATTAGAAGAGAAATAATTAAGATTAGAGCAGAGATCAATGAATTAGCAACCAGAAACACAGTAGATCAGATCAACGAAGCTAGAAGCTGGTTCTTTGAAAGAATTAATAAGATTGATAAACCACTGGCCAGACTTATCCAAAAGAAAAGAGAAAGGACCCAAATTAATAAAATTATGAATGGAAGGGGAGAGATCACAACTAACACCAAGGAAATAGAAACAATTATTAGAAATTATTATCAAGGGCGCCTGGGTGGCTCAGTTGGTTAAGCGACTGCCTTCGGCTCAGGTCATGATGCTGGAGTCCCTGGATCGAGTCCTGCATCGGGCTCCCTGCTCAGCAGGGAATCTGCTTCTCCCTCTGACCCTCCCCCGTCTCATGCTCTCTCTATCTCATTCTCTCTCTCAAATAAATAAATAAAAATCTTTAAAAAAATAAAAAATAATAAAAAATAAAGAAATTATTATCAACAACTATATGCCAGTAAACTGAGCAATCTGGATGAAATGGATGCCTTCCTGGAAACCTATAACCTCCCAAGACTGAAACAGGAAGAAATTGACAACCTGAATAGGCCAATAACCAGTAACGAGATTGAAGCAGTGATCAAAAAACTCCCCAAAAACAAGAGTCCAGGGCCTGATTGATGCCCTGGGGAATTCTACCAAACATTCAAAGAAGAAATAATACCTATTCTACTGAAGCTCTTTCAAAAAATAGAAACAGAAGGAAAACTTCCAAACTCATTCTATGAGGCCAGCATTACCTTAATCCCCAAACCAGGCAAAGACCCCATCAAAAAGGAGAATTTCAGAACGATATCCCTGATGATGGATTCCAAAATTCTCAAGAAAATCCTGGCTAATAGGATCCAACACTACATTAAAAGGATCATCCCCCACAACCAAGTGGGATTTATCCCCGGGATGCAAGTGTGCTTCAACATTTGCAAATCAATCAATGTGATAGAACACATTAATAAGAGGAGAGAGAAGAACCATATGGTCCTCTCAATTGATGCAGAAAAAGCAACTGACAAAATACAGCATCCTTTCCTGATTAAAACTCTTCAGAGTATAGGGATAGAGGGAACATTCCTCAAGCTCATAAAATCCATCTTTGATAAACCCACAGCGAATATCAGCCTCAGTGGGTAAAGCTGAGAGCCTTTCCCTTAAGATCAGGAACACGAAAAAGATGCCCACTCTTGCCACTATTGTTCAACATAGTACTAGAAGTCCTAGCAAGTGCAGTCAGACAACAAAAAGAAATACAAGGTATTCAAATCGGCAAAGAAGTAATGAAACTCTCTCTTTTCGCAGATGACATGATACTTTATGTGGAAAACCCAAAAGACTTCACCCCCAAATTGCTAGAACTCACACAGCAATTCAATAATGTCGCAGGATACAAAATCAATGCACAGAAATCAGCTGCTTTTTTATACACTAACAATGCAACTATAGAAAGAGAAATTAGAGAAATGATTCCATTTACAATAGCACCAAAAACCATAAGATACCTCGGAATAAACCTAACCAAAGAGGTAAAGGTTCTATACTCTAGGAACTACAGAACACTCATGAAAGAAATTGAAGAAGACACAAAAAGATGGAAAAACACTCCATGCTCATGGATCAGAAGAATAAACATTGTTAAAATGTCTATGCTACACAGAGCAATCTATACCTTCAATGCCATCCCGATCAAAATGCCAATGACATTTTTCAAAGTGCTGGAACAAGCAATCCTAAAATTTGTATGGAATCAGAAAAGACCCCGAATCGCCAAGGAAATGTTGAAAAAGAAAAACAAAGCTGATGGATGTTGCCCGATTTCAAGCTATATTACAAAGCAATCATCACCAAGACAGCATGGTACTAGCAGAAAAACAGACATATAGACCAATGGAACACAATAGAGAGCCCAGATATGGACCCTCAACTCTATGGTCAAATAATCTTTGACAAAGCAGGAAAAAACATGCAATGGAAAAAAGACAGTCTCTTCAATAAATGCTGCTGGGAAAATTGGACAGCCACATGCAGAAGAATGAAACTCAATCATTCTCTAACACCATACACAAAGATAAACTCAAAATGGATGAAAGACCTCAATGTGAGACAGGAATCCATCAAAATCCTAGAGGAGAACATAGGCAGTAACCTCTTTGACATTGCCCACAGCAACTTCTTTCAAGATACATCTCCAAAGGCTAGTGAAACAAAAGCAAAAATGAACTTTTGGGACTTCATCAAGATAAAAAGCTTCTGCACAGCAAAGGAAACAGTCAACAAAACCAAGAGGCAACCCACAGAATGGGAGAAGATATTTGCAAATGACACTACAGATAAAGGACTGGTATCCAAGATCTATAAAAAACTTCTCAAACTCAACACCCAAAAAACAAATAATCAAGTCAAGAAATGGGCAAAAAAGACATGAACAGACCCTTCTCTGAAGAAGACATACAAATGGCTAACAGACAGATGAACAAATGTTTGTCATCATTAGCCATCAGGGAAATTCAAATCATAACCACACTGAGGTACCACCTTACACCAGTTAGAATGGCAAAAATTGACAGGGCAAGAAACTACAAATATTGGAGAGATTGTGAAGAAAGGGGAACCCTCTTACACTGTTGGTGGGAATGCTAGTTGTTACAGCTACTTTGGAAACAGTGTGGAGGTGCCTCAAAAAATTAAAAATAGAGCTACCCTATGACCCAGCAATTGCATTCCTGGGTATTTACCCCAAAGACACAGATGTAGTGAAAAGAAGGGCCATATGCACCCCAATGTTCATAGCAGCAATGTCCGCAATAGCCAAACTGTGGAAAGAGCCGAGATGCCCTTCAACCGATGAATGGATAAAGAAGATGTGGTCCATATATACAATGGAATGTTACTCAGCCATCAGAAAGGATGAATACCCAACTTTTACATCAACATGGATGGGACTGGAGGAGATTATGCTAAGTGAAATAAGTCAAGCAGAGAAAGTCAATTATCATATGGTTTCACTTCTTTGTGGAACATAAAGAATAGCATGGAGGACATTAGGAGAAGGAAGGGAAAAATGAAGGGTGGGAAATCGGAGGTAGAGACGAACCATGAGAGACTATGGACTCTGAGAAACAAACTGAGGGTTTTAGAGGGTAGGGTGGAGGGGGGATTGGTTAGCCCAGTGATGGGTATTAAGGAGGGCACATACTGCATGGAGCACTGGGTGTTATACGAAAACAATGAAGTGTGGATCACCACATCAAAAACTAATGATGTATTGTATGGTGACTAACATAATATAATAAAATAAAAAAATATATATATAAAAATTAAAATTTAATTCATTTCTATTCCTTCCATGCAGGAATAACCAATGTACATATTTGGTTTATTTTATTTTAGCCTTTTGCTTTCTGCTTACTACATACACACACACACACACACACACACACACACACACACGCACTCAAGTCCCTTCTCATGACAGATTATGTTGTCAAAACATATATATTATTTTGAAAGCAGTTCAAAATATATTTAAAAAATCAAAAACTAATAATGTACTATATGTTGGTTAATTGAACATAATAATAATTTTAAAAAGTACCAAAAATGCATCTTCTCGAATATTTAATGTTTGTTTTAAATATCTACCTTGTCATGAATTAACTTATCATCCATGTTTTCGTTATTAAATACTGCTGAATGTTAATAATAGTGAGAAATTCTTTGCTAACTTTGATCCTCAAACCCTCTACCCTTTGGTTTCAAAGAGGCTTTGAAGTGCGTTCTCTTCAGCACCAGCTCTGACAGCGGCACCAACCATAGGATAACCACCATTCACTGGATTCTGAATATATAAAAGGGCAGCTCAAGCTCCTTCAATGTTTGACCTTAAAAGCCACCCATGTACTATTGTTCTCATTCTACACATGTGGAGACCAAGGAACAGAGGCTGGAGCTTCTCACCCCCAGGAGTCAGCAAGGACCAGCATCGGCCACAAATTCCAGAAAGTTTATTCCGTTAATTCTGATTCCCTGCGTCCTCTTTCCCCAGGATAAATAAGAGTGAAAAGACCAGAGAATGTCTCTGCTGGGAAGGGACAGCCTTGGTGTCCAGGCTTCTTCCTAACGTGTGAGACTTTTTTGAAGGGGTGATTTTCTTTTTTGAAAGCCTCTCCTTTGGTTTTAATCAGCATATGCAATGTAAACAGTAATTTCTGATTTCTATTTAAGAGTAGTCCCAAAGAAAACCTAAATACATTTGCCTACTATCTTTAAAGTACACACATAAACTGTTTACCTCTTGTTTACATAAAAATCCAGTCACCAGCGTGTTGTCTTAGAGCAAAATTCTCAAACAAATAGATTTTTAGAATGTGCTAAAAAGTTTGATTCAATAATGGATGAACCGGCAGAAGATCAAAGCCAGGTGGCCCAGGGCTGAACAATAAGGAAATATAGGCAGAGAGAGAAAGAGAGTTTGAAAAGGAATTTATTAATTTTATAAGTCTTAGAGTTATTTTCTATACCAAGTTACAAAATTATAACATATCATCAGCCTCTCTAGGTCTGCCTGTCTCTTTACAGAACGGACAACCAGGGCTTGGTTTGCCAATTGTCAGCAGAGGGCCAGATCTGACCTGCTGCCTGTTTGTGTAAATAAGGTTTAATTGAAGCCCAACGAGCCCCTCATTGACACACTGCCTAGGGGCTGCTTTTCTGCTGTGCCTGCAGAGTTTAGTGCTTGCTGCAGAGATCTCAGCCACTAGGTGCCTGCCCCTTACAGGAAACCTCCACACATAACAAACATACCAAGGACATGCACGGTGTGGAAATTTTTGGATCCTGATTTGAACAAACCAAAGATAAAAAGACATCTTTAAGACAGTTAAGAAAATATAAACATGGGCTGATGGATTATAATAAGGAAATATTGTTCATTTTCATTCTAAATTATTTACATTTGCAATGATACGATGCCTGTGATTTACTTTTTTTTTTTTTAAGTTACAGCAAAAAAACTGTGGGAGGAAATATTTGAAACAAAATTGGCGTGATGTTGATAATTGTTAATGTTTACTTGCTGTGTCCCTGGGTTTATCTTACCTTCTCCTACCTCTGTTTACTATGCCTGAAATGTTCACACATAAAGAACAGTCACACTTTGTCCATCATGTGGACATCTTGATTTCATTTTTCTCAGATAAAATGCTTCTATGCATTTAACTTTTGAAATGTGTTCAGACTTGCTTTGTTATTCACTATGTGGTCAGCCTGTTGTGGATGTTCTGTGTATGCTTGAAAAATGATCATGTGTGCTTGTTAGCTGTAGTCTTCTCTCTGTATTTATGAGGTGAATTTTGCTGTGTTGTTCATACTTCCTGCATACTCCCTCACTCATGTGTGTGTCTTTTCTACCAGTGATTCATCCAACTCCAGCTGTGGATTTCTCTAGTGCCTTTGCTATTTGTCCGATTTTGCTTCATATTTTGAAGCTGTGTTACAGGATGTTACAGGGTGTATGTAAGTCCAGGAGTATTAGAACTTCCAAGTTGATTAAATATGCTATCAGGATGAGACTTCCTCTTTATTCCTGGTAATAGTTCTCCCCTTAAACTCTCCTTCATCTGGTATTAGCATGACTGTGCGGGCTTTCTTTTGGCCACCATCTAGGGTATGTCTTTTTGTATCCTTTACACTCATCCCCAAATGTAGTTTTTATCTTAGTCTCCAAAAAAATGTACTATGAAAATATTTGTGTTTATTTGGACAGTTTAAGCCATTTATGTTTATATAATTTATAATAAAATTTATACACATACTTTAATATAATTTATGTAATTGCTGGAGTTGATAGCTACTATTTTTCTATGTGATTTCTATTTGTCTGATTTATTGCTTGCTTCTTCTTCTATTGCAATTATATTTTTATAATTAATCAAATAGTTTTATGATACTTTCCTCACCTACATGCTTGTTAACAATACATTAGTGTATTATTCTTCTAGTGGCTATCTTAGACATTCCAAGATACATCTTTGATCTGTGATAGGCTGAAGTAAGTTAGTGCTTTTACCAATAAATTTGTTTTCTCCATTAAGTGATTCTGGCTGATTTCCAGTCTATGCTGTTAAATGAAAAAAAATAACCCCTAGGATAGACAGGGCCAAATCTTTCAGACCTACCAGGTGAAAATGACAAACCGATGATTTTAAAGGATTTTTCTAGGATTATATTCACTGATCACATAGAGTAAAATAAGAAATCAATAACAATATAAGAGCCCCCCAAAAAGAGATATCATTCACAAAATCACAGTCAAACATCCCATGAGTTTGGATTCTACAAACCACATTCCTAAATAATTTCGAGTTACAGAGTCAATAGAAATTAAACTTACAAAGCATTTAAACTAAACTTTCACAAAAATACATAATGTGTGGCTTGCAACAGTACTTAAAGGGTGTTTATAGATTTAAATGCAGAAAAATTTTGCATTCTCAATTAATTTTTGTAGTTTTTAATGGGCACACCTTTTCACAGAAGGATTCCATGGGTAGTTACCAACCACACAGGATCACTAGTATGAAAGTTCATAAAAACTAGCATATAACCACAAGAATGTTTATTGCAGCATTGTTGCAAATAAAAAATTTGAAACAATATAAATATTCTTAACTAAATACAATGAGATACATGCATATAATTAATCTCAATACTTCTATGAATAGCTCTTAAAGAAACCAGTGTAGGTGATGCATAGAGTTTAATATTATTTCTGTAAATTTACAAACACCAATATTTATATATTTTTTTCTTTAAAATATTTTTAAATGTTTTTGGAAAAGTACAAAGAAACTGATAATCATACCTCTAGGTATAACTGCTAAAATGTAGAAAATATATGGAAAATAATAAAATTTTTCATCTTAGCGTGGACATAAGGATATCATTTTTATTAGTTTTTTCATTTATTGCCTACTTGAAATTATAAAATTTTAAATGATTTGGATAATGGATTTGGATTATGTCTAAGCAGGCTCCAGAATTAAAGCCAATAAGGATTTTGATAATATTTTGTAAATCAGTAACTTCTGTGAATCTAGGGAAAACAAGGCTAATATTTTCAAATTTTAAAAATTACCAACATCTTCAAGTATGTTATTAGAACACGTAAAAACTTTATATTTAATATAAAGAAAACAATTTTATAAATTCTATGCAGTTATAATATCAATCAAAGGGAATATTACATGTGACAAAGACAATCTTTTTTTTTGGTAGGTAAATCTGCTTACTTTTGTGAGATTTAAATATCCGTATTTAATGACAGTACTTAAAATATGTTTGCATATTTGTCTTAGATTCAGATACAGCGTTAAAGGGTCACTCAAAGGAGATTGAGACCTACTCTGTGGTGACAAGAGATGCATAATAGAGAATTATTGAGTCTCATGGCCCATTTTCCTTGGTGGCTTTCTCTGTGGGTGGGAGAGGTCAGAAAAAATCCCTGAGTATACTTGGTCCCAGATGCTCTTCCGCATGCACAAGAGTCAACAATACCCTACATAAGGCAAACTGTAAGGTAGCTGTGGGTTTGCAGGGCCCTTACACACAGGGGAGCTACTGATGGAATGAACAGCTGCTGCAGAGCCGTGTCCTCAGGTAGTCCCAAACTGGCACACTTGTGACCAGAGCTCTCCCTCCAGGAGCTGGAAGATTTACTTCTGTGATGAGACACTAGACTTGCCATAATTGTTCAGGCATGGCATTAGTTAATTACTAGAACAATAACTCCAGGATTTATGAAAGTATAATTCAGATACACATGCACATGCCTATAAACATTTATTTATTTATTCATAGAATCTTTAAAAAATAACCAGAAAAAAAGGCATGACACTTTCAGAAGGGAGGATAAGAAGGGTTTAGAATAGTAACTTCAGAATACCATTGAAAGGAAAATTCACACCTATTTTATTTAAGAGATTAAGCTATGATCCTTATAAATGAGATGAGAACAAATAATTAGATGATGTTGAAAGTCCTCAGTCTCTGGGGGACTGCATGAGTATATTTCACATTTCCCCCTGACGGGAGTCTCTGCTCAGCAATCTTCTCAGAGCCCACTTCACCTCTTTGTTTCTCAAGGTGTAAATCAGAGGATTGAGTGAGGGTGTCACTACAGTATAGAAGAGGGTGAGGAATTTACTGTGGTTCTGTGTGTAGTTGCTCTTGGGTTGGATGTAGACAGAAATTGAAGTCCCGAAAAACAAAACCACAACAAGGAGATGGGACCCACAGGTCCCAAATGCTTTCCTCCTGCCTTCCCCGGACTTTATCCTCAGCACACTCCCAGCGACGCACCCATAGGAGACCAGAATAAGCCCCAGAGGTATAACTAAGTAGAGGACACTTGCTACAGAGAGCTCATTTTCCAGGAAGGTTGTGTTCACACAGGCAATTTTAATCAGGGCAGGCTCCTCACACATAAAATCATCAACTCTGTGGTGGCTGCAGAGAGGCAACTGGAAAACGAGAATGGTCTGAACCGTGGACTCCACAAAACCACTGATCCAGGCCACAGCTGCAAGGTGCCAGAGAAGCTTCGGGTGCATGATAACGCCATAGTGGAGTGGTCGGCAGATGGCATTGAAGCGGTCGTAGGCCATCACAGCCAGAAGGACGCACTCCGTGGAGCCCAGCCCCAGGGCAACGTAGAGCTGGATCACACACCCAGTGTAGCTGATGGTCTTCTCAGGGCCCTTGAAATTCCACAGCATCTGTGGAATGATGCTGGTGGTGAAGCAGAGGTCCAGGAAGGAGAGATTAGACAGGAAGAAGTACATGGGCGTGTGGAGCTTGGGGTTCAAGTAGGAGACCAGTATGATTGCTGTGTTCCCCACCAGTGTCAGAACATATGTGATAGAGACAACCAGAAGGAGGATCGTCTCCAGCTGGGGCTGGTCAGAAAAACCCAGCAAGATAAAACCTGCTGGATTGCTAAAATTTGTCCCTTTCATTCCTTCTTAATTGTGAGTCACCTTTCTTTGTCATTCCTGTTCTATTCCTATGGGAAGAAAATCAGATATCATAACCATTGGAAAAATAACAAACTGACTAAAATGGGCATTTGGACACTGGACTTATAGAGAGAGAAACGACAGACAAGGATAAAATTATGCAAATAAAAAATATAATAAGTTAACTTGTTAGGTAGACAGACAAAACCCATAGTCATGAAAACATTAAAGGCTTTGAAAGGAAATACAGAAACATAGAATACACATTATAATCATTTACCGAAACAGATTTGAACTGTATATCAAACTATCTGAAGATAAAATACATAGACCATCAATGCACATGCTGTGAAAAAGCAAAGAAATTGAAAAGATGATTGTCTTATATATACAGATACATGATAGACAATACATGATAGATAAATTGAAAGATACATCTAGTGAGCAAGGATCTGAGAGAGAAGGTGTACAGAATTGGAGACACAAAGATTAGTTAGAATTTTCATACAGGAACAGCAAGACATGCTTATGATTAATATTCATTCTTTTCCTACGAAGCCAATAATGACTGACTTGATAGCGGCATTAAGGAGAACTTCTGTGATCTCCTGGGGCACCTGGGTGGCTCAGTCATTAAGCGTCTGCCTTCGGCTCAGGTCGTGATCCCAGGGTCCTGGGATCGAGCCCAGCGTCGGGCTCCCTGCTCCGCGGGAAGCCTGCTTCTTCCTCTCCCCTCCCCCTGCTTGTGTTCCCTCTCTCGCTGTGTCTCTCTCTGTCAAATATATAAATAAAATCTTTAAAAAAAAGAAAAAAAGGAGAACTTCTGTGATCTCCCTATTTGAGTCATAGGTCTACTGTTTTTATGAATACTGCTTTCTAGAAAATTCTAATTCATGGTCCCCCACAAGGAAGCTCTCTCCACAGACACCTATGGTCCATGTGCTTTAATATGCTTTCATTACAAGAGGACATGAATTCGGCCATCTAATGTAATCCACTGACATTTCATAAAATAAATTGTGTAAAATTCATCAGTGTCCTTTAAACTATTAGTTTGCACAGATTAGGAAATATAATTATAAACATTTGTCCCTCTGAATGGTGGGTTCTGGGGTTTCCAAAATGACTGTGGTAGATGGATTACCTGTGGGGTCCAGGTATTTTTTTACAAATAAAAAACAAATAAAAATCTCCAATGAAAATTTCTGATTTTCTCTTAAATACATTGACTAGAAAATAAAAACATATTTCTTAGCACCCTCAGCCCTTATACCTGATCTCACGCAATCATTACATAATTCAGTTTAAAGGGAATAAGTTGTTTATTTTCCTTGGCACCTGGGGCAACAATCAGTTGCATTTTGAACTTTTGTTGAGAGGAAACCATTATCAACCCTTCTTCCAGAATTGTGACAAAAGGAGGAAACTGATACTGGTAGTCACAGTGTTTAGCATTTGTTTCCCTGGCCAAGTACTTTGGTGCTAAAATCAAACCCTGAATACCCTGATGCCCCCAAAATGACCATGGCTTTAGCTGCTGGGCTTCCTTGCCCGTACAGTAAGGAGGGAAAGTTGGGGCTGCTGTGTGTCTATGACAAAGACAGTGGGTGAGTGGCCTCACGTCACGATGTTTTCCTGGGGCATTTCTGTTCCAAGAATAACCATTATTTTCCAAGGAGACTCCCACTGAAACAAACTCTGCTTTCACATTTCTCTTAACCAAGATGCTGATGAGGGGATTTACATCGGCAAAGAGAAGGAGGTAGGCACTTTTCCATGGCTAAAAATATAGTAAATGTTGGGCCACATGCACACCTGATTCTGTTCACTGCTAAAGGGAACCAGCTCTGGATTCCCTCCACTTATAAAATAAATTTCCTTTATTTTTTCCATACATGAGAAAAAAATCCCCACCTTCTAGAAGAATGACCATCCAGCTGTAGCAGCTGTTGGTGGTTGTGATGAAAAGTTCAATCCCTATCACAAATCTGGGACAGGCTCTGGAGAAACCACGTGTGGGCAGTCTGTCGGCTCAGCCTGTCCTACAGGTGGATGGAGGTTGGCTTGTTCACTCAGCACACATCTCTGGAGCTCCTTCCCAGGCGGCTTACCATCTATATCAGAGGAAGAGGCAGGTCTCTGGAGATAGAAGAGCCTCAGGGGCTTGTGCTTCTGTTTCACTGGAAGACAACTGATTGTATGCCACCTTCTGAACACACACACGGGTACGTACACACACACACGTACCCATAACAGGTGTCTCTGTTATCATAATGGCTATCTCTGTCATCAGAGACAGGATGGCAGATGGAGGGGCAGTCAGAATATACTTCAGCTCTACTCATCATGTACTGTGCAAGGCCAGGAAAGTCACTCACCTACTTTCTACAACATGGGTTGGTGTCTCCTTGCTGACACCAAGGTCGTCAGATTCCAGGGATTCTACAGGATGGGAAATGGGGCTATTGGGCTGTGAACATGTTTTTTCCTCCAGGAAAAGTGAAGAGTGACCCTAAAGAAAATTCAGGGATCAGCAGGGCTGCCTCTCCCACCACAGGCCTGGAGGAGGCGGGCAACGTTTCCCCTCTGCAGTCTCAAAGTGGGGGACCAGCTCTGTGGTGGACATTGCCTAGGCAGGGTGGCAACATGGCAGACACAGGGGCTGAGCACTGATGCCCCAGCCAGCCTGGAGGCCAGAGGGTCAAGACAAAGAGGATCATTCAAACCCTGAAAATCGAATGGAATTTGTCTCTTGTTTTCTTGGCATTCAGGCACTGCAAATAGGTTTGTGTAAACCATCTTTGAAACCATAAATAAAGCAATGAAGGTGGAAAACTGTTTCTGCTTTCTTGGTTGCAATGGCATTATTCCTGATGACAGGATTGCATTTATATTTGTGTTTTGGAATGTGTTGATCTGTTCATGTCATGGTTCATGGACATTATTGCTATTAAAAATAAATCTTAAAGATTTGGCCAAAAAAAATTAAAGTATGTAAATTATGTTATTTTCTCGAGGTGATGGAAATAATATTTTTATACTTGCATTTGATCTGAGTATTTGTTGAAATAGCTAAAATAGGACTTCTAATCACTAAAGCTAAAAACATCAATCTGGCATAAATTAATATTTTATGTTAAACACTTTTAGGAATATGCAGAATATGGGAATCTACATAGCATGATTTTCAAGTTTCCTGAGTGGAATTTATTAGTGAAATTTGAAACATCTGGCTCTAGACAGTAAAATTTCTTAATTTAGGGGACACTTACACACTCTTGGTAGGAATGTAAAATGGGGGGGCGGTGCCTGGGCTGGACTGAAATGGCTCAGTCATTTCAGTGTCTGAACTTGATCTCAGCTCAGGTCTTGATCTCAGGGTCATGAGTTCAAGCCCCATATTGGGCTCCACACTGGGCATGGATCCTACTTAAAAAAGAAAAAGAAAAAAGAATGTAAAATGGTACAGCCATTATGGAAACCAGTATGATAGTTACTCCAAATATTAAAATGGAACTCCCATATGATCCAGCAATCCATCCAACCCTTGGGTATATATCTGAAGACACTGATATCAGCAACACACTCTCATGTTCAAAGCAGCATTCTTCACCTCAGCCAAGATATGGAAGCAACCTAAATGTCCATGAGTAGATGAAAGGATAAAGTAGGTGTAGTTGATACACACACACACACACACACACAGGAATATTACTTAACCACGAGAAGGTGGTGATCCTGCCATTTGTGACAACGTGTATGAATCAGGAGGGCTTTATGCTAAATGAAATAAGTCATACGGAGAAAGACAAACACTGTATGGTATCACTTATATGTGGAATCTAAACAACAAAACAAACAAACAAAAAGGCTGATTTCATAGACACAGAGAACAAAAGGGTGGTTTCCGTGGCTGCGAGGAGGGGGAAATGGAGTAATGCAGGTCAAAGGGCACGAATTTTGAGTGATGAAAGATCAGTTCTACTGAGCTAATGTCAGCATGTGATAACAGGTGGCAACGCAGCACTGCCGAGATGAGAGTGCTGGGAGCAGAACTTAGGGCCCTCACCACACACACACACACGGAGGTAGCTCTGCTAACCAGGTGAGGGGATGGGTGTGTCATCCTGACCTTGGTAATCACTCCATAGTGTATATTAAGTCATCACGTTGTGCACTTTACACGCAGGTCTCCCTGACCTATGGCAGGGGTATACCTGATACACCCATCAGAAGTTGAAAATATTGTAAATCAAAAATGCATTGAATGCATCTAACCTTCCAAACATCACAGCTCAGGATGCTTACAGGAGCCCTCAGTTGGGCAAAAAGTTCTCACACAAGCCTGTTTTATGAGAAAGTACTAAGTATCTCCTGTAGCACATTGCAGACTGTACTGAGGGTGACAAACAGGATGCTGTGGGGTGCAGATTGGTTGTGAGTGAATCAGTCCTTGACCTTCAGGATCACAGCGCTGACAGAGCTGCCCCTGCTCACCATCACAAGAGAGGATCGTAGGGGGCGGGTCACCAGCCTGGGAGAAGATCCAAATTCAAAATTCTAAGTGCAATTTCTACTGAATGTGTATCCCTTTTGCACTATCGTAATGTTGAAAACTGTTAAGTTGAATCATCCTAAATTGGGATCTATCAGTGTATACAGTTATATTTGTCAATTATTCCTCAATAAAATTAGAAAAATAAAATTTTAGAACTTTATTCACCCATTTCAGACAAAATTTTGCTTTTTGAAATATAAACATACCTGAATAAAATGACAAATGCAGCTTTCATTACTCCAAAAAGTGAATGACTCAATGCCATACTGACTTAAAAGAAAATTTGGGTGACTGGTAAAAGAAAATAATGATGACATTATTAAAAAAAAAAAAAAAAGGTAAGTGAAGAGATATGGTGAAATATGTTACAAGCCAGACTGTTTTTATTGTGCAGAAGAATGTAAAATGGGTGACAAATACATATTTTGCCTTTTCATGATTTTACCAAATGCCAATGCCTTGTCTTTAACTAAATGGTTATGTGTAGGTAAGTTGTACCTTAATATTTACCTTATTTTATCTAAATATTTTTATTGAAATGGTTTATCATTTTCTATTTTTTAATTTAAATTCAATTAATTAACATAAAGGGCTGGTATCCAAGATCTATAAAGAACTTCTCAAACTCAAGACCCAAAAAATAAATAATCAAGTCAAAAAATGGGCAGAAGACATGAAAAGACACTTCTCCAAAGAAGACATACAAATGGCTAACAGACACATGAAAAAATGTTCATCATCATTAGCCATCAGGGAAATTCAAATCAAAACCACACTGAGATACCACCTTACACCAGTTAGAATGGCAAAAATTGACAGGGGAAGAAACAACAAATGTTAGAGAGGTTGTGGTGAAAGGGGAACCCTCTTACACTGTTGGTGGGAATGCAAGTTGGTACAGCCACTTTGGAAAACAGTGTGGAGTTCCCTCAAAACTTTAAAAATAGAGCTACCCTATGACCCAGCAATTGCACTCCTGGGTATTTACCCCAAAGACACAGATGTAGTGAAAAGAAGGGCCATATGCACCCCAATGTTCACAGCAGCAATGTCCACAATAGCCAAACTGTGGAAAGAGCCGAGATGCCCTTCAACCGATGAATGGATAAAGAAGATGTGGTCCATATATACAATGGAATGTTACTCAGCCATCAGAAAGGATGAATACCCAACTTTTACATTAACACGGATAGGACTGGAGGAGATTATTCTAAGTGAAATAAGTCAAGCAGAGAAAGTCAATTATCATACAGTTTCACTTATTTGTGGAACATAAGGAATAGCATGGAGGACATTTGGAGAAGGAAGGGAAAAATGAAGGGGGGGAAATCAGAGGGAGAGATGAACCCAGAAAGACTATGGACTCTGAGAAACAGGGTTTTAGAGGGGAGTGGGGAGGGTGGATTTGTTAGTCCGGTGATGGGTATTAAGGAGGGCAGGTACTGCATGGAGCACTGGGTGTTACACGAAGACAATGGATTGTGGATCACCACATCAGAAACCAATGATGTATTATATGGTGACTAATATAACATAATAAAATTTAAAAAAATAAATAAAAAACAGATCTCTTTTAATATTTCTTGTATGGCTGGTTTGGTGATTACAAATTCTTTTAGTTTCTATTTGTCCTGGAAGCTTTTTATCTCTCCTTCAATTTTGAATGACAGCCTATCTGGATAACGTATTCCTGGCTGCACATTTTACTCATTTAGCACCCTGAATATACCATGCCTGTCCTTTCAGGCCTGCCAGGTCTCTGTGGATATGTTTGCTGCCAGTCTCATGTTTCTTCCCTTATAGGATAAGAACCCCTTGTCCAGAGCTGCTTTCAGGGTTTTCTCTGTCTCTGAGATTTTCAAGTTTCCCTATTATATGTCAGGGTGTTGACCTATTTTTATTGATTTTCAGGGGACATTCTCTGTGTCTCCTGGACTTGGATGCCTGTTTCCTTCCCCAGATTAAGGAAGTTCTCCTCTATCATTTGCTCCAATATACCTTCTGCCCCTCTCTCTTTCCTCCTCTTCTGGGATCCCAATTATTTTAATATTGTTTCATTTTATGATATCACTTATCTCTTGAATTCTCCTCTTGTGATCCAGTAATTGTTTCTCTCTTTTTCTCAGCTTCTTTATTCTCCATCATTTTGTCTTCTATATCCCTAATTCTCTCTCTTCTGCCTCATTTATCCCACCCGTAAGAGACTCCATTTTTTTTTGCATCTCATTAATAGCCTTTTTTATTTTGACTTGATTAGATTTTAGTTCTTTTATTTCTACAGAAAGGAGAGTGTCTCCCTCTAGTGTCTTCTATGCTTTTTTCAAGCCCAACTAGTATCTTTGTAATCATTATTCTGAACTCTAGTTCCAACATCTTACTTATGCCCATACTGATTAAGTCCCTGGCAGTCAGTACTGCCTCTTGTTCTCTTTTTTGAGGTGAGTTTTCTATCTTGTCATTCTGTCCAGATAAGAATAGATGAACAAGAGAGCCAAATACTAAAATGGCAATGAATCCAGAGAAATATACACTAAACAAATCAGAAGACTCCTGAAATCAAAAGAAGAGAGAGAGTGAGAATATAATCAGACAGGTGAACAGAATAGAGCAATGCACTGGATCCTGTGTGTATTTTGGTCCATTTCTTAGAAAACTATATCCCAAAATTGTAAAGAAAGAAAAACTTCTATATGTACAAAAATAAAATTAAATACAGTGAAAGGATAGAATGTAAATGTAAAAACTAAAATTAAAAGACAAAAATAAAAGAAGGAATATAAACAGGTGGACAGAGCAGAGCAATACACTATATCCTGAGTGTAAAATTAAAATTGAAAGACTAAAGAATCATGGGGAAATACCATGAATTCTATATGCTGTTTTCCCCTAGCACTGGAGCTTTGCAGTTTTCAATGCTCAGGAAATGTGGTCTTCACTGGATGTTCTTGCTGATCTTCTGGGGGAGGGAACTGTTGAGTTGATTCTCAAGCATCTGTGATTGTACCACCCTTGCCAAGGGGCCAGGCTGAGTAATCTGCTCTGGATTGCTCTATGTGGCTTTTGTTTCCTGAAGGCTTTCACATAGCTAGAGGATGAGAATGAAAATGGTGGCATCTTGCTCACTCTCTTTCACCCCAGACCTTACTGTGTAGCCTTAGGCCTTTGACCTACCAGATTTTCAATCACTGGATGCTAGAGGAGCAAGTTACCGTGCTAAGAAGAAACAGGTAAAATAGAGTCAGAACAGATGGGCAGATCATTATCAGATAGAAATTAAAAGTCTCTGAGGACTGGTTACAATGTCTAGGGGAGGAGGCAAGATGGCAGAGTAGGGAACCCCCATTTCAACTGGTCCCCTGAATTTAACTGGATATCTATCAAGCCATTTTAAACACCCACAAAATCAGCCTGAGATGTAAGAATATATCTGGAACTCTACAAGCAGAAAAGCAACTGCTTTTTGCAAGGTAAGATGTGTGGCATCATGAATCTGTGGAGAGATATCAGAAGATAAACAGAATGGGGAGGGAGCCTGCATAAGCTGCCCCCTGGAAAATGATATAGCACCAGAGTGGATAATCAGAACCTTAGAAATCTCCTCTAGTGAGAGACATCCTTTTCTGAAGGGGAGCTCTGGAAATGAAAAGGCAGAATTTTAGATCTCGGGATACAAGGAACAACAGAGAAAAAGGGGGTTCTGGAACCAGTAGAGTACCTAAAAACTGGAGCCAGGAAGCAGTCTGAAAAAATCTGGAACCTGTGCCCATGATGGGGCAAAAACTCACAGACCAGTAGCAGCCCAGAAAGGGCTTTAGAGCAGCACCCAGACATGATCCAGGAGCTTTGGGTGTATGCACGAGCCTGTGGCCACTCCCGCTTTTAGAATTACAATGCGGGCACACCTCCGGAGGCTGCAGTTTCCAGTGGCACATAAAGAAGTGGAGACTATTTGACCTGAAGGGTTTATTAAAGAGGACAGATTGTGATCTTTCTGCTCTGAGCCAGAGGTTTGGATGTGGCCATTTTTGCTCAGATCCTCTAAAGAGGCAGGGGAGGGCCTGTTTCCTCTAAGCCCATCCCCCTGACAGGGTGTGGGACAACTCAACCCAGGCAGGGTTACCTGAGAAACAGCGGGCAGGCCCCTCCCCCAGAAGACAGGCTGGAAGAACAGGTGGATGACAAGCCTATGGATACTATAAGACTGTAAAATCCCAACACCAAGGGAAAATTGTATATTGAGCTCCAGATGTGGTATTATGACTCATTTATTTCTCAGATAAAATTTCCCTTTTCTTTTCATTCCTTTTTTTTCTTATGCTTTTTCTCTGTTTTTTTTTTCTATTTACCCTTTTCTCATTTCAACTAGATGTTTATTATATCAACATATTTCATAGGCGCTTTTAACTTGTATTTTTACACACCTATATTTCTTATAGATATATGCCTTATTGTAGTGCTTTTTCCATTATTCAATTTTACCTTTATATATATACAAGTTTTACTTTCCTTGTAATTTTGGGACATAGTGTGCTCTAACACACAGACCAAAATACACCCAGGAACAACTGAAACACCCTGCTTTGTCCACATGAAGATTATAGCCCCCATTCTCCTCCTCCCATATTTTTAATTTTATAATTTTTAATTTTATTCCTGTGTTTAATATTGGCTTTTTTTTCCCATGATGGTTTTTGCCCTCTCCAGATTTTGTTAGGATGCATCTTGCTTGGGTCATGGTTGATATTTTGGACTCTGTTCACTCATTCAACCATCCCTCAACAGAATGATTAGGAGGAGGAACTCTCAAAAAGAAAAGAACCAGGGCAATGTCCTCTGCCACAGAACTAATGGATATGGATATGAGCAAGATGTCAGAGAAAGATTTCAGGATAGCAATCATAAAGTCAATAGCAAGGCTTAAAAAAATCATTAGTGACGATATAAGATCTCTAAGAGCAGAAATGAGATCTAATCAGGCCAAACTAAAAAATGCTATGAATGAGATGCAGTCTAAACTGGATACTCTAGCAGCCAGGTTAAATGAGGCAGAAGAGAGAATCAGTGATCTAGACGATAAGCTGATGTAAAGGAAGGAAGTTAAGGAAAACAGAGATAGACTGCTAGTAGCACATGAGAAAAAGATTGGAGAGATTAATGATACCATGAAACGTTCCACTGTCAGAATGATTGGGATCCCCAAGGGGGTGGGGAAAGAGGACTAGAAGGTATATTTCAGCAAATCATAGCTGAGAACTTCCCTAATCTGGGGAAGGAAACAAGCATTCGTGTTCAAGAGGCAGAGAGGACCTCTCCCAAAATCAATAAAAATAGATCAACACCCCATCATATAATAGTGAAGTTTGCAAATCTTACAGCCAAATGATCTATCCTGAGAATAGCTAGGGAGGGGAGGTTCTTTACATGTGGAGGGAGGAACATCAGAATAACATCAGACCTGTCGACAGAGACCTGGCAAACCAGAAAAGGTTAGCAAGACATATTCATGGTACTAAATGAGAAGAACATACAGCCAAGAATAATTTATCCAGCAAGGGTGTCATTCAGAATGGATGGAGAGATGAAGAGCTTCCAGGACAGGCAGAAACTGAAAGAATATGTGACCACCAAGCCAGCCATGCAAGAAATATTAAGGGGGATTCTGTAAGTGAAGAGAGAACTCAAGAGTCACATAGACCAGAAAGAAACAGAGAAAATCTATAGGAACAGGGACTTTACAGGCAATACAATGGCAAAAAATTCATATCTTTCAATAGCTACTCTGAATGTAAATGGGCTGAATGCTCCCATGAAAAGACACAGGATTTCAGATTGGATAAAAAAGCAGGACCAAAAAAAAAAATAAATAAATAAAAAGCAGGACCCATCCATATACTGTCTACAAGAGATTCATTTTGAACCTAAAGACACCTCCAGATTGAAAGTGAGGGGTTGGAGAACAATTTGCCATGCTAATGGACCTCAAAAGTAAGCTGGGGTAGCAATCCTCATATCAGACAAATTAGATTTTAAACCAAAGACTGTAGTAAGAGATGTAGAGGGACACTATATCATACTTAAAGGGTCAATCCAACAAGAAGATCTAGCAACTGTAAATATCTATGCCTCCAACATGGGAACAGCCAATTGTATAAAACAATTAATAACCAAAATAAAGAAACATATTGATAATAATATACTAATAGTAGGAGACCTCAACACTCCAATCACAACAATGGACAGATCATCTAAGCAGAGGATCAACAAAAAAACAAGAGCTCTGAATGACACATTGGACCAGACGGACTTTGTAGATATATACAGAACATTCCATCCTAAAACAACAGAATACACATTCTTCTCAAGTACATATGGAACTTTCTCCAGAATATATCCCATATTGGGTCACAAATCAGGTCTCAACCATTACTAAAAGATTGAGATTATTCCCTGCATATTTTCAGACCACAATACTTTGAAACTGGAACTCAACTACAAGAAGAAATTTGGAAGAAACTCAAACACTTGGAGGTTAAAAAGCACCCTGCTAAAGAATGAATGGGTCAACCTGGAAATTAAAGAACTTAAACAATTCACACAAACCAATGAAAATGAAAATACATAGGTTCAATCTTATTGGATACTGCAAATGTAGTCCTAAGAGGGAAATACATAGCCATCAAAGGCTCACTCCAAAATTAGAAAAATCACAAATGCACAAACTAACCTTACACCTAAAGGAGCAGGAGAAAGAACAGCAAATAAAATCTAAACCAAGCAGGAGAAGAGAAATAATAAAGATTTGAGCAAAAATTGATGAAATAGAAACTAGAAGAACAGAACAGATCAACAAAACTAGAAGCTGGTTCTTTGAAAGAGTTAATAAGACTGATAAACCACTGGCCAGACTTATCCAAAAGAAAAGGGAAAGGACCCAAATCAATAAAATCATGAATGAAAGGGGAGAGATCATGACTAACACAAAGGAAATAGAAACAATGATTAGATATTACTACCAGGAACTATAAGCCAACAAATTAGGCAATCTGGAGGAAATGGATGCATTCCTGGAAACTTATAAACTACCAAGACTGAAACAGGAAGAAATAGAAAATCTGAATAGACAATAACCAGTAAGGAAATTGAAACAGTAATCAAAAACCTCCCAAGATTCTGATGGATTCCTGTCTCACATTGAGGTCTTTCATCCACTTTGAGTTTATCTTTGTGAATGGTGTTAGAGAATGGTCGAGTTTCATTCTTCTGCATGTGGCTGTCCAATTTTCCCAGCACCATTTATTGAAGAGACTGTCTTTTTTCCATTGTGTGTTTTTTCCTGCTTTGTCAAAGATTATTTGACCATAGAGTTGAGGGTCCATACCTGCATTCTCTATTCTGTTCCATTGGTCTGTATGTCTGTTTTTGTGCCAGTACCATGCTGTCTTGGCGATAACAGCTTTGTAATATAGCTTGAAATCGGGCAACGTGATGCCCCCAGCTTTGCTTTTCTTTTTCAACATTTCCTTGGCAATTCAGGGTCTTTTCTGATTCCATACAAATTTTAGAATTGCTTGTTCCAACTCTTTGAAAAATGTCGTTGGAATTTTGATCGGGATGGCATTGAAGGTATAGATTGCTCTGGGTAACATAGACATTTTAACAATGTTTATTCTTCCGATCCATGAGCATGGAATATTTTTCCATCTTTTTATGTCTTTTTCAATTTCTTTCATGAGTGTTCTGTAGTTCCTAGAGTATAGATCTTTTACCTCTTTGGTTAGGTTTATTCCGAGGTATCTTATGGTTTTTGGTGCTGTTGTAAATGGAATCATTTCTCTAATTTCTCTTTCTACAGTTGCGTTGTTAGTGTATAAGGAAGAAACTGATTTCTGTGCATTGAGTTTGTATCCTGCCACATTACTGAATTGCTGGATGAGTTCTAGCAATTTGGAGGTGGAGTCTTTTGGGTTTTCCACATAAAGTATCACGTCGTCTGCGAAAAGAGAGAGTTTCACTTCTTCTTTGCCAATTTGAATGCCTTTTATTTCTTTTTGTTGTCTGATTGCTGTTGCTAGGACTTCTAGTACTATGTTGAACAATAGTGGCAAGAGTGGGCATCCTTGACGTGTTCCTGATCTTAAGGGAAAGGCTCTCAGCTTTTCCCCACTGAGGATGATATTTGCTGTGGGTTTTTCATAGATGGATTTTATGAACTTGAGGAATGTTCCCTCTATCCCTATACTCTGAAGAGTTTTAATCAGGAAAGGATGTTGTATTTTGTTGAATCCTAGAGGAGAACATAGGCAATAACCTCTTTGACATCACCCACAGCAACTTCTTTCAAGATACATCTCCAAAAGCTAGTGAAACAAAAGCACAAATGAACTTTTCAAACTTCATCAAGATAAAAAGCTTCTGCACAGCAAAGGAAACAGTCAACAAAACCAAGAGGCAACCCACAGGATGGGAGAAGATATTTGCAAATGACACTACAGATAAAGGGCTGGTATCCAAGATCTATAAAGAACTTCTGAAACTAAACACCTAAAAAACAAATAATCAAGTCAAAAAGTGGGCAGAAGATATGAAAAGACACTTCTCTGAAGAAGACATACAAATGGCTAACAGACACATGAAAAAATGTTCATCATCATTAGCCATCAGGGAAATTCAAATCAAAACCACACTGAGATACCACCTTACACCAGTTAGAATGGCAAAAATTGACAGGGGAAGAAACAACAAATGTTAGAGAGGTTGTGGTGAAAGGGGAACCCTCTTACACTGTTGGTGGGAATGCAAGTTGGTACAGCCACTTTGGAAAACAGTGTGGAGTTCCCTCAAAACTTTAAAAATAGAGCTACCCTATGACCCAGCAATTGCACTCCTGGGTATTTATCCCAAAGACACAGATGTAGTGAAAAGAAGGGCCATACACACCCCAATGTTCACAGCAGCAATGTCCACAATAGCCAAACTGTGGAAAGAGCCGAGATGCCCTTCAATCGATGAATGGATAAAGGAGATGTGGTCCATATATACAATGGAATATTACTCAGCCATCAGAAAGGATGAACACCCAACTTTTACATCAACATGGATGGGACTGGAGGAGATTATGCTAAGTGAAATAAGTCAAGCAGAGAAAGTCAATTATCATATGGTTTCACTTATTTGTGGAACATAAGGAATAGCATGGAGGACATTAGGAGAAGGAGGGAGAAAATGGGGGGGGGAATTGGAGGGAGAGATGAACCCTGAGAGACTATGGACTCTGAGAAACAAACAGAGTTTTAGAGGGGAGGGTGAAGGGGGGATTAGTTAGTCTGGTGATGGGTATTAAGGAGGGCACGTACTGCATGGAGCACTGGGTATTATACAAAAACAATGGATTGTGGATCACCACATCAAAAATCAATGATGTATGGTGACTAACATAACATAATAAAATTTAAAAAAAACAAAAACAAAAAACCTCCCAAGAAACAAGAGGTCCGGGCCAGATGGCTTCCAAGGGGAATGCTACCAAACACTTAAAGAAGAAATAATACCTATTCTACTGAAGCTGTTTCAAAAATAGAAATGGAGGGATGCCTGGGTGTCTCAGTTGGTTGAGCGTCTGCCTTTGGCTTAGGTCATGATCCCAGGGTCCTGGGATTGGGTTGCACATCAGGCTCCTTACTCAGTGGGGAGTCTGCTTCTCCCTTGCCTGCCACTCCCCCACTCCCCCTGCTTGTGCTCTCTCCCTCTCTGATCAATAAATAAATAAAATATTTTAAAGAGAGAAATAACTGCCTATGTTAAAAAAAAAAAAAGAAATGGAAGGAAAACTTCCAAACTCGTTCTATGAGGCCAGCATTATCTTGATCCAAAAAACAGAGAAAGACCCCATCAAAAAGGAGAATTATTGACCAATATCCCTGATGAACATGGATGCCAAAATACTCAACAAGTTCCTAGAAAGTAGGATCCAACATTACATTAAAAGGATTATTCACCATGATCAGGTGGGATTTATTTCTGGGATGCAAGTGTGGTTCAATTTTCAAAAATCAATCAATGTGATAGATCACACTAATAAAAAACAAGAACCAAATGATTCTCTCAATTGCTGCAGAAAAAGCATTTGACAAAATACAACATCCTTTCTTGATTAAAACTCTTCAAAGTGTAAGGATAGAGGGAACATACCTCAATATCATAAAAGCCATTTATGAAAAGCCCACAGCGAATATCATTCTCACTGGGGGAAAAAAGGAGAGCTTTTCCCTTAAGGTCAGAAACATGACAGGGATGCCCACTCTTACCACTTTTGTTCAACATAGTACTAGAAGTCCAAACCTCAGCAATCAGAAAACAAAAAGAAATAAAAGCCATTCAAATTGGCAAAAACAAGTCAAACTCTCTCTCTTCACAGATGATATGATATTTTATGTGGAAATCCACAAAGACTCCACCCCCAAATTACTAGAACTCATACAGCAATTCATCAACATGGCAGGATACAAAATCAATGCACAGAAATCAGTTGCATTTTTTACACTACCAATGTAACTGAAGAAAGAGAAATTAAGGAATCGGTTCCGTTTACAATAGCACCAAAAACCTTAAGATACCTAGGAATAAACCTAACCAAAGAGGTTAAGGATCTATACTCTAAAAACTACAGAACACTTATGAAAGAAATGGAGGAGGAAGACACAAAGTGATGGGAAAACATTCCATGCTCATGGATTAGGACAATAAACATTGTTAAAATGTCTATCCTGCCTAGCCATCAAAAAAAGAAAAAAAGAAAGAAATCTTGCCATTTGCAATGATGTGGATGGGACTAGAGGGTATTATGCTAAGAGAAATTAGTCAATCAAACAAAGACAAGTATCATATGATCTCACTGATATGAGGAATTTGAGAGACAAGACAGAGGATCATAGGGGAAGGGAGGGAAAAATGAAACAAGATGAAACCAGAGAGGGAAACAAACCATAAGAGACTCTTAATCTCAGGAAACAAACTGAGGGTTGTTGAAGTGGAGGGGGGTGGGAGGGATGGGTGGCTGGACATTGGGGAAGGTATGTTCTATGGTGAGCACTGTGAATTGTGTAAGACTGATGAATCACAGACCTGTACTCCTGAAACAAATAATACATTATATGTTAATAAAAAAAAGAAAAAAATGTCTATCCTGCCTAGAGCTCTACACTTTCAATGCCATCCCTATTAAAATACCATTTGCATTTTTCAAAGAGCTGGAACAAACAATCGTAAAATTAGTATGGAACCAGAAAAGACCCTGAATCACCAAGAGAATGTTGAAAAAGAAAAACAAAGCTGGGGGCATCACATTGCCTGACTTCACGCTATATTACAAAACTGTGATCACCAAAACAGTATGGTGTTGGCACAAAAACGGACACATAGATCAATGGAATGGAATAGAGAACTCAGAAATGGACCCTCAACTCTATGATCAAATAATCTTCGACAAATCAGGTAAAAATATCCAATGGAAAAATACAGTCTCTTCAATAAATGGTGCTGGGGAAATTGAACAGCCACATGCAGAAGAATGAAATGGGACCATTTCTTTACACCACACACAAAGATAGACTCAAAATGGATAAAAAACCTAAATGTGAGACAGGAATCCATCAAAATCCTAGAGAACATAGGTAGTAATGTCTTCAACATCAGCCACAGCAACTTCTTTCAAGACACGTTTCTAAAGACAAGGAAAACAAAAGCAAAAATGAACTTTTGGGACTTCATCAAGGTATAAAGCTTCTGCACAGCAAAGGAAACAGTCAACAAAACTAATAGGCAACCCACAAAATGGGAGAAGATATTTGCAAATGACATTACAGATAAAGGGCTGCTTTCCAAGATCTATAAATAACTTCTCAAACTCAACACCCAAAAAAACAAGAATCCAGTCAAAAACTGGGGCAGGAGACATGAACAGACACTTCTCCAATGAAGACATATAAATGGCTAACAGGCTCATGAAAAAATGTTCAACATCACTAGCCATCAGGGAAATACAAATCAAAACCACAATGAGATACCACCTCACACCAGTTAGAATGACAAAAATTAACAAGGCAAGAAACAACAAATGTTGGAGAGGTTGTGGAGAAAAGGGAACCCTCTTACACTGTTGGTGAGAACGCAAGCTGATACAGCCACTCTGAAAAACAGTATGGAGGTTCCTCAGGATGTTATAAATAGAGCTACCCTACGATCCAGCAATTGCACTACCAGGTATTTACCCCAAAGATACAGATATAGTGAATATAAGGGGTACCTGCACCCCAATGTTCATAGCAGCAATGTCTGCAATAGCCAAACTGTGGAAGGAGCCGAGATGTCCTTCAACAGATGAGTGGATAAAGATGTCGTTCATATATACAATGGAATATTACTCAGCCATCAGAAAGGATGAATACCCACCATTCGCATCAACATGGATAGAACTGGAGGGGATTATTTTAAGTGAAATAAGTCAAGCAAAGAAAGACAATTATCATATGGTTTCAGTCATATGTGGAATATAAAAAATAGCGCAGAGGACTATAGGAGAAGGGAAGGAAAACTGAACGGGAAGAAATCAGAGAGGGAGAAAAACCATGAGAGACTCTGGACTCTGGGAAACAAACTGGGGGTTACAGAAGGGAGGGCGTGGGGGGGAAGGGGTAGCCAGGTGATAGGTATTAAGGGTGGCACGTGTTGTGATGAGCACTGGGTGTTAAACGCAACTAATGAATCATTGAACACTACAACAGAAACTAATTATGTACTTTATGTTGGCTAATTGAACATAATAAAAAATTAAACATTAAGTAAAAATAAAAAATAAAAATAAAGTTAAAAAATTAATGATGCACTGTATGTTGGCTAACTGAACTTAATAAAAAAAATCTTTATTTCTCATTTATATTCTTAGTGCTCTGTAGAATGACTGAAATATATGAGGCATTGTAAATGAGTTATCAAATAGGGAATTATATCAATAACTATGAGATGGATAAAACTGCACTATTTTTAGAAGTGTATCAGGACATCTGTAGTAATGGAAAGAAGGAAATCATGAAGAACGAGAAGGAAATAAAAATGATTGAACCAGAGATACTATGGGTGAGCTGAGGAACGGGGGCCCTGGACGTTCTGAAATGTGCTTGACAGGTCACACTATACTTTTTGCAATCTAAAAGACAGACTCCAAAACAACAGATTAATTGTTTATATGAAGAGCTCTCCCCGCTGGATAGTCACAAGTGCTTGGAGACCCAGGTCCTCAGAGACCCTTAAAGATACCTAATCTAAGAGTTCCTTCCTCATGAGGGATCTACAAGGTAAAGACAGGGGAACATAAGCAAGTCATCAAATACCATCTGTGTTTAGCACGGGCTATTTCTCCAAATAGAAATACATTAATCAGATAATAACTCCTGGAAACCAGTAAAGTGGAATGAACCAAGGACTCCCCACCTGCAAAATATCAGTGTGTGAACTTGCATTTTACTATATGATATTGAATATGGTTATATTTTTACACAGAATCTGGATTTACACATCTATTGAACTGTAACTCTGCTGTTTACGTTTATATGTTAAATGTGATTTCACTTTCACCATTATTAGTAATGAGACTTACATTGTATAATAATGATTTATTTGTAGTCTTAGGTGAACGTAGAATGTGAGATTGAGTTATGTATTTTTCTGTGCTTGTATTTAGAAATGTAATGCGTTAGTGTGTGAATTGGTGGAGTTTATGTGTGTGGTTTGGGTGTTTGCATATGTGCTATGGTGTAAGGGGATGCATTTGAGGGGCTGTAAAATGCAGCAAAAAGCAACCAAGAAAGACTCTTCATCTCTTTCCTGAACATCTTTTAAAATTAAGGAGACCTTCACTCCTTCAGATAACTGTTTATCTGCCTCTGGGAGCTCGAAAGAGATAATCTTTCAAATTTCCATTCTCCCCCTTGCAAACCATAAAATTTGTCTAAAGGCAAAATGATAAAGGAAAAAAAGGAAAGGGATCAAGTGGGTCTGGAAACTGAAGAACAAGCTGGAAAAAATGTTTAAAAGAGGTGAAAATTAGGTCAAGAGGATACACGCTGAGAGGAAAGGAACGAGAAGCCACTGAATGAAGGAAAGAAAAAGGCAGATATAGAAGGACCCAACAGGGAGAAAAACACAAAGGAAAATCCCCTTGACTTGGAACGGGTGTTTCCTGCCCTGAATGTAGAAGGAATTCTGACTTTGAGAAGAGAAATGCCTGTCAGCAAGGCCCTATAGACAAGGAGGGAAGACGAGGCTGGAATGACTCATGTCTCAGTCCAGGGGAAACTGAAGACAGAACTGAGTGTGTCCCATGAAAGGCAGGCACCTGAGGAGATCAGGGGAAGAAGAAAGGCTCTCAGAGCTCAGTCCTCACCTGGCTCCAAAGAGAGCAGGGCTGACAGGGACCAAGTCTGTGCTGCCCCAAAAGCAGGGAGACCCTGAAAGAAAGGGCATTCCAATGTCTTCTTGACCAAATGCAGCAAGGGGTCCCCTCTGCCCATGTCACAATTCCATGATTGCCATTTCTCTGTCCTTTAGGAGTGAGATGAGCACGAACACCTCCATGGTGGCTGAGTTCATCCTTGTTGGCTTCTCCCACCTGGTCAACCTCCAGGGCTTGCTCTTCTCTGTCTTCCTCACCATCTACCTGCTCACCGTGGCAGGCAACCTCCTCATAGTGGTGCTGGTCTCCACAGATGCTGCTCTCCAGACCCCCATGTACTTCTTCCTTCGAATGCTCTCAGCCCTGGAGATCGGCTACACATCTGTTACTGTGCCCCTGTTGCTTCACCACCTGCTCACGGGCCGGCGCCACATCCCTCACTCTGGCTGTGCTCTCCAGATGTTCTTCTTCCTTTTCTTTGGTGCCACAGAGTGTTGTCTCCTGGCAGCCATGGCCTATGACCGCTATGCAGCCATCTGCAAACCTCTTCATTACCCACTTTTGCTGAGCCACCGGGTGTGCCTACAGCTAGCGGGAGTGTCGTGGGCCTGTGGAGCGATGGTGGGCCTGGGCCACACCTCCTTCATCTTCTCCTTGCCCTTTTGTGGCCCCAATGCCATTCCACACTTCTTCTGTGAGATCCAGCCTATCCTGCAGCTGGTGTGTGGAGACACCTCACTCAACGAGCTTCAAATTATCCTGGCTGCTGCCCTCATCATCCTTTGCCCCTTCGGCCTCATCCTGGGCTCCTATGGGCATATCCTGGCTACAATCTTCCGGATGCCATCTGCTGCTGGCCGCAGCAAGGCCTTCTCCACTTGCTCCTCCCACCTGGTTGTGGTCTCCCTCTTCTATGGCACTGCCATCTTCATCTACATCCGCCCTAAAGCCAGCTATGATCCAGCCACGGACCCTCTGCTGTCCCTCTTCTATGCTGTGGTCACCCCCATCCTTAATCCCATCATCTATAGTCTGCGGAACACCGATGTCAAGGCTGCCCTAAGGAGAACCCTCCAGAAAATGAGGCCTGCAAACACTTGACAAGGGGGTGATGATGGTGACTGTCCCTCCCACTCAGCCCCCCATCACCAAGGATCAAAGGGAAGAAGGCATGGTCCTCACCTGAGGGGGGCCAGCCTGTGAAGAAGACAGAGTTACCTTGGAAAATGGAGCCAAATCGCTCATTAGACCCCTGTGACACACACACACACACACACAATTCTGCCTTCTGTTGTAGGAACAGGAAACCCAAGATGGATTTCCTGTACAAGCCAAGCAAGTTGACAACTAAAGGACGCATTACAAAATGTCATCTCCACCAGACCATCAAGGTAATGAAACTTTCAGGCACAGTACTAGTTCTTTTTTCTTTTAAGGTTTTATTTATTTATTTATTTATTTAGTTAGTTAGTTATTTGAGAAAGAGAGAGACAGAGAGCATAAGCAGGGTGAGGAGCAGAGGGAGAGGGATAAGCAGACTCCATGCTGAGTGCAGAGCTCACCATAGGCCTGGATCCCATGACCCTGAGAGCATGACCTGAGCCGAAATCAAGAGTCAGATGCTTAACTGACTGAGCCACCCAGGCCCCCAAGGTACTGATTCTTTTTTTTTTTTAAAGATTTTATTTATTCATGAGAGACAGAGAGAGAGAGAGAGAAAGCAGGCTCCCAAGGAGCAGGGAACCCGAAAGGGGGGCTCGATCCCAGGACCCTGGGATCATGACCTGAGCCAAAGGCAGACGCTTAACCATCTGAGCCATGCAGGTGCCCCAAGGTACTGATTCTTAAAGGGACTTGACATTTCTGTGTCCTAGGTCAGGCATTCGTTTTCCTTTTGTGGCACTGCTGCTCAGTACATTAGCACACACAATCACACCTAACTAAATCCATCGACAGGCAGAAAGCAACGTCCTTAGGAAGTGAAGAGAGATGAGGAAAGTTTCAATGAAGGTAAATTCTTGTGGGAAACAGAATGAGCCAGTGGTTAGGAAAGAAGATTTTAATGTCAGACCTTCAGTCAAGTCTTGATTCTTCCAGCTGATACGTTATGTGACTGCAAGAGAGAGATATCATCTCCCTGAGCCTCAATTTCTTACTCATAAAGTTGAGACAATAATAAACTTTATTTCTTTGGAGTTTTGCAAGTATTTATAGACTCATAAATTACCAAGTTTACTATCCGGCTAGATAAATGTTTTTATGACAGAGTCAGACAGCTGGGCACAGAGGATGATATCCACCCCACTCTGGGTGCATTTGTTGGAGGAGAGAAAGATATTCTTAGAATGGCACTGGCACTGGAAGCCAAAGGACCCAAAGGAAGATGGAGGAAGAGACTCCCCACACTGCAGCTATCGACACTAACCCCACAGCCAAGCACAGACAAACCAAAGACCAGCAGGACTTACTAGAGAGCAAGTATAAGGGCAAAGTGCAGGAGCATCCATGCACGCAAGAAAAAGACAGTAGATGAGCTGAGTTAATCAAAAAAGGAGTCTCAGAGGGACAAGGATTCATTAATAATTTTGCCCAGAGGCTTCCTGTGTGGCTGTGGAGATAATGCTGATTCTCAGGACACTGTCAGAGAACAATGCAAATATTCACAGCACTGAGGCAAGGAGACAGTAAACCCTTACTCCCTCCCCTCTACCATACAGAGGAGCAGGGTGGTCCTCTCCAGAGGCATGTGAACAGTCTGGCTCCTTCATTTTCTTTTTTTTTTTTTTTAATTCAGTTAGCCAACATATATTATATCATTAGTTTCAGTTGTAGTGTTCAATGATTTCATCACTTGAGAATAACACTAACACCCAGTGCTCATCACATCACATGCCTTCCTTACTGCCCATCACCAGTTACCCCATCCCCAAACCCACGTCCCTTTCCACAACCCTCAGTTTGTTTCCCAGAGTCAAGAGGCTCTCATGGTTTGTCTCCCTCTCTGATTTATTCCCATTCAGTTTTCCCTCCATTCCCCTATGACCTTCTGCCCCATTTCTTATATTCCACATATGAGTGAAAACATATGATAGTTGTCTTTCTCTGACTGACTTATTTCATGTAGCATAATACCATCCAGTTCCATCCATGTCAATATAAATGGTAGGTATTCATCTACTCTTATGGCTGAATAGTATCCATTGTATATACATAGCATATCTTCTTTATCCATTCATCTGTTGAAGGACATCTCAGCTCCTTCTACAGGTTGGATATTGTGGACATTGCTGCTATGAATATTGGGGTGCAGGTGCCCCTTCTTTTCACTACATATGAATCTTTGGGGTAAATACCTACTAGTGCAATTGCTGGGTCCTAGGGTAGCTCTAATTTCAACTTCTTGAGGAACCTCCATACTGTTTTCCAGAGTGGACATACCAGCTTGCATTCCCACCAACAGTGTAAGAGGGTTACACTTTCTCAACATCCTCACCAACATTTGTTGTTTCTTGCCTTGTTAATCTTTGCCATTCTAACTGGTGTGAGGTGGTATCTCATTGTGGTTTTGATTTGTATTTCCCTGATGCCAAGTGACGTTGAGCATTTTTTTCATGTCTCTGTTAGCCATTTGTATGTTTTCTTTGGAGAAATGTTTGTTCATGTCTTCTGCCTGTTTCTTGATTGCGTTATTTGTTTTTTGGGATACCAGCCCTTTATCTGTAATGTCATTTGCAAAAATTTCCCATTCCGTGGGTTGCCTCTTATTTTGTTGAATGTTTCCTTTGCTGTGCAGAAGGTTTTTATCTTGATGAAGTCTCAAAGTTCATTTTTGCTTTTGTTTTCCTTGCCTTTAGATACCTATCTTTCAAAAACTTGCTGTGGTGGAGATCAAAGAGGGTGCTCCCTGTGTTCTCCTCTAGGATTTTGATGGATTCCTGTCTCGCATTGAGGTCTTTCATCCATTTTGTGTTTATTTTTGTGTGTGATGTAAGAGAATGGTCCCGTTTCATTCTTCTGCATGTGTCTTTCCAATTTTCCCAGCATCATTTGTTGAAGAGATTGTCTTTTTTTCCATTGGATATTCTTTCCTGATTTGTTGAAGATTAGTTGACCATAGAGTTGAGGGTCCATTTCTGGGTTTTCTATTCTGTTCCATTGAACCATGTGTCTGTTTTTGTGCCAATACCATGCTGTCTTGATGATCACAGCTTTGTAATATAGCTTGAAGTTAGACAACGTGATGCCCCCAGCTTTGGTTTTCTTTTTCAACATTCCCCCTGGCTATTTGGGGTCTTTTCTGATTACATGCAAATTTTAGGATTGTTTGTCCCAGCTCCTTGAAAAATGTCAATGGTATTTTAATAGGGATGGTATTGAAAGTGTAGATTGCTCTGGGCGGGATAGACATTTTAACAATGTATATTCTTCTAATCCATGAGCATGGAATATTTTCCCATCACCTTGTGTCTTCCTCCTCCATTTCTTTCGTAAGTGTTCTGTAGTTTTTAGAGTATAGATCCTTAACCTCTTTGGTTAGGTTTAGTCCTAGGTATCTTAAGGTTTTTGGTGCTATTGTAAATTGAACTGATTCCTTAATTTCTCTTTCTTCAGTGACATTGTTAGTATAAGAAATGCAACTGATTTCTGTGCATTGATTTTGTATCCTGTCATGTTGATGAGTTGCTGTATGAGTTCTAGTAATTTGGGGGTGGAGTCTTTGTGATTTTCCACATAAAATATCATATCATCTGTGAAGAGAGAGAGTTTGACTTGTTTTTGCCAATTTGAATGGCTTTTATTTCTTTTTGTTTTCTGATTGCTGAGGTTTGGACTTCTAGTACTATGTTGAACAAAAGTGGTAAGAGTGGGCATCCCTGTCATGTTTCTGACCTTAAGGGAAAAGCTCTCATTTTTTCCCCATTGAGAATGATATTCACTGTGGGCTTTTCATAAATGGCTTTTATGATATTGAGGTATGTTCCCTCTATCCTTACACTTTGAAGACTTTTAATCAGGAAAGGATGCTGTATTTTGTCAAATGCTTTTTTCTGCAGCAATTGAGAAAATCATATGGTTCTTGTCTTTTCTTTTATTAATGTGATCTATCACATTGATTGATTTTCGAAAATTGAACCACCCTTGCATCCCAGGAATAAATCCCACCTGATCATGGTGAATAATCCTTTTAATGTAATGTTGGATCCTATTGACTAGGATCTTGTTGAGTATTTTGGCATCCATGTTCATCAGGGATATTGGTCTATAATTCTTCTTTTTGGTGAGGTCTTTCTCTGGTTTTTGGATCAAGGTAATGCTGGGTTCACAGAATGAGTTTGGAAGTTTTCCTTCCATTTCTACTTTTGAAACAGCCTCAGTAGAATAAGTATTATTTCTTCTTTAAATGTTGGTAGAATTTCCCTGGGAAGCCATCTGGACCTGGACTCTTGTTTGTTTGGAGATTTTTGATTACTGCTTCAATTTCCTTGCTGGTTGGGTCTGTTCAGATTTTCTACTCCTGTTTCAGTCTTGGTAGTTTATAAGTTTCCAGGAATGCCTCCATTTCTTCCAGATTGCCTAATTTGTTGACATATAGTTTCTCATAATATGTTCTTAAAATTGTCTGTATTACCTTGGTGTTGGTTGTGATCTCTTCTTTCATTCAAGATTTTATTTATTTGGGTCCTTTCTCTTTTCTTCTGGATAAGTCTGGCCAGAGGTTTATCGATCTTATTAATTCTTTCAAAGAACTAGCTTCTAGCTTTGATGATCTGTCCTATTGTTCTGGTTCCTCTCTTATTGATTTCTGCTCTAATCTTTATTATTTCTCTTCTCCTCTAGGTTTAAGCTTTACTTGTTTTTCTTTCTCCAGCTCCTTTAGGTGTAAGGTTAGCTTGTCTATTTGATATTTTTCTATTTTTTTTTGAGAGAGGCTTGTATTGCAATGGACTTCCCTTTTAGGACCACATTTGCTGTATCCCATAGGTTTTTAAGTGATGTGCTTTCATTCTTATTAGTTTCCATGAATTTTTTAGATTCTTCTTTAATTTCCTGGTTGACCCATTCATTCTTTACTAGGATGCTCTTTAACCTCCAAGTGTTTGAGTTCCTTCTAAATTTCCTCTTGTGATTGAGTTCAAGTTTCAAAGCATTGTGGTCTGGAAGGATACAGGGAATAATCCCAATCTCTTGCTATCAGTTGAGACCTGATTTGTGACCCAGTATGTAGTCTATTCTGGAGAAAGTTCCTTGTGCACTTGAGAAGAATGAGTATTCTGTTGTTTTAGGGTGGAATGTTCTGTATGTATCTACAAAGTCCATCTGGTCTAGTATGCCATTCAAAGCCCTTGTTTCTTTTTGATCTTCTGCTTAAATGATCTGTCCATTGCTGTGAGTGGAGTTTTGAAGTCTCCAACTATTAATGTATTATTATCAATGCGTTCCTAAACTTTGGTTATTAATTCATTGATATAATTGGCTGCTTCCATGTTGGGGGCATAAATATTTATAATTGTTAGAACTTCTTTTTGGATAGACCCTTTAAGAATGATATAGTGTCCCTCTTCATCTCTTAATATAAACCAAACCAATAATACAAGCATTGCTACCCCAGCTTTCTCTTGAGGTCCATTAGCGGGGTAAAGTGTTGTCCACCCCCTCAGTTTCAGTCTGGAGGTGTCTTTAGGCCTAAAATGAATCTCTTGTAGGCAGCATATGGATGGGTCCTGCTTTTTTATCCAATCTGAAACCCTGTGTCTTTTCATGGGAGCATTCAGCCCATTTACATTCAGAGTAACTATTGAAAGATATGAATTTAGTGCCACTGCATTGCCTATAAAGTCCCTGTTTCTGTAGCTTGTCTCTCTTTCTTTCTGGTCTATGTTATTCTTGGGCTCTTTCTTTGCTTAAAGGATCCCCGTTGCAGGGCTGGCTTGGTGGGCTTGGTGGGCACATGTTCTTTCAGTCTCTGTCTGTCCTGGAAGTTCTTTATCCCCCTTCCATTCTGAATGACAGCCTTGCTGGATAAAGAATTCTTGGCTGCATGTTCTTCTCATTTAGTACCATGAATATGTCTTGCCAGAACTTTCTGGCTTGCCAGGTCTCTGTGGATAGGTCTGATGTTAGTCTGATGTTCCTCCATCTGTAGGTAAGGAGCTTCTTGTCTCAAGCTGCTCTCAGGATTCTCTCTTTCCCTCTAAAATTTGCAAGCCTCAGTATTATATGTCAGGGTGTTGATCTATTTTTTTTTTTTTTTTTTTGAGAGGAGTCCTCTCTGCCTCTTGGACATGAATGTGTGTTTCCTTCCCCAGATTAGGGAAGTTTTCAGCTATGATTTGCTTAACTATACCTCTGGCCTGCTCTCTTTCTCCACCCTCAGGCACCCCAATAATTCTTACATTGGTAGATTTCATGGCATCTTTATTTTCTCAAAGCCTTTCTTCATAGGCTGTTAGTCATTTTTCTCTCTTTTCTTCAACTTCCCCCCTTTCCATTAGCCTGTCTTCTAGATCACTTATTCTCTCTTCTGCCTCATTCACCCTAGCTGTTAGAGCATTCAATTTAGACTGCATCTCAGTTATAGCATTTTTACATTCGACCTGATTAGATCTCATTTCTGTACTAAGAGATTCTCTAGTGTCCTTTAGGTTTTTTACAATCCAAGCTAATAACTTTATAATTGTTATCCTGAATTCCATCTCTGACATCTTACTTATATCCATATCAAATAGATCTCTGGCAGAGATTACTACCTCTGCTACTTTCTTTTGTTGTGAATTCCTCCTTCTAGTCATTTTGCCCAGAGATGAATTGGTGAGCGAGTGAGCAGAATCAAAAATAACCACGACCTAAGCAAAATACACACCAGACAAATCCAAAACAGTCAGAAACCAAAACATAAAAGCAAAGCAAAACAAAACAGAAAAAGAAAAAAAGGGGGTGGGAGAGAATATAATTTCATAAGGTGGACAAAGCAGGGTGATCCACTTGTTCCTGAGTGGATATTGGTTTGTGTGTTAGAAGTCATTAAATCCCAAAATTGCAAAAAAAGCAAAACTTACATGTAAACAAAAATAAAATTGAATAGAATGAAAAAAGGCCAAAAATGAAGCATATATCTATAAAACGTAGATGTAAGAAATAAAAGTTAAAAGCAACATAAAAACAAAGAGTTGATAAAATAAGTAACTAGTTGAAATGGGAAAATAGAAAAAAAGAAATAGAAAATTTTAGACTGAAAGATAAATGAATCATGAGGAAAAAAACCCTGAAGTTCTATATACTATTTTCCCCTAGCACTGGAGTTTTACAGTCTTGTGGGATCTGTAAACTAGTGCACCTGTTCTTCCCATTGGTCTTCTGGGGGAGGGGCCTGCTGTGCTGTTTCTCAGGTGTCTTTGCCTGGGCAGAGTTGCACCACCCCTTGCCGGGGGGCTGGGCTCAGTGTAAGCTGGTCCTCTGTGTGGCTTTTCTTCCCTGAAAGCTTTCCACACCTCTTTAGATGATCAGAATTAAAATGGCCATGCCCCAATCTCCATCCCCAGAGCTGAAAGATCGCAGTCCCCCCTCTTCAGTAAGCCCTCTGGGACAAATAGTCTTCACTTTTGTGTGTGTCAAACTCTGCAGGAGTCTGCAGTACGTGCCCACAACAATCCTCATGGCGGGAGTCCAAAGGTCCTGAATCACTGCCCTTTGTAGTGCCCTGGAGCTGAAAGCAGTCACAGCTCCTGTGTGTACCTACTCCACCACTCCCAGGGGACAGCTAAGTGTCACCTTACTGTCCTCTATAGGGCCACTGCCCTGAGAGATGTTGTCTGGTCCTGGGTGTACCTTTTCCACCCCTCCCTGGAGATGGCAGATGGCCCATGCTTTCCTGTACTTTCAGGGTGCTCAGGCAAAAAGCAGTCACCCAATCAGCCTGGCTAGCAGTTTATGGTGACCAAGCTGAGAGTCCCCTCCTGGGCTCACTGACTGTAACCAGTTTTCTCACTCCGCTGCTTGGGCACTCTACTGGCTCAGGCACCCTCATTCCTTCTGTGACTCCTGGGATCCTGAGACCACACTGAACCACCTAGAGTTCTGCCCTTTTCATCCTCCTGAGCCCCTTTCAGGCATGGAAGTCTCTCCTTGGAGCAGATATCTAAGGGTTCTGATTTTGTCCTCTGGGGCTATATCACTTTCCTGTACATGGCTTAGGGAGGCTCCCTCCCCCCTCTGTCTATCTCTTCACAGATGACATGATACTTTATGTGAACCCAGTTACAGTCAGGAAGCCCAGGAGGAGGCTCTCAGCTCAGTTCACCATAAACTGTGAACCACAGGATGATCTGGTCACCACTCTCTGTATGGGGGTCCTGCAAAGGACATAAATGCAGTGACCCTCTGCCTTCCCCCAGGAGGGGCAACATGGGAACGCACACGATTGTGCAACAGTTCTCATGTGGTGGCCCTGCAAAGGACAGAAGCACAGAGACTTTCCACTTTCCCCCAGGAGGATTGGTATGGGTGCACACTGTAGGAGTCTCCAGTTTGGCACACACAAAAGTGAAGACCACTTCCCTGAGGGTTTTTTTTATGTTCAGTTAACCAGCATACAGTACATTGTAAGTTTTTGTTGTAGTGTTCAGTGATTCATTAGTTGCATATAACACCCAGTGCTCATCCCAACATGGTTTACTAAAGAAAGGTGACTGTGAACTTTCAGCTCCCGGGCTGGAGATCAGGCACATCCATTTTTATTTTCATCCTCCAAATAGGCAAGGAAAGCCTTCAGGGAACAAAAGCCACATAGAGCAACCAGAAGCAGCTCACTCTAAGCTTGGCCACCTGGCAAGGGACGGTGCACTCCGTCCAGACAAAGATACCTGATAATCAGCACAGCAGGACCCTCCCTGAGAAGACCAGCTGAAACAATAGGTGAACACCAAGTTAACAGAGCACACAAAACTGCAAATCTCCAGCAATAGGGGAAAATAGTATCTAGAATTCGAGGTTTTTTTCTCATGATCATTTATCTTTCAGTTTTAGTTTTTCCTTTTCTTCTTTCTTTTTTTTCTTTTTCAACTAGTTTCTTATTTTATCAACTCTTTCTTTTAAGTCATTTTTTAACTTTCATCTTTTACATTTATATTTAATAGATAAATTCTTCATTTTTGGCCTTTTTTCACTCTATTCAATTTTATTTTTATATATATATACATTTGCTTCCCTTACAATTTTGGAATTTAGTGTCTTCTAACATGCAGACCAAAATACATTCAGAACCAAGTGGATCATCCTGTTTTGATGACCTGGGAGATTATATCCCCCCCCCCTTTTTTTTTTTCTTTTTCTTTTCTTTTTTGGTTTCTGAACTCTTCGAATCTGTCTGGTGTATATTTTGCTTGCGTCATGGTTGATATTATTAATTTTGTTGTCTCATTCATCCATTCTTCTCTGGGCAAAATGACTAGAAGGAGGAATTCACAACAAAAGAAAGAACCAGAGGTAACACAATCAGCCACAGATCTAATCCATATGGATATAAGTAAAATGTCAGAGATGGAATTCAGGATAACAATTATAAAGTTACTAGCTGGGATTTTAAAAAGCATAAAAGACACTAGAGAATCTCTTAGTGCAGAAATGAAATCTAATCAGGCTGAAATAAAAAATGCTTTAACTGAGATGCAGTCTAAATTGGATGCTCTAACAGTTAAGGTGTATGAGGCAGAAGAGAGAGTACGTGACATAGAAGACAAGTTGGTGGAAAGGAGAGAAAAATGACAAACAGACCACAAGGGGAGGCTTTGAGAAATCAGCAATACCATAAAACAAAACAATAATAGAATTATTGGGGTCCCCAAGGAAGAAGGAAAAGAGAGTGGGCCAAAAGGTATATTTGAGCAAATCATAGCTGAGAACTTCTCAACTCTGAGGAAGGAAACAGACATTCAAGTTAAAGAGGTAGAGAAGACACCTTCCCAAATCAATAAAAATAGATCAACACCCCCATGTATAATAGTGAAGCTTGCAAATTTCAGAGATAAAGAGAAAATCCTGAAAGCAGCTCAAAACAAGGGGTTCTTAACCTACAAGGGTAGAAACATTAGGCTGTAGCCGACATATCCACAACCTCACTGGCCAGAAAGGGCTAGTGATATATTCAGGGTACTACATGAGAAAAACATGCAGCCAAGAATAGTTTATCCAGCAAGTCTGTCATCAGAATGGAAGGGGAGATAAAGAGCTTCCAGGACAAACAGAAACTAAAAGAATATGTGACCCTTAAACCAGCCCTGCAAGAAATATTAAAGGGTATTGTGTAAGCAAAGAGAGAGCTGAAGAGTCACACAGATGAGAAAGAAACAGAGACAATCTACAGAAAAAAAGGGATTTTAGAGGCAATATGATGGCATGAAATTCATATCTTTCAATAGTTATTCAGAATATAAATGGGCTAATTGCTCTAATCAAAAGACAAAGGGTATCACAATGGATAAAAAAAACAAAACTCATGAATATGCTGTCTACAAGAGACTCATTTTAGACCCAATGACACCTCCAGATTTAAAGTGAGGGTGGAGAACCATGTATCTTGCTAATTGACATCAAAAGAAAGCTGGGGTAGCAATACTTAGATCAGACAAATTAGATTTTAAACCAAAGACTGTAATAAGGGATGAAGAAGGACACTATATCATACTTAAAGGGTCTATCCAAAAGAAGATCAAAAAATTATAAATATTTGTCTCTTAACTTGGGAACAGCCAATTATATCAACCAATTAATAATCAAAGTGAAGAAACACATTAATAATAATAGAATAATAGTAGGGCTTCAACACCTCACTCACAGCAAAGGAGAGATAATCTAAGCAGCAGATCAACAAGGAAACAAGGGCTTTGAATGACAGACTGGACCAGATAACAAAAAGAAATAAAAGGCATTCAAATTGGCAAAACAAGTCAAACTCTCACTCTTCCCAGATGACAAGATACTTTATGTGGAAAACCCAAAAGACTCCACTCCAAAATTGCTAGAATTCATACAGCAATTCAGCAATGTGGCAGGATACAAAATCAATGCACAGAAATCAGTTGTTTTTCTATACACAAACAAGGAGGCTGAAGAAAGAGAAATTAAGGAATGGATCCCATTTACAATAGCACCAAAAATCATAAGATACCTCGGAATAAACCTAACCAAAGAGGTTAAGGATCTATACTCTAAAAACTACAGAACACTTATGAAAGAAATGGAGGAAGACACAAAGAGATGGAAAAATATTCCATGTTCATGGAGTAGAAGAATAAACATCATTAAAAGGTCTATGCTACCCAGAGCAATCTACACATTCAATGCCATTCCTATAGAAATACCACTGACAATTTTCACAGAGCTGGAACAAATAATCCTAAAATTTGTATGGAACCAGAAAAGCCCCAAATACCCAGAGAAATGTTGAAAAAGAAAACCAAAGCTGGGGGCATCACGTTGCCTGACTTCAATCTATATTACAAAGCTGTGATCATCAAGACAGCATGGTATTGGCACAAAAACAGACATATAGATCAATGGAACAGAATAGAGAGCCCAGAAATAGGCCCTCAATTCTATGGTCAACTAATCTTCGACAAAGCAGGAAAGAATATCCAATGGAAAAAAGACAGGCTCTTCAATAAATGGTGCTGGGAAAACTGGACAGCCACATGCAGAAGAATGAAACTGGACCATTTCCTTACACCACACACAAAAATAAACTCAAAATGGATGAAACACTTCAATGTGAGGCAGGAAGCCATCAAAATCCTATAGGAGAACACAGGCAGTAACCTCTCTGACCTCGGCTGCAACAACTTCTTTCAAGACAGGTCTCCAAAGGCAAGGGAAATAAAAGCAAAAATGAGCTATTGGGACTTCCTCAAGATAAAAAGCTTCTGCACAGCAAAGGAAGCAGTTAACAAAACTAAGAGGCAACCCACAGAATGAGAGAAGATATTTGCAAATGACATTACAGATAAAGGGCTGCTTTCCAAGATCTATAAATAACTTCTCAAACTCAAAACCCAAAAACACAAAGAATCCAGTCAAGAAATGGGCAGAAGACATGAACAGACATTTCTCCAAAGAAGACATACAAATGGCTAACAGACACATGAAAAATGCTCCACACCACTAGCCATCAGGGAAATCCAAATCAAAACCACAGTGAGATACCACTTTATACCAGTTAAAATGGCAAAATTAATAAGACAGGAAATAACAAGTGTTGGTGAGGATGTGGAGAAAGGGGAACCCTCTTACACTGTAGGTGGGAATGTAAGCTGGTACAGCCACTCTGGAAAACGGTATGGAGGTTCCTCAAAAAGTTAAAAATAGAGCTACCTTACAACCCAGCAATTGCACTACTGGGTATTTACCCCAAAGATACAAATGTAGTGAAAAGAAGGGGCATGTGCACCCCAATGTTCATAGCAACAATGCCCACAATAGCAAAACTATGGATGGAGCTGAGATGTCCTTCAACAGATGAATGGATAAAGAAGATGTGGTCCATATATACAATGGAATATGACTCAGCCATCAGAAAGAATGAATACCTACCATTTACATCGATGTGGATGGAACTGGAGGGTATTATGCTAAGTGAAATAAGTCAATCAGAGAAAGACAATTATCATATGGTTTCACTCATATGTGGAATATAGGAAACAGCACAGAGGACCATAAGGGAAGGGAGGGAAAAATAAAATAAGATGAAATCAGGGAGAAAAACCATGAGAGACTATTAACTCTAGGAAACAAACTGAAGGTTGCTGGTGGGAGGTGGCTGGGGGGATGGGGTAACTGGGTGATGGGCATGTGGTGTGATGAGCACTTGGTGTTATACCCAACTGATGAATTATTGAACTCTACTTCTGAAAATTATGATGTACTATATTTTGACTAATTGATTTAAATTAAAAAGAAATAAAAATGGATTCAAAAAGTGAAAAAAAATAAATTAAAAAAAAAAAAAAGAATTAGGACAGGCAGTCCTGGGAGAGGGGCTGAGCCAGGGACAAAGCAGAGGCAGCCACAAGAAGGGGTGGCGGCAAAAGCCGATGACAAGAGGGTCAGAACTGGATGACGTTGCCAGACCTCAAACCTCTCCCACAGACAAGGGCTGTCTGCCCCGTTTTCATACTGACCCTGAGAGTCACTGAGGTTATCCAGCTGCTCATGGTCGCTCATTCCCAGAAGGAAACCCTAAACCACTTAAATGCTAGGAGTACAAGTGATGGGGAGGAAGCCCGGTGCTGCCTCTGGTCTCCACACTGCCAGGGACACACCACCCTCAAGGGCCTTTCCCTCCAGAATGTTCCCCTCCTTGCCCTGGGGGACTCTTTTCTGGACAATTCCACACAGGTGCTAATTATGGGCGTGGCACATGGATTCCCCAGGGCCCCAACCTCTCTTCTCAATAACAGGGAAAGTGGATTCCCCCGCTTCCTCTCCAGGGAGCGGCTCATCATCAACATCCCTGCTCGACAACTGCTGTGCCCTCTGGAATCAGGAAGCCTATTTCTGCGGCCAGCAGCAGCTCCTGTGGACCTGCTACCAGCCCAAGACTCAAGTCCTTGCCTAGTCTAGACCCTGGTGCAGGGCTCTCCAGGAACAGACACGGCCCCTCTGCCCGAATCTCAGTGCTTCTCAGACTGGGCTGGCTTCTTTGCCAAAGACATTGTATTCGTTCCTCTGCTGACAAGCGAGGGGGCTCCCACCCCCGAGGGAAGGACCTGGCTCTGACCTCCGGCACCCATTCTCGAAATCAACAGTCCTGCCATTAGCTCTGTCTTTCACCCCTCCCACCGCCATTTCAAACTCTGAGCGTCCAGGGTAGAAACAACAGACCAACTGAAGGGCTGAATATCAGTGCCAGAGACTCGGACATGAAGGTAGGAAAATGGTCTTACAGATGCGGGGCATATTCTAGAATACCAAATGAGGTTTGGGGACACATCCTAGAATATTTTTACAACAGATTTGCCTTCTGGATGCTTCGGGGGAATTACGGGGGGACGTGTATGTGTATGTTGTGTCTGAGTAAGTATTTGGGAATGCGTGCCTCCATGGAGTACAGGTGCTGTTTGTGTGATTTTATTATTGTGTGCCTGTTTTCAGGGTTTGGCGTGTTTGGAGGGGAACTGTTCAGGGCTTGCCTGGCTGAGCGGGTGTGTGTCTACGTGATCACAGAATTAGAAAATTGGACTTTTTAGAACACCTCTAGCACCATTGGGCCATAAGCCTGAATGTCAGCTCTGGCCTGTGCTCATCTCCAGGATGACCCCAATGCTCTACGGTTATCTAGAGAGCAGGATCAGGATTTGTATGTACATTATCCTCCACAGCCTCTGGCATAGCAGAGCTGGCTTAAATATATATACATATATACAAAGCAAGGTTCTGGGAATTAGTGAGATTTGGGTTGAGATCCTGATAAGCATTTACAAACAGTGTGACCTTGGGCAAGTTATTTAACCTCAACTGCCCGCCTATCTTAGTCTTAAAATAGGAGTATTGCCTCACTTTCAGGTGACTAAAGACCAGAGTTAATAAATGAAAAAAGACATAAACTCACACACTGGTTCTGCCACTAACTGGTGTAGGAGCTCTCTGCAAACCTCCCCTGACGTGTGAAATAGGGATGATAAGACTGAGCATTTACTAAACACCTACTCTGTGCCAGGCAGGCACTGTTCCAAGAGCTTTACGTGCTTAACCCACTTAACCAATTCCACTTTCAAGTGAGGAAACTGAGCCACAGAGAGGTTAAGCCACATGCCCAGGGTTGTTCAGCTGGGAAATGGCAGCGCCAAGGCGAACTCACGCAGTCTGACGTCCCAACCCTTGTTCTTAGTCACACCATGAACACCTGTTCTGCTTAATGAGCATAAGCTGAACCATATAAGCATGATGTTCTCTGGGGGGAAAAGAGATTTTCCTGAAAAATAAAAAAATAAGGGATTATGATTTTTATTTTTTTTAAAGATTTTATTTATTTGACAGAGAGAGACACAGCGAGAGAGGGAACACAAGCAGGGGGAGCAGGAGAGGGAGAAGCAGGCTTCCCACTAAGCAGGGAGACCGATGTGGGGCTCAATCCCAGGACCCCGGGATCGTGACCTGAGCCGAAGGCAGACGCTTAACGACTGAGCCACCCAGGCACCCGGGGGGTTATGATTTTTAAACTCAGAATAGTGAATATGAAGTTTATCTGTTTCCTGATACCTGCCAGGAAAGGTGAAGTACCAAGATTTCGCTGTAATATTTAGTCATCACATCAACCATATGGTTTCTGTACCATTAGGAAATGTGACTCAGCATCACTCTTCCAGGGTAAAAGGCTTCTGTGTCGGGTCCCCTTTTCATTCAAATGACAAATATTCTTTTTGCAATGAGAGCTGGGGGATAATCCAGGAGCCCAGGAGGTTATCTAGTTCAGACGACTCCTTTTACACATGGAAACACAGAGGCAAAGGGAAATGCAGTTACTTCTCCATATCAAATAATCCACCTGGCCAAAGGCAGTTATGCTAGGTGGGACCCAGGGCTCCTGGCTTCTAGCTTGGTGTTCTGCCAGATGACTGTGGGTTTCAAGGCCCGTAGATCATGACCATCACACTAGGGAGAAGCAGGAGGGGCATGGACATTGGTGGCACCTAGAAGAGAGATTCCCCACAGATTGACACTCAGTATTCAGCTAATGGTTGTATTCACAGAAGTAGAGCCCCTGAAACAAAGAAGGTGATATAGTTCTAAGCTACCAAGTGTTGGTTCTACCAAGCCTAGGGTATTACACTTATTCTTAGGCACCACACACTTTAGAAGAAGGGGAGGGAAGCTCAGGGGGAAATCTGTCTTCAAATATCTGAAGGACTGTTCTATGGGAGGAAGATCAGATTTCTACTCTGGCCCCCAGGAGGACCCTCAGAACCCGGGAAGCAGCCGAAAAGGCACTGATTTGGAAAGGAAACAAGCCTGACCACAAGTCGCACAGGGCCACTCACTAGCTGTGACCTTGGGCAATCTCCCCTTTCCGAATCTAAGTTTGTTCTTCTACAAAGTGGAGCTTCTTTCTCCCCCAAAGAGCCTGCTAAATACCTCAGCTAAGCTATCCTAAGGTAGTGCTGGCTTCCCAAAGTCAGGGCTCAGGTCTGTAATGAGACAGCGCGGTGCGCTCCCATCCCGCCCCCTCGCTCCCGTGCGCCCCTCGCTCCATCCCGTTCCCCGCCCCCACGCCCCGGGCTCCCGGGCTCCCCTTCGCTTGCAGGGGTGAAGTCACCCTTCCGTCTGCGTCCTTGCAGACACTCGGAGTTTCCTCCCGCAGGCCGACCACAGCGCCGAGGAGCGCTTCCTCCCGCCGGGTTTCTCCGACCGGCCCGCGCTGCAGCCCGTCCTCTTCGCCCGCGTCCTGCTCTGCTCCCTCCTGACCCTGGCGGGCAGCTCGACCCTCATCCACGCACTGCTTCCTGGGCCACCGGCGCTGCCCTCCGCCGTCATCCTGGCCTCGTGTGGCGCCGTGGCCCGCGCCATCTGGGGCCTGCGGTCCCGGGCGGCCTCAGGACAGCGGTGGGCACGTGTGGGCCCCACCTGACCGCCGTCTGCCTCCCCTATGGCTCGGCCAGCGACACCTGCCTACAGCCCACGCGCCGCTCCGACCAGGGGCGGGGCAGGCTCGTTTCCTCTTCTACACCGTGGTCACCCCGGCCCCCAACCCGCTCATCTACACCGTCAGGAATGAGGAAGTGAAGGGGGCAGCCAGGAAGCTCCTGGGGAGTCTGCGGAGAGGGCAGGCTGGACGGTGAGTGCGGGGGTGGGGGAGGTAGGGAAGAAAGTGTTAGCCCAGGGCCCACGGAGGGGAGTGCCCATTGGGAAGGCAGTTAGCCTTAGCCTGCCCATTTCCGTGTGAGAATCTGCAAGATTTGTCCTCAGGGAGTCCAAGGTCCCTGGGGAGGTCCCACCCTCTGCTCAGGAAATGTTCCTGTGCTTGAGGGCAAATCCCTCTACCCTCCCTATGTACAGGTTCAGGGAGGGGGAAGTGGCCTTCGGGCTTTCTCTTAAGCTGATGAAGAGAGAAGGCATGATTTAGAGAGGACCTTCCCCATCCTCAGGGGGTACTGTGACCACTCCTGAAGAGTCCATATGCTGGTAAGATCATGTATGACAGGACAGTTAACGTTCACTCTCTCCCAGTCTGATGGCACACATCATGAAGACCCCATGGTGTCTAGCTTCAGGAGTCCCCCAAATTAACAGAGAAATCATGGACTCTACCCTGCAGCAGACCCCATCCAAAAAAAAGGAGCCACAGTTGCTCATCTCAGGAAATCAGTCCAACCTAATGCCCACCTAGCCAGGTCGCTAGTGCCACCAAGAGCACTGGACCCCAAAGTGTAACAAGGAACTCCCCTAAGTGGGGCTTGTGCTGGTTGGGTTAAGCTAGGGATCTCCTCTGCACAAGGTGGTTAAGAACAGAAGGGACTAGACATGTCTTAGATGGTGAGGGAAATGTGTTCCTGACCAGTCATGAGACCCAAGAGGGACAGTGAGACAGATGAGTGAGTAAGGGGAGGAAGATGGAGGAAGGGACCCAAGTTCCCCAGAGAGGAGCAGACACCAGGGGTGCAGGAGGCAGACAGGAAAGAGCTCTGTCAGCCAGAACCCGGGCAGAGCCTTGGGAGTCAACCAGAGACCAACCCAAAGCCCCCACCCAAATGATGCCCCCACCCCTAGAGAAGACCTGCTAGACCCTAACGCAGGCAGGACAGAGACTGCTCAACAACCACACCTCCCCCAAGGAGCCCCCACTGGAGAACAAAATCTCTGAGTCCCGAGGGAGGGTATCTTTCCAAGCCCACCATCATCCCCAGAAATAAGAACAGTTGAATTCAGTGTGGGGCATAGAGAATAAGATGGCACACCGTGCCAGGATTCATTTCATACCAAACAACTTTAAATAAGGACCGAGAAGGTAGTTTAGTTGAATTTCTAAAGTCTTTGTTAATTAGATTATAATCATACCAGAGAAATTAACTCACTTCAATATAAATCATTTCACTGTTCTCTATAAGCAGAAATTCAATTTGATTCAACATATTGAGTGACATTACAGATGAAATATATCGGTGTAAACACAGAAATTAGGGGAACATGGATCCCAATGTAAAACTTGCTATCTTGTTGGACAGAAGAAGAAATAGGAATTTTTCTAAAAATCAGAGGGAACCAGGAGAGGATTAAATTGCAAGCTGGCTTTGATGCTCTCTCTCCTGTGCCTTAAAATGTTATTTTCTGTTTTCAGTAATATACACAATCCAGCCACCTAATCAATTACGTTAGATCAAAAAATCATGGAGTTAGAAAGTTCTCTGCAGTCTTCCTCCCCACTTCACCCCTAATTTTCTCTATTTATCTTTCTCGTTAATTTGGGGAAATCATCAAAGGATGTGGGTGGATTAAGAGCTAACAGTAAGCTCTTTTGCTCCTAATATCACCCATTCCTGGCAGGCTCACCCCCCAATGCAGTGGGCTGTCAGGAAGAGTAAATTGCCCCCTCTGATGCCATAATCTGCCATGGTCTTCCCATCTTCCAGCCTCTTGCCGTTGCAAGTCACAATCTGTTTCTCAGGCATGATAGCGGTCTTGGTCTCTATCATCTGTTTCACCTGGGCCACTGAGCTGGACCTTCGCACCTGGAGGAGGTGCCGCTGCCCCTGATCACGTGACTCCACCAGAAACAAGGGCAGCTCCTCATCACTGGGCTTCACCACCTTTAGAGTGAGGTGGATGGTCGTCTCCTTGTCAATGCCGTAAGATGACAGCTTCCTTTGGGGCTTTAGAGTCTTGGAGCCCATCAAAAGGACCTGGTCTTGCACGGGAACCTTGGTCTTAGCCCGGACGTGTTCATTGATCTTCTTCACTCTGTCACTCACGTTAGCAGTGAAGGTCATTGATGTCCCTTCTTCAGAATAGACCTTCACCTGGACAATGAAGGCCAAGAGACCTCAAATCAAGGTGCCTGGAATGCCTGCCATCTTTTACACCACTGTCCCCTCCTTGCCCAGCCCCACCCTCCCTGCCTGCCTGGTCCTCCAGCTCCTTTACAAAAGTTGTGTCCCTCCCTTTCTTGGAACTTCTCTTTGGGAATTTCAAGCTTATAACACAGGAAAATCAGTCTTATTGCTTTACAACCATACCTCTCATTCATCCCAATGTCATTAGTGATTTCCCACGTTATTTGCCTGCCTCCTATCTGGATAAAGTTTGTCAAATGTCAAAAACTAAATACAATTACAAAGCATCCCAAATTATATACCAGACACTAAAAACAACTCCTAAAGAGAATTCCCAAGACTTGTCAGCCTCATGGGATGCTCACACACTGCTCTCCATGACTACTTTAGAAGGAAACCCTGGCCAGGACACATATTCTCTGTACTCCTGGTTTCTTTCTTAATGTCCCGTGGCCTTGTCATAACTCACACATTACAGTGACACTGTGTTCAGTGTGACTTGTTCCCCGGACTTCCTGTGTTTTTACATCTACCTATTGCAGAATATGATCTCCTCCTGTTGCTAGACCAGGGCCTCACTCACAGAAGGTAGGGCCAGATCTAAGTTTTCCTTCCATAGTCTGAAGCTGGGCAAGCTCACCTCCGTGTTGTCACTGGAAAGCCTGGGAGGACTTCCCTCATGCTCCATTCAAAACCATCTTCCCAGTTGGACATCACAGACATTTCCTCACTGGACCGATGCCCCTCCATGCTAAGGACCACTTTGATGCCAGCCCATCTATAGTGCCCATACTCTTTATAGGCTCATGTATCAGATCATTAACAGCTTAGAGTAAATGGGTTTTGTGTGCCTCTCTTTTGGGAGGAGAAGGAAGTTGAAGAGCCAAGGGACCTCTAATCAGAAGAAGGAAAAAGGGCTCCAGACAATATTCCCATAGTTTCAAATCCAGCCCTGTGATTACGAAGCCCACTCCCACTTCCCACCATCCTCCCCTAACAGTGGCCAGTTGGGTCTGACACGCAAGAGCATTCAGGAGCCAAATGAGCTGCTTGTATTCCCAGAATCTTCCTTCCGCTTCGGTAGCTATCAGAGCCTGTCTCATCCCCTGCAGGATGCCTTCCCAGCCACTCTGCCCCCACATCCCTCATAGACTCACTCCCCATCCCTTGGAGGTGCTTTTTCTCTCCCCATCCCCACTTTCAAGCCCCAACTTACACAGAGGCAGGAAGCACTGGATGCCATGTTTGCAATCAAGGGAGCAGACATAGGAGGCTGAGGAAAAGGACGTGCATCCGGCTTATATAAGAGCTGAGTTGGAAATCCCCTGCCTGAACCACTGTGCCTGTGCCCTTTGTTTTCATGATATCGTGAATTTTCTTTCACTTTCACTAGGGCAGAGTCAATAAAAAAAGAATACTCTCTGATCAAACACATTTCTCTGTTCAGAACTTCCCCAGTTAACAATCCACCACTCCCAGTCCTGTATTATGACTGCCCAGCCTGGGGCCCTGGGCCCTCACCCACTTCAAGACCTTTACTGTCTGATGGTCATCTCTTGCTGCTTTCAAGAACCTGCCCCATGCCATCACTCAGGGGCCTTCCTGAGAGCAAGGGTGCCCAGGAGAGGATGTAGGCGTCTGTGAGGAGTGATGTGACCGTGAGCAGCCTGTTCACACCAGCCGGGCAGATTAGGAGGTCCAGGAGAGGATGTAGGAGTATGTGAGGCATGATGTGACTGTGAGCAGACAGTTCACACCAGCCCGGCAGAGTGGGAGGCCCAGGAGAGGATGTAGGAGTCCATGAGGAGTGATGTGACCGTGAACAGCCTGTTCACACCAGCCCAGCAGAGTGGAAGGTCCAGGAGAGATGTAGGAGTCCATGAGGTGTGATGTGACCATGAGCAGACTGTTCACACCAGCCCGGCAGAGTGGGAGGTCCAGGAGAGGATGTAGGAGTCCGTGAGGAGTGATGTGACCGTGAACAGCCTGTTCACACCAGCCCGGTAGAGTGGGGGGCCCAGGAGAGGATGTAGGAGTACGTGAGGAGTGATGTGACCGTGAACAGCCTGTTCACACCAGCCCGGCAGAGTGGGAGGCCCAGGAGAGGATGTAGGAGTCCATGAGGAGTGATGTGACCATGAGCAGACTGTTCACACCAGCCCGGCAGAGTGGGAGATCCAGGAGAGGATGTAGGAGTCCATGAGGAGTGATGTGACCATGAGCAGACAGTTCACACCAGCCCAGCAGAGTGGGAGGCCCAGGAGAGGATATAGGAGTCCATGAGGAGTGATGTGACCATGAGCAGACAGTTCACACCAGCCCAGCAGAGTGGGAGGCCCAGGAGAGGATGTAGGAGTCCATGAGGAGTGATGTGACCGTGAGCAGACAGTTCACACCAGCCCGGCAGAGTGGGAGGCATGACTGGAGATCACACAGGATACACAGGCTGCTGTGAGAGGAGATGGGAGTTCAAGTCCCGGGGTGCCACTTGCTACCTTAAGTTGTGCAAGTCTGTTCAAGTCCTTAGATGTTTGTTTTCCGGTCTGAACATGAGATGATTGGAGGGAATTCAGAAAACAGCTTGTGAAATGGACCTTACATTCCCGTGTCTTGAGCTCTCTAGCACTGTCCCTATCCTGTCACAGAACCTGCAAACCAAATCTAGTACTTAGAACAATCCTAGCCCAACAATCAAGTGCTAAGCCCACCTTCGTGCAGCAGAACAGCACACATCGGCTCTCACACCACGGTGACTCTGCTTCCCACCTTGACTCCTGGACACTCCCTACTCCCGGTCCTCGCACACACACCCGTGATGCTCCTTCCTCCTTGGCTCTGGAGGTTTGGATCCGGACAAAAAAGGGAGGGCACAAGCTGTGTGCCCTCAGCGAGTTTACTTGGCTGCTCTGATCCTCCTAACATTCCAAAGGAATCACTGCCCTCTCCCAAACTCTCAGGACAGTGCCACAAAACACATTCTCAAAACAGCCTTTATGAAAGGTACTCCCAATTTTTTCAAAGTAAAAATCCCATAAAAATGTCATTATCATCTTTTTTGCTGTGTTCTTAGTGGCCATTTACTGTACCTTCAGCACTAATAGGTGTCAAATGATCCCATTTTACTGCAGGACTTTCCATCCTGGAGAACTTGGGTTTATAGAAGTGCCTATATAGAGTAATGGGATCCCAGAACCAATCCAGTATTTCAAAAAAAAAACTCAACATAAATCAGGTTCTTCTATTTGAAGCTCTTATTAGATAGCCATAAACTTGGAAAATTATTATTTAAATGTATTTTGTGGGGTAGACATACTTTTCAAGCACATAGGATGGGTATGAAGGGGGAAGAGTGCCTGATGGAACAGACTGGAGACAGTGGGCCCTGCCAGTCTCCCTTCAGATGCCTCTCTGGGTTCCTATCATGCCCTGTGTGCAGAAACCAAGATTGTGATCTTGGATCTGCAGGTGCAGCCCTGCATCCAGTGTCCAATAGGATCTGCGGATTCTGAAACATCACCAGTAACCGTGCAGAAAAGGTCTGATCAGGTGGAAGGTAGCAGGGAGCGAGCCCACAGCAGGAAGAAGAGAAGGGAAAGCCTCACAAGGCTCCTCACTTCCACATTTCACCTGTGCCCATTACCGTCTTAGACCTTTGCCTCATTTCTAGAAAGGGAAGCAGAGAGGAGGTGTCTAAAGCTGCTTAGCATTAAATCATTCTTCTCGTCCTTCCCCTTTTTGCCTTTCCTGCCTGGGCAGCCTACACCATCTTGGGGCAGAGGTCTCCTTTCTCAGGGGAGCAGGGAATCTCGAGAGAAGCTCCTGCAGGGAGAGCCCAGGAACCACATTTCTCAGGAATGGTGTCTGTCAGAGCTGTACCCCCAGCCCAGACCAGAGCTGCAGATCTGCAAGTCTAGCAGCTTCTGTGCACGATTCCTAGTTCCCTGCATATGCCTGGACATACAGCTCTCTGCCACCAGGTCAAAGAGCATGTGTGTCCTTCCAACTCTACCCACAGTGTCAGGGATTTATACAGATACAAGATGTAAGCTGTGCCTCCTCCAGGAAGCCTTCCCTAACTCCTGTCCTAGTCTGACTCATGTGCCCATCCTCTGTCCAATCATTCGCCTTCCACAAGCCCCTCAGGGCAAGTTTCTCCAGCAGGAAGATCATCTGCTTACTTGTCTATTCACCCCCATGAAACAGTGGAGATCTGGGGGGGTCATGATTGTGTCTTGATTAACTTGGGTCTCCAGCACTTCCCGGGCATGCTGTCTGGTACAGTAAATACTTAACTTTTACCAAATGCATGAATGAACTAAAAAAAAATAAATGAATCGGTAAGTGAATAACAAAAAATGGAAAATAACATTTGATGAGTACTCATCATATTTCAGGAACTGCACAAGATATTAGTAAAAGGCACCTGATGAACTGCTCTAGCTTTCTAATGAGGTAAATATTAGCATCTCCACTGAGAAGCAAGCAGTGGACTCACCCACAGTCACATTAGTAGTAGCTGTGAGCAAGTCTTCAAATGCAAATCTCTACTGCTGTCCGTCTACTACTCTCCCCCCAGTGGAAGGGAAAGGGGGAGGGCATGGCATGCATACTTTGCATCATCGGAAGGGTACACATCAGGGAAGGGGTACAGACAGACAAAGGAAATCAGAGCCTGCAAGGAGCCTTGTGAGGAATGAGCAAGGAGAGCTCCGGGCCCATAGTTGGTAGGAGCATCCCTGGGTGGGAGTCCCTGCCTAGACCACTGGGCAGCCGCCAGCAAAGAGCCGTGAGTGCAGCAGACAGAGCCTGGGGAGAAGGGCAGCGCTCCCAGGACTGGCAGGGTTAAGGTGCCACTGTCACACTCTCCTCAGCCATAGGGGATTTCCAGCATGCAGCTACTTCAAGGGCCCGCCTGGGACTTTCCCGGAATAACTAATTCAGGGGATTCCCCACCCAGACAGGATCTGGATTCTGAGAAACACTGTGCTTGCAAGGAATCAGAATAACAAACCTAGACATTGACCTCTCTCTTTTCCCTCCTCCCTTCCTCTGTGTAGTTCCCTTCCATGCCAAGGGGCAGGGCAAGGGCTGTCCCCGTGCCCTTCTGCTGAGTCACAGCTAGGATTTCGCCCAGGACCTGACCTCCTCCCTGCTTCCTAGCACACTGTCAATCTGACTTTTTTTTTCCCTCTGTGTCACAATAAATGTTTTCAGAGGCAGAAAGATCTCTTTCCATTTGCCCTTCGACAAATTCAGGGCACCAGCCAAGGTAAAAGGTCATGCTGATCTCACCAGGTCATAAAACAAATGTCTCAGATGCACACAAACCTCCCGGTGTGACTACCTCACTGATGGGCAGTCTTGGGCTGGTCACTGCCCTGCTGAAGCCTTCCTGGAGAAGAGGCCTCTCTCCTGTCTCTTTAATGGTGCCCAGGAAAGAGTTTGTAGAACTGCTTTGACATCTAGATTATCGCTTCAGAGATGTAAGCCAAACTCAGTCAAAAACCTACTGTGACTTTTCCTTTATTCATGATTGGGGAAAAAAACTCATGCACTCTCAAAGGACAATCTGAAAATACTTATAAATACAAGTCTTTATTTCTGGGTTTTTCCATTATGTTCCATTGATTTATATGTCTGTCCTTATGTCACTAGTACACAGTCTTTAATCCTCAAGTTTTATAATAAGTTTGGAAATCAGAGTATATAACTTCTCCATCTCTCTTTTTTTTTTTTTTAACAAATTTCTTTTGGCTACTTTCAGTCCTTTATATTCCCATATAAGTTTTAAGATTAGCTTGTTAATGTCTTTAAAAAAAAAGTCCTCCTTTTTTGGTAGATATTGTATACAGAGAGCAATTTGAGGAGAATATCCATTTTTAAAGTTTCTTCTAGAATTTTTATAGGTTAGCAGCTAGGTCTGTGATCCCTTTTGAATTAGTATTTGTGTATGGTGTGAGGTAAGGAGGTCCAGATGAAAATACTTGTGTGTGTGTGTGCACACACATGTGTATCTGATTGTCCCAGGACAATTTTCAAAAAGACGATCTTTTCCTCACTGAATTGCCTTGGTTGCTTTTACGATTTATGAAGAGTACTATGCTTTATATAGTCTCCTTGATCTTGTTTTCTTCACTCAGCAGATTTCTGGCATATTTGTCCATACTGTTGCTCACAAGTATAATCTACCCATTTTCACTGCTCCAAGTGTTCTATGAGATTTATCTGTTTCTGTACGCTGAAAGGTATTTGGGTTGTTTAGTCTGGCACATCCATTTTTAGGTTTCATAGCTAAGTCTGATGGCAGTGTGTGAAAGCTGGCTGAACCAACACACTGGAAGGTGCGGGATGGCATACGGCCGGGACCACCCAGGACCGAACCAGTCTGACTCTTCTACTTCCCATGCAAATTATTTACCCTCCCTGAAGCTTAGTACTTTCTTCTGTAAGTTGGCGGTTTCACTCAGGATTAGGCTGTGCTACCATTAACAAACGTGAAAATACATGGCTTTACAAGGCCAGCAGTATATTTCACTCCACGTCAAAACCCATAGGTAGACGATTCAGAGTCAGTATGGTAGTTCTCCCCCAAAAAAACACTCAGGGCCATGCTCCTTGGAACTCTGCTATTCTTAGGATACAGCCTACATGGTTACGGTCCAAATGGTCATCAGCACTCGTGCTCTGCTCTCATCTATGCATTGAGTGGATCCATCATGAACCAAGGTCAGTTTCTTTTCATTCCGTCATTGTGTCATAAGGCACACCTCCCTCCAAGGCAGATTAAAGGTAGTTACAAACTCTAGGACAATCCTCCCATCAAGGGAGTCCATTTCCATTCCTCTCGAGTCTAGGTTTGGCTATGACTGTGTTATGAGAACTGGCTGTCCCACCCTGGTCTCTTACAGCCCTGAGTCACCATGTAAGAAGTTTGACTACCATGTCTGAGGCACCATGTGGAGAGGTCCTAAGAGAACAGGTGGATGGAAAGCAATCCAGAAGAACCGAGACTTATGATTGAACAAACCAAGGTACTAAGCATAGGAATAAAGCTTTCTTTGATGCTCTAGAGCAGTCCATTTACCGGTTGCACCCCTCCAAGTGATCCCATCTGATGCTACATGGAACAAAAGAAACACCAGCCAAACTTTCCCTGTGTCTGGCTCACAACATTATGAGCTACCATTAAATAGTTGTTGGCTTAAGTCACCAATTTTGGGGACAATTGGTTATGCAGCAGTAGATAACTTGGAACGCCCCCAGTGCAGCCACCGGTGTGAGTAAAGGGAGAGGTAGAAGCAAGAATGTGGATGGCGTGGAGAGCTGAACCACTTGCTCATAGGCCTTGTGCAGCACTCGGTTCTGCTCATTCTTGATCTGGGACATAGTATTTCTATCTTACGGTAATTAAAGCTGTAACTCCTGACCTTATCCCTTGACTGGTTTGATAGAACCCAGCTCATGATGGGCAGTTCCCGATAACCCCATGGACATTTGATGTCCCATGTCAGGAGCCCTGTCTCTACTAAAGCCCAGTAGCGAGGCAGGAGCTATCCCCTAATAGGATACGCTTCTTTGCAGTAGATAGCATGGCTTGATCAGGAACCCAGGGGTTTGTGTTGTGACTCTCCTTTGGGGGCTTACCAGCAGGAACACCACTCTGAATCTTTTCCCACCACGGTGACCTCTACAGCCGGAGGGTCTGTTGGATGTGGTGGAGCTACTACGGAGCCCTGTTCTGTTCTGGGCTCCAGCCAATCACTGGAAATGGTCTCATAAATGTAAACATGTTGCCTCTAGAATAAAAGGATGACCAGGCATTAGTGGTGTTACCATTAACTGTGTTAAATATGACAAGGAATAATCTGTCCTTTACTTTACAGGGATGACCTGGCATGCTCCAGACCACTGGCCCTCTAGAAACTTCAGGGATGTGGAGGGCCTTGAATCTTCATAGGGTTTCTCTCCCACTCTTGGGAGTACATTTGTTGTACCAATACGACCAACATATTCACCAATTCTGGCTCATCCTGCTCGAATAATTATATGTCATCAATATGATGGAACCGAGTGAGGTTTTGTGGAATGTCCAGAAGGGCCATGTCCAGGGGCTGCTGGAGCTGCCTCATATTGTCTCATGAGAGCTGTTAGATTTTCAGGCATTTTGCAAACCAGTTGTTAAAACAGTCATTATTAAAAATAAGTCATTATAGGGGCGCCTGGGTGGCTCATTCGTGAAGCATCTGCCTTCGGCTCAGGTCATGATCCCGGGGTCCTGGGGTCAAGCCCCACAGTGGGCTCCCTGCTCCGCGGGAAGCCTGCTTCTCCCTCTCCCACTCCCCCTGCTTGTGTTCCCTCTCTCGCTGTGTCTCTCTCTGTCAAATAAATAAATAAAATCTTTAAAAAAAAAAAAAAACTCTTGAAAATATAGGGATAGAGGGAACATACCTCAATAACTTAAAAGCCATCTATGAAAAGCCCACAGCGAATATCATCCTCAATGGGGAAAAAATGAGAGCTTTTCCCTTAGGGTCAGGAACACGACAGAGATGCCCACTCTCCACTATTGTTCAACATAGTACCAGAAGTCCTAGCCTCAGCAATCAGACAACAAAAAGAAATAAAAGGCATTCAAATTGGCAAAGAAGAAGTGAAACACTCTCTTTGCAGATGACATGATCCTTTATGTGGAAAACCCAGAAGACTCCACCCCCAAATTACTAGAGCTCATACAGCAATTCAGTAATGTGGCAGGATACAAACTCAATGCACAGAAATCAGTTGCTTTTCTATACACTAACAATGTAACCGTAGAAAGGGAAATGCTAATGAGATACTTAGAAGTCATTAAATCCCAAAATTGCAAAAAAAGCAAAACTTACATGTAAACAAAAATAAAATTGAATATGCAGGGAGCATAAGCTGAACCATATAAGCATGATGTTCTCTGGGGGGAAAAGAGATTTTCCTGAAAAATAAAAAAATAAGGGATTATGATTTTTATTTTTTTTTAAAGATTTTATTTATTTGACAGAGAGAGACACAGCGAGAGAGGGAACACAAGCAGGGGGAGCAGGAGAGGGAGAAGCAGGCTTCCCACTAAGCAGGGAGACCGATGTGGGGCTCAATCCCAGGACCCCGGGATCGTGACCTGAGCCGAAGGCAGACGCTTAACGACTGAGCCACCCAGGCACCCGGGGGGTTATGATTTTTAAACTCAGAATAGTGAATATGAAGTTTATCTGTTTCCTGATACCTGCCAGGAAAGGTGAAGTACCAAGATTTCGCTGTAATATTTAGTCATCACATCAACCATATGGTTTCTGTACCATTAGGAAATGTGACTCAGCATCACTCTTCCAGGGTAAAAGGCTTCTGTGTCGGGTCCCCTTTTCATTCAAATGACAAATATTCTTTTTGCAATGAGAGCTGGGGGATAATCCAGGAGCCCAGGAGGTTATCTAGTTCAGACGACTCCTTTTACACATGGAAACACAGAGGCAAAGGGAAATGCAGTTACTTCTCCATATCAAATAATCCACCTGGCCAAAGGCAGTTATGCTAGGTGGGACCCAGGGCTCCTGGCTTCTAGCTTGGTGTTCTGCCAGATGACTGTGGGTTTCAAGGCCCGTAGATCATGACCATCACACTAGGGAGAAGCAGGAGGGGCATGGACATTGGTGGCACCTAGAAGAGAGATTCCCCACAGATTGACACTCAGTATTCAGCTAATGGTTGTATTCACAGAAGTAGAGCCCCTGAAACAAAGAAGGTGATATAGTTCTAAGCTACCAAGTGTTGGTTCTACCAAGCCTAGGGTATTACACTTATTCTTAGGCACCACACACTTTAGAAGAAGGGGAGGGAAGCTCAGGGGGAAATCTGTCTTCAAATATCTGAAGGACTGTTCTATGGGAGGAAGATCAGATTTCTACTCTGGCCCCCAGGAGGACCCTCAGAACCCGGGAAGCAGCCGAAAAGGCACTGATTTGGAAAGGAAACAAGCCTGACCACAAGTCGCACAGGGCCACTCACTAGCTGTGACCTTGGGCAATCTCCCCTTTCCGAATCTAAGTTTGTTCTTCTACAAAGTGGAGCTTCTTTCTCCCCCAAAGAGCCTGCTAAATACCTCAGCTAAGCTATCCTAAGGTAGTGCTGGCTTCCCAAAGTCAGGGCTCAGGTCTGTAATGAGACAGCGCGGTGCGCTCCCATCCCGCCCCCTCGCTCCCGTGCGCCCCTCGCTCCATCCCGTTCCCCGCCCCCACGCCCCGGGCTCCCGGGCTCCCCTTCGCTTGCAGGGGTGAAGTCACCCTTCCGTCTGCGTCCTTGCAGACACTCGGAGTTTCCTCCCGCAGGCCGACCACAGCGCCGAGGAGCGCTTCCTCCCGCCGGGTTTCTCCGACCGGCCCGCGCTGCAGCCCGTCCTCTTCGCCCGCGTCCTGCTCTGCTCCCTCCTGACCCTGGCGGGCAGCTCGACCCTCATCCACGCACTGCTTCCTGGGCCACCGGCGCTGCCCTCCGCCGTCATCCTGGCCTCGTGTGGCGCCGTGGCCCGCGCCATCTGGGGCCTGCGGTCCCGGGCGGCCTCAGGACAGCGGTGGGCACGTGTGGGCCCCACCTGACCGCCGTCTGCCTCTCCTATGGCTCGGCCAGCGACACCTGCCTGCAGCCCACGCGCCGCTCCGACCAGGGGCGGGGCAGGCTCGTTTCCTCTTCTACACCGTGGTCACCCCGGCCCCCAACCCGCTCATCTACACCGTCAGGAATGAGGAAGTGAAGGGGGCAGCCAGGAAGCTCCTGGGGAGTCTGCGGAGAGGGCAGGCTGGACGGTGAGTGCGGGGGGGGGGGGGGGGGTAGGGAAGAAAGTGTTAGCCCAGGGCCCACGGAGGGGAGTGCCCATTGGGAAGGCAGTTAGCCTTAGCCTGCCCATTTCCGTGTGAGAATCTGCAAGATTTGTCCTCAGGGAGTCCAAGGTCACTGGGGAGGTCCCACCCTCTGCTCAGGAAATGTTCCTGTGCTTGAGGGCAAATCCCTCTACCCTCCCTATGTACAGGTTCAGGGAGGGGGAAGTGGCCTTCGGGCTTTCTCTTAAGCTGATGAAGAGAGAAGGCATGATTTAGAGAGGACCTTCCCCATCCTCAGGGGGTACTGTGACCACTCCTGAAGAGTCCATATGCTGGTAAGATCATGTATGACAGGACAGTTAACGTTCACTCTCTCCCAGTCTGATGGCACACATCATGAAGACCCCATGGTGTCTAGCTTCAGGAGTCCCCCAAATTAACAGAGAAATCATGGACTCTACCCTGCAGCAGACCCCATCCAAAAAAAAGGAGCCACAGTTGCTCATCTCAGGAAATCAGTCCAACCTAATGCCCACCTAGCCAGGTCGCTAGTGCCACCAAGAGCACTGGACCCCAAAGTGTAACAAGGAACTCCCCTAAGTGGGGCTTGTGCTGGTTGGGTTAAGCTAGGGATCTCCTCTGCACAAGGTGGTTAAGAACAGAAGGGACTAGACATGTCTTAGATGGTGAGGGAAATGTGTTCCTGACCAGTCATGAGACCCAAGAGGGACAGTGAGACAGACGAGTGAGTAAGGGGAGGAAGATGGAGGAAGGGACCCAAGTTCCCCAGAGAGGAGCAGACACCAGGGGTGCAGGAGGCAGACAGGAAAGAGCTCTGTCAGCCAGAACCCGGGCAGAGCCTTGGGAGTCAACCAGAGACCAACCCAAAGCCCCCACCCAAATGATGCCCCCACCCCTAGAGAAGACCTGCTAGACCCTAACGCAGGCAGGACAGAGACTGCTCAACAACCACACCTCCCCCAAGGAGCCCCCACTGGAGAACAAAATCTCTGAGTCCCGAGGGAGGGTATCTTTCCAAGCCCACCATCATCCCCAGAAATAAGAACAGTTGAATTCAGTGTGGGGCATAGAGAATAAGATGGCACACCGTGCCAGGATTCATTTCATACCAAACAACTTTAAATAAGGACCGAGAAGGTAGTTTAGTTGAATTTCTAAAGTCTTTGTTAATTAGATTATAATCATACCAGAGAAATTAACTCACTTTAATATAAATCATTTCACTGTTCTCTATAAGCAGAAATTCAATTTGATTCAACATATTGAGTGACATTACAGATGAAATATATCGGTGTAAACACAGAAATTAGGGGAACATGGATCCCAATGTAAAACTTGCTATCTTGTTGGACAGAAGAAGAAATAGGAATTTTTCTAAAAATCAGAGGGAACCAGGAGAGGATTAAATTGCAAGCTGGCTTTGATGCTCTCTCTCCTGTGCCTTAAAATGTTATTTTCTGTTTTCAGTAATATACACAATCCAGCCACCTAATCAATTACGTTAGATCAAAAAATCATGGAGTTAGAAAGTTCTCTGCAGTCTTCCTCCCCACTTCACCCCTAATTTTCTCTATTTATCTTTCTCGTTAATTTGGGGAAATCATCAAAGGATGTGGGTGGATTAAGAGCTAACAGTAAGCTCTTTTGCTCCTAATATCACCCATTCCTGGCAGGCTCACCCCCCAATGCAGTGGGCTGTCAGGAAGAGTAAATTGCCCCCTCTGATGCCATAATCTGCCATGGTCTTCCCATCTTCCAGCCTCTTGCCGTTGCAAGTCACAATCTGTTTCTCAGGCATGATAGCGGTCTTGGTCTCTATCATCTGTTTCACCTGGGCCACTGAGCTGGACCTTCGCACCTGGAGGAGGTGCCGCTGCCCCTGATCACGTGACTCCACCAGAAACAAGGGCAGCTCCTCATCACTGGGCTTCACCACCTTTAGAGTGAGGTGGATGGTCGTCTCCTTGTCAATGCCGTAAGATGACAGCTTCCTTTGGGGCTTTAGAGTCTTGGAGCCCATCAAAAGGACCTGGTCTTGCACGGGAACCTTGGTCTTAGCCCGGACGTGTTCATTGATCTTCTTCACTCTGTCACTCACGTTAGCAGTGAAGGTCATTGATGTCCCTTCTTCAGAATAGACCTTCACCTGGACAATGAAGGCCAAGAGACCTCAAATCAAGGTGCCTGGAATGCCTGCCATCTTTTACACCACTGTCCCCTCCTTGCCCAGCCCCACCCTCCCTGCCTGCCTGGTCCTCCAGCTCCTTTACAAAAGTTGTGTCCCTCCCTTTCTTGGAACTTCTCTTTGGGAATTTCAAGCTTATAACACAGGAAAATCAGTCTTATTGCTTTACAACCATACCTCTCATTCATCCCAATGTCATTAGTGATTTCCCACGTTATTTGCCTGCCTCCTATCTGGATAAAGTTTGTCAAATGTCAAAAACTAAATACAATTACAAAGCATCCCAAATTATATACCAGACACTAAAAACAACTCCTAAAGAGAATTCCCAAGACTTGTCAGCCTCATGGGATGCTCACACACTGCTCTCCATGACTACTTTAGAAGGAAACCCTGGCCAGGACACATATTCTCTGTACTCCTGGTTTCTTTCTTAATGTCCCGTGGCCTTGTCATAACTCACACATTACAGTGACACTGTGTTCAGTGTGACTTGTTCCCCGGACTTCCTGTGTTTTTACATCTACCTATTGCAGAATATGATCTCCTCCTGTTGCTAGACCAGGGCCTCACTCACAGAAGGTAGGGCCAGATCTAAGTTTTCCTTCCATAGTCTGAAGCTGGGCAAGCTCACCTCCGTGTTGTCACTGGAAAGCCTGGGAGGACTTCCCTCATGCTCCATTCAAAACCATCTTCCCAGTTGGACATCACAGACATTTCCTCACTGGACCGATGCCCCTCCATGCTAAGGACCACTTTGATGCCAGCCCATCTATAGTGCCCATACTCTTTATAGGCTCATGTATCAGATCATTAACAGCTTAGAGTAAATGGGTTTTGTGTGCCTCTCTTTTGGGAGGAGAAGGAAGTTGAAGAGCCAAGGGACCTCTAATCAGAAGAAGGAAAAAGGGCTCCAGACAATATTCCCATAGTTTCAAATCCAGCCCTGTGATTACGAAGCCCACTCCCACTTCCCACCATCCTCCCCTAACAGTGGCCAGTTGGGTCTGACACACAAGAGCATTCAGGAGCCAAATGAGCTGCTTCTATTCGCAGAATCTTCCTTCCGCTTCGGTAGCTATCAGAGCCTGTCTCATCCCCTGCAGGATGCCTTCCCAGCCACTCTGCCCCCACATCCCTCATAGACTCACTCCCCATCCCTTGGAGGTGCTTTTTCTCTCCCCATCCCCACTTTCAAGCCCCAACTTACACAGAGGCAGGAAGCACTGGATGCCATGTTTGCAATCAAGGGAGCAGACATAGGAGGCTGAGGAAAAGGACGTGCATCCGGCTTATATAAGAGCTGAGTTGGAAATCCCCTGCCTGAACCACTGTGCCTGTGCCCTTTTTTACATGATATCATGAATTTTCTTTCACTTTCACTAGGGCAGAGTCAATAAACAAAGAATACTCTCTGATCAAACACATTCCTCTGTTCAGAACTTCCCCAGTTAACAATCCACCACTCCCAGTCCTGACTTATGACTGCCCAGCCTGGGGCCCTGGGCCCTCACCCACTTCAAGACCTTTACTGTCTGATGGTCATCTCTTGCTGCTTTCAAGAACGTGCCCCATGCCATCACTCAGGGGCCTTCCTGAGAGCAAGGGTGCCCAGGAGAGGATGTAGGCGTCTGTGAGGAGTGATGTGACCATGAGCAGCCTGTTCACACCAGCCGGGCAGATTAGGAGGTCCAGGAGAGGATGTAGGAGTCCGTGAGGAGTGATGTGACCGTGAACAGCCTGTTCACACCAGCCCGGCAGAGTGGGGGGCCCAGGAGAGGATGTAGGAGTACGTGAGGAGTGATGTGACCGTGAACAGCCTGTTCACACCAGCCCAGCAGAGTGGAAGGTCCACGAGAGATGTAGGAGTCCGTGAGGTGTGATGTGACCATGAGCAGACTGTTCACACCAGCCCGGCAGAGTGGGAGGTCCAGGAGAGGATGTAGGAGTCCGTGAGGAGTGATGTGACCGTGAACAGCCTGTTCACACCAGCCCGGCAGAGTGGGGGGCCCAGGAGAGGATGTAGGAGTACGTGAGGAGTGATGTGACTGTGAACAGCCTGTTCACACCAGCCCGGCAGAGTGGGAGGCCCAGGAGAGGATGTAGGAGTCCATGAGGAGTGATGTGACCATGAGCAGACTGTTCACACCAGCCCGGCAGAGTGGGAGATCCAGGAGAGGATGTAGGAGTCCATGAGGAGTGATGTGACCGTGAGCAGACAGTTCACACCAGCCCGGCAGAGTGGGAGGCATGACTGGAGATCACACAGGATACACAGGCTGCTGTGAGAGGAGACGGGAGTTCAAGTCCCGGGGTGCCACTTGCTACCTTAAGTTGTGCAAGTCTGTTCAAGTCCTTAGATGTTTGTTTTCCGGTCTGAACATGAGATGATTGGAGGGAATTCAGAAAACAGCTTGTGAAATGGACCTTACATTCCCGGGTCTTGAGCTCTCTAGCACTGTCCCTATCCTGTCACAGAACCTGCAAACCAAATCTAGTACTTAGAACAATCCTAGCCCAACAATCAAGTGCTAAGCCCACCTTCGTGCAGCAGAACAGCACACATCGGCTCTCACACCACGGTGACTCTGCTTCCCACCTTGACTCCTGGGCACTCCCTACTCCCGGTCCTCGCACACACACCCGTGATGCTCCTTCCTCCTTGGCTCTGGAGGTTTGGATCCGGACAAAAAAGGGAGGGCACAAGCTGTGTGCCCTCAGCGAGTTTACTTGGCTGCTCTGATCCTCCTAACACTCCAAAGGAATCACTGCCCTCTCCCAAACTCTCAGGACGGTGCCACAAAACACATTCTCAAAACAGCCTTTATGAAAGGTACTCCCAATTTTTTCAAAGTAAAAATCCCATAAAAATGTCATTATCATCTTTTTTGCTGTGTTCTTAGTGGCCATTTACTGTACCTTCAGCACTAATAGGTGTCAAATGATCCCATTTTACTGCAGGACTTTCCATCCTGGAGAACTTGGGTTTATAGAAGTGCCTATATAGAGTAATGGGATCCCAGAACCAATCCAGTATTTCAAAAAAAAAACTCAACATAAATCAGGTTCTTCTATTTGAAGCTCTTATTAGATAGCCATAAACTTGGAAAATTATTATTTAAATGTATTTTGTGGGGTAGACATACTTTTCAAGCACATAGGATGGGTATGAAGGGGGAAGAGTGCCTGATGGAACAGACTGGAGACAGTGGGCCCTGCCAGTCTCCCTTCAGATGCCTCTCTGGGTTCCTATCATGCCCTGTGTGCAGAAACCAAGATTGTGATCTTGGATCTGCAGGTGCAGCCCTGCATCCAGTGTCCAATAGGATCTGCGGATTCTGAAACATCACCAGTAACCGTGCAGAAAAGGTCTGATCAGGTGGAAGGTAGCAGGGAGCGAGCCCACAGCAGGAAGAAGAGAAGGGAAAGCCTCACAAGGCTCCTCACTTCCACATTTCACCTGTGCCCATTACCGTCTTAGACCTTTGCCTCATTTCTAGAAAGGGAAGCAGAGAGGAGGTGTCTAAAGCTGCTTAGCATTAAATCATTCTTCTCGTCCTTCCCCTTTTTGCCTTTCCTGCCTGGGCAGCCTACACCATCTTGGGGCAGAGGTCTCCTTTCTCAGGGGAGCAGGGAATCTCGAGAGAAGCTCCTGCAGGGAGAGCCCAGGAACCACATTTCTCAGGAATGGTGTCTGTCAGAGCTGTACCCCCAGCCCAGACCAGAGCTGCAGATCTGCAAGTCTAGCAGCTTCTGTGCACGATTCCTAGTTCCCTGCATATGCCTGGACATACAGCTCTCTGCCACCAGGTCAAAGAGCATGTGTGTCCTTCCAACTCTACCCACAGTGTCAGGGATTTATACAGATACAAGATGTAAGCTGTGCCTCCTCCAGGAAGCCTTCCCTAACTCCTGTCCTAGTCTGACTCATGTGCCCATCCTCTGTCCAATCATTCGCCTTCCACAAGCCCCTCAGGGCAAGTTTCTCCAGCAGGAAGATCATCTGCTTACTTGTCTATTCACCCCCATGAAACAGTGGAGATCTGGGGGGGTCATGATTGTGTCTTGATTAACTTGGGTCTCCAGCACTTCCCGGGCATGCTGTCTGGTACAGTAAATACGTAACTTTTACCAAATGCATGAATGAACTAAAAAAAAATAAATGAATCGGTAAGTGAATAACAAAAAATGGAAAATAACATTTGATGAGTACTCATCATATTTCAGGAACTGCACAAGATATTAGTAAAAGGCACCTGATGAACTGCTCTAGCTTTCTAATGAGGTAAATATTAGCATCTCCACTGAGAAGCAAGCAGTGGACTCACCCACAGTCACATTAGTAGTAGCTGTGAGCAAGTCTTCAAATGCAAATCTCTACTGCTGTCCGTCTACTAATCTCCCCCCAGTGGAAGGGAAAGGGGGAGGGCATGGCATGCATACTTTGCATCATCTGAAGGGTACACATCAGGGAAGGGGTACAGACAGACAAAGGAAATCAGAGCCTGCAAGGAGCCTTGTGAGGAATGAGCAAGGAGAGCTCCGGGCCCATAGTTGGTAGGAGCATCCCTGGGTGGGAGTCCCTGCCTAGACCACTGGGCAGCCGCCAGCAAAGAGCCGTGAGTGCAGCAGACAGAGCCTGGGGAGAAGGGCAGCGCTCCCAGGACTGGCAGGGTTAAGGTGCCACTGTCACACTCTCCTCAGCCATAGGGGATTTCCAGCATGCAGCTACTTCAAGGGCCCGCCTGGGACTTTCCCGGAATAACTAATTCAGGGGATTCCCCACCCAGACAGGATCTGGATTCTGAGAAACACTGTCCTTGCAAGGAATCAGAATAACAAACCTAGACATTGACCTCTCTCTTTTCCCTCCTCCCTTCCTCTGTGTAGTTCCCTTCCATGCCAAGGGGCAGGGCAAGGGCTGTCCCCGTGCCCTTCTGCTGAGTCACAGCTAAGATTTCCCCTAGGACCTGACCTCCTCCGTGCTTCCTAGCACACTGTCAATCTGACTTTTTTTTTCCCTCTGTGTCACAATAAATGTTTTCAGAGGCAGAAAGATCTCTTTCCATTTGCCCTTCGACAAATTCAGGGCACCAGCCAAGGTAAAAGGTCATGCTGATCTCACCAGGTCATAAAACAAATGTCTCAGATGCACACAAACCTCCCGGTGTGACTACCTCACTGATGGGCAGTCTTGGGCTGGTCACTGCCCCGCTGAAGCCTTCCTGGAGAAGAGGCCTCTCTCCTGTCTCTTTAATGGTGCCCAGGAAAGAGTTTGTAGAACTGCTTTGACATCTAGATTATCGCTTCAGAGATGTAAGCCAAACTCAGTCAAAAACCTACTGTGACTTTTCCTTTATTCATGATTGGGGAAAAAAACTCATGCACTCTCAAAGGACAATCTGAAAATACTTATAAATACAAGTCTTTATTTCTGGGTTTTTCCATTATGTTCCATTGATTTATATGTCTGTCCTTATGTCACTAGTACAGTCTTTAATCCTCAAGTTTTATAATAAGTTTGGAAATCAGAGTATATAACTTCTCCATCTCTCTTTTTTTTTTTTTTTAACAAATTTCTTTTGGCTACTTTCAGTCCTTTATATTCCCATATAAGTTTTAAGATTAGCTTGTTAATGTCTTTAAAAAAAAAAAGTCCTCCTTTTTTGGTAGATATTGTATACAGAGAGCAATTTGAGGAGAATATCCATTTTTAAAGTTTCTTCTAGAATTTTTATAGGTTAGCAGCTAGGTCTGTGATCCCTTTTGAATTAGTATTTGTGTATGGTGTGAGGTAAGGAGGTCCAGATGAAAATACTTGTGTGTGTGTGTGTGCACACACATGTGTATCTGATTGTCCCAGGACAATTTTCAAAAAGACTATCTTTTCCTCACTGAATTGCCTTGGTTGCTTTTACGATTTATGAAGAGTACTATGCTTTATATAGTCTCCTTGATCTTGTTTCCTTCACTCAGCAGATTTCTGGCATATTTGTCCATACTGTTGCTCACAAGTATAATCTACCCATTTTCACTGCTCCAAGTGTTCTATGAGATTTATCTGTTTCTGTACGCTGAAAGGTATTTGGGTTGTTTAGTCTGGCACATCCATTTTTAGGTTTCATAGCTAAGTCTGATGGCAGTGTGTGAAAGCTGGCTGAACCAACACACTGGGAGGTGCAGGATGGCATACGGCCGGGACCACCCAGGACCGAACCAGTCTGACTCTTCTACTTCCCATGCAAATTATTTACCCTCCCTGAAGCTTAGTACTTTCTTCTGTAAGTTGGCGGTTTCACTCAGGATTAGGCTGTGCTACCATTAACAAACGTGAAAATACATGGCTTTACAAGGCCAGCAGTATATTTCACTCCACGTCAAAACCCATAGGTAGACGATTCAGAGTCAGTATGGTAGTTCTCCCCCAAAAAAACACTCAGGGCCATGCTCCTTGGAACTCTGCTATTCTTAGGATACAGCCTACATGGTTACGGTCCAAATGGTCATCAGCACTCGTGCTCTGCTCTCATCTATGCATTGAGTGGATCCATCATGAACCAAGGTCAGTTTCTTTTCATTCCGTCATTGTGTCATAAGGCACACCTCCCTCCAAGGCAGATTAAAGGTAGTTACAAACTCTAGGACAATCCTCCCATCAAGGGAGTCCATTTCCATTCCTCTCGAGTCTAGGTTTGGCTATGACTGTGTTATGAGAACTGGCTGTCCCACCCTGGTCTCTTACAGCCCTGAGTCACCATGTAAGAAGTTTGACTACCATGTCTGAGGCACCATGTGGAGAGGTCCTAAGAGAACAGGTGGATGGAAAGCAATCCAGAAGAACCGAGACTTATGATTGAACAAACCAAGGTACTAAGCATAGGAATAAAGCTTTCTTTGATGCTCTAGAGCAGTCCATTTACCGGTTGCACCCCTCCAAGTGATCCCATCTGATGCTACATGGAACAAAAGAAACACCAGCCAAACTTTCCCTGTGTCTGGCTCACAACATTATGAGCTACCATTAAATAGTTGTTGGCTTAAGTCACCAATTTTGGGGACAATTGGTTATGCAGCAGTAGATAACTTGGAACGCCCCCAGTGCAGCCACCGGTGTGAGTAAAGGGAGAGGTAGAAGCAAGAATGTGGATGGCGTGGAGAGCTGAACCACTTGCTCATAGGCCTTGTGCAGCACTCGGTTCTGCTCATTCTTGATCTGGGACATAGTATTTCTATCTTACGGTAATTAAAGCTGTAACTCCTGACCTTATCCCTTGACTGGTTTGATAGAACCCAGCTCATGATGGGCAGTTCCCGATAACCCCATGGACATTTGATGTCCCATGTCAGGAGCCCTGTCTCTACTAAAGCCCAGTAGCGAGGCAGGAGCTATCCCCTAATAGGATACGCTTCTTTGCAGTAGATAGCATGGCTTGATCAGGAACCCAGGGGTTTGTGTTGTGACTCTCCTTTGGGGGCTTACCAGCAGGAACACCACTCTGAATCTTTTCCCACCACGGTGACCTCTACAGCCGGAGGGTCTGTTGGATGTGGTGGAGCTACTACGGAGCCCTGTTCTGTTCTGGGCTCCAGCCAATCACTGGAAATGGTCTCATAAATGTAAACATGTTGCCTCTAGAATAAAAGGATGACCAGGCATTAGTGGTGTTACCATTAACTGTGTTAAATATGACAAGGAATAATCTGTCCTTTACTTTACAGGGATGACCTGGCATGCTCCAGACCACTGGCCCTCTAGAAACTTCAGGGATGTGGAGGGCCTTGAATCTTCATAGGGTTTCTCTCCCACTCTTGGGAGTACATTTGTTGTACCAATACCACCAACATATTCACCAATTCTGGCTCATCCTGCTCGAATAATTATATGTCATCAATATGATGGAACCGAGTGAGGTTTTGTGGAATGTCCAGAAGGCCCATGTCCAGGGGCTGCTGGAGCTGCCTCATATTGTCTCATGAGAGCTGTTAGATTTTCAGGCATTTTGCAAACCAGTTGTTAAAACAGTCATTATTAAAAATAAGTCATTATAGGGGCGCCTGGGTGGCTCAGTCGTTAAGCATCTGCCTTCGGCTCAGGTCATGATCCCGGGGTCCTGGGATTGAGCCCCGCATCGGGCTCCCTGCTCAGCGGGAAGCCTGCTTCTCCCTCTCCCACTCCCCCTGCTTGTGTTCTGTCTCTCACTAGGTCTCTCGCTGTCAAATAAAATCTTAAAAAAAAAAATAAGTCATTATAAACATAAGTTATATTAAAAGCAGAGATAATATTTAAAACTGATCATTTCTTAGTTATTTTACCATATTCTATGATTTTTTTACTTCTATTTGCATTTATTTTATGAATAATTTACTCCTAGGCCATAAATTTTTGTTTCGTCAGTTTCTTCTGGGATATCTTTTTCTTCTGTGCAACCTCCCCTTCCGGTTCAGGAACAATCTGCTCTTTTTCAGTAAGGATCATCTCAATGTGGCAGGGAGAGCTCACGTGTGGGTGAATCTGACCATGAACGCGGTAAGTTCTGTGTCGCATCTTGGGGGTTTTGTTCACCTGGATGTGCTCAATGACCAGAGAATCTACATCTAAACCCTTAAGCTGAGCATTACTCTCTGCATTTTTAAGCATGTGCAGTAAAATTCAGCACTCTTTTTGGGCCACCAGCCCTGTGTCCAGCCCCACTGTTTGGCCAGGGCACACCTCCCAACTCCACCATTGTAGCCAGGGAGTGGTGCACGCTGCTTTTGCAATGTGACATCCTTCAGATACTTGGTGGCTTTCCAGATATGCGTATTCTTGATGGCCAGGGCAGTTTCAGATGTGTTCCTAAAGTGAACACAAAGATTCGACCTCTTGATTGGCATGATTTTGTAGGGTTACCTGGGTCAAGTGAATAGTGAAATATTTTCAGAGATCACCTCAGGCTGCTTACGGGAAGAGCTATATTTTATGCTAAACTGTGCTTATTGACATCTATTGTGTCTGTATGATTAAAAAAAAATACTATGATATACTGCGTGGGGGTGTGTTACCATGTACAGCTCTCCAAATCTGCATTTTCAGTAAAGTCACACTGGCAGCTTAAAATTGGGTGTGGTAGAAATATTTCCTCTACAGAAATCAGCAAATAGGACAGACCACACTTTTCTGCCTGTAGTACCAGCACACGCTGTCCACGTCCCTTTGGACCATGTTATGATGCCAGAGTTATGATACAGTAACATAAACGTACAGTCGTACACACATTGTGTAGATACCAGCACACGCTGTCCACGTCCCTTTGGACCATGTTATGATGCCAGAGTTATGATACAGTAACATAAACGTACAGTCGTACACACACCGTGTAGATACCAGCACACGCTGTCCACATCCCTTTGGACCATGTTATGATGCCAGAGTTATGATATAGTGACACAAACGTACAGTCGTACACATACCGTGTAGATACCAGCACACGCTGTCCACGTCCCTTTGGACCATGTTATGATGCCAGAGTTATGATATAGTAACATAAACGTACAGTCGTACACACACCATGTAGATACCAGCACACGCTGTCCACGTCCCTTTGGACCATGTTATGATGCCAGAGTTATGATATAGTGACACAAACGTACAGTCGTACACATACCGTGTAGATACCAGCACACGCTGTCCACGTCCCTTTGGACCATGTTATGATGCCAGAGTGATGATACAGTAACATAAACGTACAGTTGTGCACACACCATGTAGATACCAGCACACGCTGTCCACGTCCCTTTGGACCATGTTATGATGCCAGAGTTATGATATAGTGACATTAATGTACAGTTGTACACACACCGTGTAGATACCAGCACACGCTGTCCACGTCCCTTTGGACCATGTTATGATGCCAGAGTTATGATATAGTGACATTAATGTACAGTCGTACACACACCATGTAGATACCAGCACACGCTGTCCACGTCCCTTTGGACCATGTTATGATGCCAGAGTTATGATATAGTGACATAAACGTACAGTCGTACACACACCATGTAGATACCAGCACACGCTGTCCATGTCCCTTTGGACCATGTTATGATGCCAGAGTTATGATATAGTAACATAAATGTACAGTCGTGCACACACCGTGTAGATACCAGCACACGCTGTCCACGTCCCTTTGGACCATGTTATGATGCCAGAGTTATGATACAGTAACACAAACGTACAGTCGTACACACACCATGTAGATGCCAGCACACGCTGTCCACGTCCCTTTGGACCATGTTATGATGCCAGAGTTATGATACAGTGACATAAACGTACAGTCGTACACACACCGTGTAGATACCAGCACATGCTGTCCACGTCCCTTTGGACCATGTTATGATGCCAGAGTTATGATACAGTAACACAAACGTACAGTCGTACACACACCATGTAGATACCAGCACACGCTGTCCACGTCCCTTTGGACCATGTTATGATGCCAGAGTTATGATATAGTAACATAAACGTACAGTCGTACACACACCGTGTAGATGCAAACTGCTTCTCATCCTCCATCCTGATAGTATTTGAAAAGAACACATTCACTGGGGCAAGATGGCAGAGGGTAGGGGACCCTGTTTCAACGGGTCCCCTGAATTTAGCTGGATATCTACCAAAGCATTCTGAACACCCAGGAAATCAGCCTAAGATGTAAGAATAGAGATCTGAATCCCTACAAGCAGAAAAGCACTGCCTATCGCAAGGTAGGAAGGGTGGAGTCATGAATCTGCCCGCAGATATTGGAAGATAAACACAAGATAAACAGAAGGGGGAGGGAGCCGCCACCGGCTCCTGGAAAGTGATACAACACCGGAGGGTAAAAACTCGTACAGCGGTACTGGCAGGGAAAGGGCTTTAGAGCAGCGCTCAGGCAAGACCCAGAGCTGCGGGTGCTCAGGCCCGCAGCCACTCCCGGTTCCAGAAGCACAGAGGGCAGGGACACACTCGGCCCCTGGGTCTCCCTGGGTGGACCTCTGAGAGGGTTGCTGTGGGGCACACACCACGGGAGGCTGTGGTTTTCAATGCCGCAAACAGAAATGGAGACTGGTGTTCTGGAGGGTTCAGTGAAGCGATCAGACTGCGATTTCTCTGCTCTGGAACAGAGGTTTGGGTGCAGCCATTTTTGCTCTGACCCTCGGAAGAGGCTCAGAAAGCTGCCAGAGAACAAAAGCTCAAAAAACCGGTTTACACGGAGCCCAGCCCCCCACCCACAGGGGGCAGGGCAACTCTGCCCAAGCAGGGCTGCCTGAGAAACTGCACGCAGACCCCTCCCCCTGAAGACAGGCTGGAAGAACAAGAGGACAACAACCCGAGGGTCCCATAAAACTGTAAAATCCCAAAATCAGGGGAAAATAGTGTATTGAGCTCCAGTCATTGCTTCACGGCTTGTTTATTTTTCAGACACAACTCTCTTTTTCTTTTTATTCTTTCTCTTATGCTTCTTCTGTTTTCTCTTTTTACCTTTTTCTCATTTCAACTAGATGTTTAATATATCATATTTCATAGTAGCTTTTTAACTTGTACTTTTTCACACCTATATTTTTTTATAGATATATGCTTCAATGTAGTCCTTTTTTCCCTATTCAATATTACCTTTATATATATACCAGTTTTACTTTCCCTGTAAATTTGGGAAGTAGTGTCCTCTAACAAACAGAACAAAATACACCCAGTAAGAACTGAAACACACTACTTTGTCCACACTGAGAGATTATAGCCCCCCCATCCCCTCACCCCCTTTTTAAAAATTTTTAATTTTTTTCTAAAATTTTTAAAATTTTATAAAATTTATTCTTGTGTTTCATTTTGGCTTTGTCTTTTGGTGGTGGCTTCCGAGCACTCTGGATTTTCCTAGGGTGCATCTTGCTTGGGTCGCGGTTGATATTTTAGACTCTGTACATTCCCTCAACCATGCCTCAACAGAGTGACTAGGAGGAGGAACTCCCAACAAAGAACCAGAGACAATGGCCTCACCTGCAGACTTAATGGATATGGATATAAGCAAGATGTCAGAGATAGACTTCAGGAGAGCAATTATGAAGTCAATAGCTGGGCTTGCGAATACCATTAGTGACAACATAAAATCTCTGAGGACAGAAATGAGATCTAATCAGGCCAAACTTAAAAATGCTATGAATAAGATGCAGTCTAACTGGATACTCTTAACAGCCAGGGTAAAAGATGCAGAAGAATGAATTAGTGATCTAGAAGATAAGCTGATAGAAAGGAAGGAAGCTGAGAAGGATAGGGATAAACAGCTAGAAGCCCATGAAATCAGACTTAGAGAGACCAATGACACCATGAAACATTCCAATGTCAGAATTATTGGGATCCCTGAGGGGGTGGAGAGAGAGAGAGGACTAGAAGGTATATTTGAGCAAATCATAGCCAGGAACTTCCCTAATATGGAGAAGGAAACAAGCACTCGTGTCCAAGAGGCAGAGAGGACCCCTCCCAAGATCAATAAAAACAGACCAATAGCCCGGCATATAATAGTAAAACTTGCAAATCTTAGAGCCAAGGAAGCTAGCCTGAGAGCAGGTAGGGGGAAGAGATTACTTACGTACAGAGGAAGGAACAACAGAATAACGTCAGACCTGTCCACAGAGACCTGGCAAGCCAGAAAGGGCTGGCAAGACATATTCAGGGTACTAAATGAGAAGAACATGCAGCCAAGAATACTTTATCCAGCAAGGCTGTCATTCAGAAGAGCTTCCAGGACCAGCAGAAACTGAAAGAATATGTGACCACCAAGCCAGCCCTGAAAAAATATTAAGGGGGGTTCTATAAAAGAAGAAAGATCCCCAAGAGTAACATAGACCAGAAATTTACAATCTATAGAAACAGGGACTGTACAGGCAATTTAATGGCACTAAATTCATATGTTTTAATAGTTACCCTCAACATGAATGGCCTAAATGCTCCCATGAAACGGCACAGGGTTGCAGATTGGATACAAAGACAGGACCCAACCATATGCTGTCTACAAGAGACTCATTTTGAACCTAAAGCCACCTCCAGATAGAAAGTGAGGGGATGGAGAACCATTTATAATGCCAAAGGACCTCAAAAGAAAGTGGGGGTAGCAATTCTCATATCAGACAAATTAGATTTTAAACCAAAGACTGTAGTAAGAGATGTAGAGGGACACTATGTCATACTTAAAGGGTCTATCCAACAAGAAAAATCTATGTCCCCAACATGGGAGCAGCAAACTACATAAGCCAACTGCTACCCAAAATTAAAAATCATATTGAAAATAATACACTTAGGGCGCCTGCATGGCTCAGTTCGTTAAGCAACTGCCTTCGGCTCACGTCATGATCCCGGGGTACTGGGATCGAGTCCCACATCAGGCTCCCTGCTCTGTGGAGAGCCTGCTTCTCCCTCTGCCTGCCACTCCCCCTGCCTGTGCTCTCTCTCTCTGTCAAATAAATAAATAAAAGTTTTAAAAAAACTAATAATAATACATTTATAGTAGGAGACCTCAACACTCCACTCTCAGCAATGGACATAAGCAGATCAACAAAGAAACAAGAGCTTTGAATGATACATTGGACCAGATGACTTTGTAGATATATATAGAACATTCCACCCTCAAACAACAGAATACTCATTCTTCTCAAGTGAACATGGAACTTTCTCCGCAGAATAGATGACATACTGAGTCACAAATCAGGTCTCAATCCATACCAAAATATTGAGATTATTCCCTGCATATTTTCAGACCACAATGATGTGAAACTGGAGCTCAACCACAAGAAGAAATTTGGAAATGAACTCAAACACCTGGAAGTTAGAGAGCACCCTGTTAAAGAATGATTGTGTCAACCAGGAAATTAAAGAAGAACTTAAACAATTCATGGAAACCAATGAGAATGAAAACACATCAGTCCAAAACCTATGGGATACTGCAAAGGCGGTCCTAAGGGGGGAATACACAGCCATCCAAGCCTCTCTCAAAAAAGTAGAAAATCCCAAATGCACAAACTAACCTTACACCTAAAGAAGCTGGAGAAAGAACAGCAAACAAAACCTAAACCAAACAGGAGAAGAGAAATAATAAAGATAGAACAGAAATCAATGAAATAGAAACCAGAAAAACAGTAGAACAGATCAAGGAAACTAGAAGCTGGTTCTTTGAAAGAATTAATAAGATCGATAAACCACTGGCCAGACTTATCCAAAAGAAAAGAGAAAGGACCCAAATTAATAAAATCATGAATGAAAGGGGAGAAATCATGACTAACACCAAGGGAATAGAAACAATTATTAGAAATTATTACCAGTAACTATATGCCAACAAATTAAGCAACGTGGAAGAAATGGATGCCTTCCTGGAAACTTATAAACTACCAAGACTGGAATAGACCAATACCAGTAAGGAAATTGAAACAGTAATCAAAAACCTCCCAAAAAACAAGAGTCCAGGGCCAGATGGCTTCCCAGGGGAATTCTACCAAACATTTAAAGAAGAAATAATACCTATTCTACTGAAACTGTTTCAAAAATAGAAATGGAAGGAAAACTTCCAAACTCATTCTATGAGGCCAGCATTACCCTGATCCCAAAACCAGACAAATATCCCATCAAAAAGGAGAATTACAGACCAATATCCCTGATGAACATGGATGCCAAAATACTCAACAAGATCCTAGCCAATAGGATCCAACAATACATTAAAAGGATTATCGATCATTACCAGGTAGGATTTATTCCTGGGACGCAAGGGTGGTTCAAAATTCACAAATCAATCAACATGATAGAGCACATTAATAAAAGAAAAGAACCATATGATCTTCTAAATTGATGCAGAACAAGCATTTGACAACATACAGCATCCTTTCCTGATTAAAACTCTTGAAGGGGCGCCTGGGTGGCTCAGTCGTTAAGCGTCTGCCTTCGGCTCAGGTCATGATCCCAGGGTCCTGGGATCAAGCCCCACAGTGGGCTCCCTGCTCTGCGGGAAGCCTGCTTCTCTCTCTCCCACTCCCCCTGCTTGTGTTCCCTCTCTCGCTGTGTCTCTCTCTGTCAAATAAATAAATAAAATCTTTAAAAAAATAAAAACTCTTGAAAATATAGGGATAGAGGGAACATACCTCAATAACTTAAAAGCCATCTATGAAAAGCCCACAGCGAATATCATCCTCAATGGGGAAAAAATGAGAGCTTTTCCCTTAGGGTCAGGAACACGACAGAGATGCCCACTCTCCACTATTGTTCAACATAGTACCAGAAGTCCTAGCCTCAGCAATCAGACAACAAAAAGAAATAAAAGGCATTCAAATTGGCAAAGAAGAAGTGAAACACTCTCTTTGCAGATGACATGATCCTTTATGTGGAAAACCCAGAAGACTCCACCCCCAAATTACTAGAACTCATACAGCAATTCAGTAATGTGGCAGGATACAAACTCAATGCACAGAAATCAGTTGCTTTTCTATACACTAACAATGTAACTGTAGAAAGGGAAATTAAGGAATCTATTCCATTTACAATAGCACCAAAACCATAAGATACCTCGGAATAAACCAAAGAGGTAAAGGATCTATAGTCTAAAAACTACAGAACACTTATGAAAGAAATGGAGGAAGACACAAAGAGATGGAGAAACATTCCATGCTCATGGATCGGAAGAATAAACATTGTTAAAATGTCTATGCTGCCCAGAGCAATCTATACCTTCAATGCCATCCCTATTAAAATACCAATGACATTTTCCAAAGAGCTGGAACAAACAATCCTAAAATTTGTATGGAACCACAAAAGACCCCGAATCATCAAGGGAATGTTGAAAAAGAAAAACAAAGCTGGAGGCATCACGTTGCCTGATTTCAAGCTATATTACAAAGCTGTGATCACCAAAACAGCATGGTCTTGGCACAAAAAGAGACACATAGATCAATGGAGCAGAACAGAGACTCCAGAAATGGATTCTCAACTCTATGGTCAAAAGACAGTCTCTTCAATAAATGGTGCTGGGAACACTGGACAGCCACATGCAGAAGAATGAAACTGGACCATTCTCTAACACCACACAAAGATAGACTCAGAACGGATGAAAGACCCCCATGTGAGGCAGGGATCCATCAGAATCCTAGAGGGGAACACAGGGAGCTCCCTCTCTGACCCCCACCACAGGGAGCTTCTGAAAGGGTTGGCTTTAAGCATCATTGCCTCGCCCCCTTCCTCCGCGCCCATCGGAGTTCTTCGGGATGGAGGGGACTCGCCCGGGGTCACACAGGACCGCTGTCCGCACGCCCACCCGGGTCCTGGGCTCTGCCAGCAGAAGGGCGACGATGCTCGGGTCACCGCCCCTCTCCAATCCAAGTCAGCCCCGGCGGAGAGTGCAGGGCTGGGCAGCCTCCCCGGGGAAGGGTGCTGCTGGCCCCTGCTTAAACCCAACCCTTAACCCCGAATCCCAGCTTCACCCTATCCTGACCCTAAATCCGACCCCTGACCCTGAGCCGGGTCCTAGTCTTCACGCTGTAACACTCAGCTCACCCGAGGCCTCCAACCCGGATCCTCTGACCCCTAACCCCTGACCCTGACCCCCTTACGAGCCCCTAGCCCTCCCTCCCAGCTCCGCACACCCGCACCCCGACCACGGGTGCCTAACCCCGAGACTATGCTGGGGCTTCCTGAGGCGCATCATATACAAGCGGATCCCGCCCTCTCCAGGTATTGGGGCCATAGATCCTTGGATCGAGGCCAAGAGCCCAGACAGTCGGAAAGTAGCGACAGTTGGCGGAGAGGGCCGAGGGAGGACGTCTGCAGTGCCAAGGATTGACGGAGCCGGCCGAATGGTGACGGGGAGGGCCGAGTCATGACGGGGAGGGCCGAAGGAGGATATGTGCCGTGTGGAGGATTGACGGACAGGGCCGAATGACGACGGGGAGAGCCGAGCGGTGGAGGAGAGGGCCGAGGGAGGACGTGTGCAGTGCCAAGGATTGACGGAGCCGGCCGAATGGTGACGGAGAGGGCCGAGAGAGGATATGTGCCGTGTCGAGGATTGACGGACAGGGCCGAATTGTGACGGGGAGAGCCGAGTGGTGGAGGAGAGGCCGAGGGAGGACGTGTGCAGTGTCGAGGATTGACGGAACGGACCGAATGGTGACGGGGAGGGCCGAGTCGTGACGGGGAGGGCTGAGGGAGGGTATGTGCCATGTCGAGGATTGACGGACCGGGCCGAATGGTGACGGGGAGGGCCGAGGGAGGATATATGTAGTGTCGAGGATTGACGGAGCGGCCCGAGTGGTACGGGGAGGTCCGAGGGAGGACGAGTGCACTGTCGAGGGTTGACGGACCGGGCCGAGTGGCGGCGGGGAGGGCCGAGGGAGGACAAGTGCACTGTCGAGGATTGACGGACCGGGCCGAGTGGCGGCGAGGCGCGCCGAGTGTCTACCGAGAGGGCCTACGAGGGCTGAAGGAGACAGTGTTAACGGACACCAGGGAGTGCTGGCGGGAACAGCGGTGGATCCACGGAGAGGGCCGAGTGGGGGCGGGGCGGGCCGAGGGAGGACGTGTGCCGTGTCGAGGATTGACGGAGCAGGCCGAGTGGTGACGGGGACGGCCGAGGGAGGATATATGTAGTGTCGAGGATTGACGGAGCGGGCCGAGTGGTGACGGGGACGGCCGAGGGAGGATATATGTAGTGTCGAGGATTGACGGAGCGGGCCGAGTGGTGACGGGGACGGCCGAGGGAGGATATATGTAGTGTCGAGGATTGACGGAGCGGGCCGAGTGGTGACGGGGACGGCCGAGGGAGGATATATGTAGTGTCGAGGATTGACGGAGCAGGCCGAGTGGTGACGGGGACGGCCGAGGGAGGATATATGTAGTGTCGAGGATTGACGGAGCGGGCCGAGTGGTGACGGGGACGGCCGAGGGAGGATATATGTAGTGTCGAGGATTGACGGAGCGGGCCGAGTGGTGACGGGGACGGCCGAGGGAGGATATATGTAGTGTCGAGGATTGACGGAGCGGGCCGAGTGGCGGCGGGGAGGGCCGAGGGAGGACGAGTGCACTGTCGAGGGTTGACGGACCGGGCCGAGTGGCGGCGAGGCGCGCCGAGTGTCTACCGAGAGGGCCTAGGAGGGCTGAAGGACCGAGTGTTGACGGACACTCGCGAGTGCCGACGGGAACAGCCGTGGGCCCACGGAGAGGCCCCGAATGCTGGATGGGACTCCAGATGGAGGGAGGGAGCCTGGTTGGGCGGTGAGGGCCGAGGACTGACAGAGGAACGAGGGGCGGCGCGGGGGCGCAGGCGGCACGGCGCGCAGGGGCGACGGGTTCGGGACCCCCAGGCAGGCCCTCTCCGGCGGCTGGGCCCGGCCGGACCGGACCCGGCAGGCAGGCCGTCGCGGGTCCCGGGCGTGGTTTGTGGCGCGGCCGCAGGAACCGGGGGGATGGCACTTGTTTGGGGCCCGTGACGTGTGGTGTTCGTGCGTGGGCTGCGGGTGCTGCCTGTGCAGGGCGCTTCCCCGGGGAGTGTCGGGCCGGGCTGGGGGGAGGGGCGGTCGCGTTCCCCCCCCCCCCCCCCCGCGCAGTGCTCAGGACGACCGTGGGGCCCACGCTCCCATGCACCGCGGCCACCACCCGTCCCGGAGCGCCCCAGGGGCGCCGGGTCGTGGGAGTGCAGCCCCCGGGGAGAAAGGAAGTCCTCCAGGCGGAGCCGGGGCGGCCGCGACGGCCTGTGACGCCCTGCCGGGGCTCCGTGGGGCCCGCCCGGCCTCGGAAGGACCGCACACCCCCGCGTTGAGCCGTGTCCCCAGCCATCGCCCGGACGTCGGGACAACTGCGTGTGAGCTAGCAGCCGTGCCCGGGGCATCGCGCGGGAGGACGGACAGCGGCGCGCTGCCCGCACCGCTCGGATTCTCAACAGAATGAACTTTCCCGGAAGTCACATTCTTAACCAAAAATCCAAACAAAAACCCCTGCTTCAACAGAATACTGCTAACCTTAAAAATAAAACTCCGTTGCTTTGCCCCCCAAAAACGAGTTTGGGAATAACAGAGAACAGCAATTCAGGACAAGCAAGCTATGATGAAGCCCTCAGCCAACCCAACAAGCACAGGGAAGGAATTTTGTTTTATGGAAAAGAAGGAAGAAGTTGGGAATTGTTGCTTTGAACAAAAGTCCAATTGACGCGCACAGGTAGGCACCAGATTCTCCCCATTCTCTCCATTTTGTTGTAGATGCTCCTTGGTTTCCTTCACATCTGCATGGCACCCACCATAGCTCTGTGTCACCCTCAGTGTGGTCCCCAAGGGCACTGCTACCCAGAGGCTGGGCCCCTCCCCCCCCCCCCCCCCCCCCCACGTACAGGCCCGCAGCTTGACAGTGTCCACTCCTATTCAGCCTTCCTGCAAGAGGAGGATGGGGGTTCGGGGGTCATGCACAAAGCAGCAGTCGGCTGTGGGTCCGGCCCCCACAGCAGTGGAGGGCCTGTGTCCCGCGCAAAGAGGCCAGTCTAAGCCGGGCTCTGTCTCCAAAGGCTTCCCCAGCCGCCAGGCTGCCCAGTAGCTCTCATTGAGTGGGGTGCGGTGACGGCCCTGCATTCCACCCAGTCCGTGGGCTTTGCGGGGCTGCAGTGGATCCGTGGTGGACCATGCTGGGAGTCTCTCCAGTTACCAAGCCCTAAGGACAGGTGATGCTCCTAGGAATCCTAGGAAGGTGCTGCGCCCTGTGTTCTGGCCCAGATCTGCTGAGACACAATGTCTTTTCTAGGCTCCTTTTTCTCTTGCTAGTGTTTTTTCTGTTTATCTGTCTAATAAGTATCTCATTAGCATTAACCTTTGAATGGAAAAAATATCCTAAAGAGAAGCAGTTTGAGCACAAAGATAGACACATAAATCAATGAAACAAAATATAGTTTCCAGAAATAAATCCACACTTTTCTGGTCAATTGATCTACGACAAAGGAGGCAAGCATATACAATGGAAAAAGTTCTCTTCAACAAATTGTGTTGGGAAAACTGGACAAGCAAAGCTACATGTAAAAGAATGAAAGTGGACCACTTTCTGACACCATACACAACAATAAACTCAGAATGTTTTAAAGACCTAAATAAGAGACCTGAAACCATAAAATTCCTAGGAGAGAGCACAGGCAGTAATGTCTCTGACATCTGCCATAACATTTTTCTAGATATGTCTCCTGAGGCAAGGGAAACAAAAGCAAAATTAAACTATTGGGACTACATGAAATTAAAAATCTTTGCACAGCAAAGGAATCCATCAGCAAAACAAAAAGACAACCTAGGGAATGGGAGAAGATATTTGCAAATGACATACCCAATAAGGGGTTAATACCCAAAATACAAAGAATTTATACAACTCAACACACACACACAAACCCAAATAATAAAAATGGGCAGAGGACCTAAATCAACATTTTCCCATGAAAAAATGGTCAACATTACTGATGATCAGGGAGTGCAAATTAAAACCACAATGAGATATCACTATATATCTATCAGAATGGCTAAAACAAAAAACACGAGAAATAATGGGTTGGTGAGGATGTGGGTAAAAAAGGAACACTCAATGCACAGTTGGTGGAATGCAAACTAGTGCAGCCACTATGGAAAACAGTATGGAGTTTCCTCAAAAAATTAGAAATAGAATTACCATATGATCCAGTAATTCCACTACCAGGTATTTACCCAAAGAAAACAAAAACACTAATTTGAGAAGACCTATGCACCCCTATGTTTATAGCAGCATTATTTACAATAGCCAATATATGGAAGCAGCCCAAATGTCCATCAGTACATGAATGAACAAAGAAGATGTGAGATACACACACACAATGGAAGACTATTTGGCCATAAAAAAAAATAAAATAAAATCTTGCCATTTGCAACAACATGGATAGACCTAAAGGATATAATGTTAAGTGAAACAAGTCAGAGAAAGACAAATACCATATGATTTCACCCCTGTGTTGAATTTAAGAAACAAAACAGATGAATAAACAAAAAGACACACAAAAAAAAACAACCCAGACTCTTAAATATATTGAACAAACTGATGGTTGCCAGAGAGGATGTGGAGGGGGTGGGGGAAATGGATAAAGATGATGAAGATGTGCAAACTTCCAGTTATAAAATTAATAAGTCATGGGCATGAAAAGTACAGCATAAGGAATGCATCCAATAATATTGTGATAATGTTGTTTGGTGACGACGGTGACTCTTACTTATTGTGATAAGCAGTCAGAAATGTATAGAATTGTTGAATCATTATATTGTACATCTAAACCTAGTATAAAACTGCATATTAAAGTATACTTAAATTTTAATAAAATAATTTTAAAAAGAAGAGCAGTTTCACCATTGTCTTGCTAGCTTCTGACCCTGTTCTTTAGTAATTACTCATATTTTGGTTCACTTTTATTTCTAACCAAAATCATTGGAACATTCTCTGTATCCTTAACTCATAACATCTGTTCCCTTGGGTCCTGTAAGTTGTTAAACACAGACAAAAAACATGTAATAGAATATACAGGTTACAGTCCTTAGCCACTTATCATACAGAATAATTGTGGTTCCAAATGGGTTTATCTCTGTTATGTGGAGGATTTCAATGTACATTGTTGGCATTCTGTTGCATCTTGCTTGTATTGATGGATACAGACACAGGATATAGGATTCTTGTATTGTTTGGTCATATTTTTCAACACAACATTCTTATACAGCTGAACTATCAAAGCAGATTTCCCCACATCTCCCAAACCTAGGAGTTGAAGTGTGGGAGCTTCCTCTTAGTTAACTAGCATCTGCTCCCATGTTTTGAGAATGCTAAGCTATCTGAGCCCTGATGAGACCACCTCTTATGGCAGAAGCTGAAAACACTTTCCCAATCTCCCTTGTTGCTGGGGCACAGGCAGGTACTCTATATGCTGGCAATCAGGAGCCCTGATGCCAGATTGTGATGTAGGAGTTAATTACGTGAAGAACTATGGCCTGTTGTATCCACCAATTTCCTGGGGCCATTTCTTCCTCAACTCTTCGTTCTCATTTCTATATACCCTTCAGTAATGACTAGGAATACCAAGACAGCTACTCCTGAACACATCTCTGGCTCAATCTCTGTATTTGTTGCTTCTTTTTCCTCCTCTGCTCCCTGCCACTGTCCACTAGCTTGTGGTCAAGCATGGTGTTGTCTGTTTACAGACTGACAGTCATGATAATCCCCTCAAGCTCTGATGACCCCTCTACCTCCTCATCCCTCTGGCTGCAGCTCCCATACTGTCTCCTACTCTGGCTTTGTGGCAACATGATAGTACCTCCAGAAATTACAAGTAGATAGACACGGATACCCTTCCCTCTTTGCACTCTGCACACCCCAGTATTGTTCAATAGATTAACCTTTTAAAAATAACCAGATTTGTTTTCTGCTGTTTATAACTTAGACTAATCATTTGACTTCAATATTTATTTCTACCATCTCAAAATCCAGCTAACATAAGACTTCCTTCATAAGACTCACTTCCAAAGACTCATATCTGCCTGAACCTCATATGGCTTCCCCTCCCCCACTTTCTACTGCAAAAAGGGTAAGAACATAGAAATAGATAAGCCAATACCCACTCCGGATATTTCAGACCTTGGAAACTGTTAATCAGGCATGAATCACATCAAAATATTTACTGTTAGAACTGATATGGATGTTGTAACCAACTATTATTAGTGGCAGAGGCTGCAATCCTATGACACAGTTGCTCCTTCTCATACCTGCATCTCAGTAGCAGATGAAGGACCAAATCAAAGGCAATAGAAGAAAAAGATTAACAATAGCACATATTTTAATAAGTACTTTAAAGACCTTTCAACCCTTCCCCTGCAGAGAAAGCAGATCATGTGTTATTCCCGTTTTAGAGGCAAGGTAGAGGATAAGAGACTCCTGCCTCCACCATGTTGCTCCCATCATCTAAGGGTATTCAGAAACCCAGACAAACGGTCTAGCTGAGGTGGAAAGTTGGGAATGAACCAAGGCCTAAGGGACAGATGAAGCCTTCTCTCAGGGTCTCAGTGTAAGTCTGGATCTCATGCAGTTAAGCCACAGGAAAGGGAAAATTCTCCCAGAGAAGGAAGAGGAGAATTCATAGATAAACTCCTGAGTCCTAGCATTGGTAAAGTTTACCTTCCCACCATCATAATCCAGAGCAACTCCAATCTGCTTGGACAGTAGGACAGGATCTGGAAAGGCTCAAGGCTAGTGCCTATATACACACCAGCTGAAGACAGCTGCAGAATCCAGAATCCTTCCTCAGGGCTGAAGTTGAGAAATCCTCTTCTCCCACTGACTCTCTTACCGCCCACACCAGGCAGAATTTTGGCCATATTCCATTTTCCTGTGGCCACTCCTCCTCCAACTCTTCATTCTCATTTCTATATCCAGTGGAACTATAACCATCAGTGGAGCCCATTAATCCACCAAGGTCGCTAGTGCCAAACACACCCCTGGCTCCACCCCAGTACTTCATTGTTTCTTCTTCCTCCTCTGCGCCCACCATATCCTATCTGCTTTCACTTTCCAGTACACTTTGCCCCACGTGAAGCCTTTATTGCCCAACACCCCAGGCTCAGGGTCAAATCTTTGACCATGCTGGTATTTGTTCATCCACAAGCCAGTGAATATCATGCTCTTCCCATTTGGAGACACTGAGAGGTAGCCATTGGCTGTCTGGGAATTCAGGAGATCCTCACTGTGGGGACAAGAGGATAAAGGTATGGCATCATGAGATATCAAAGGAGCTTTTTCCCTTAGGTTCTGGGGCCCTCCTGGCCATGGTGGGACAATCCTTTCAGGGACCAAGACACAGATTTTATTGGACCTTGTGCTCATACTCTCCAGATGGTGGAGAGAGCCCAGGGAGAGAATTCAAGAGCATGAGCAGTGCGATGAGACTCAGGAGGAAAAGAAGAGAGGGGCTGTTATCATTATAGTCAAGGGACGCTGGGGAAGCGTTTGTGGTTTCAAACTCTGAGACCTCAGAATAAAGAACGTAGTTACATTAGCCACCACAAAGACCTTCCTGTTTAAGGAGCTGATCCATAAGGGAAGCTGCACAGGCAAGCTCTAATTCAGGGTAGCAGAGTTTACTCTGAGGCGAACATCAGCCACTATCCCCTCCAGATACTCACTGGTCTTATACTCCAGATCCCTCTACAATTTTCCTAGAGAGGAAGAAGTAAAGGACAGTAAACAATTCTGATACATCTTCCAGCTCAAATTCTCTTACTGTTGGCTAAAACTATTTGAAAAGCTGGCCAGGCATGATGAAAGCCCAAGCCACACAGAGAAGTCAATGCAGGAGACAAACCGAGTTATCCAGTCTACAGGGACTCATTCAAGCACCCATCTGCTGCTCACACCCAGTGCTTCATTATGGAGCCTTTGAGCACATTCTCTGGGCTTTCACTACATCTTCAACTTCTAGTCCTAAATCACACTACTTCTCCCCACTTGCAAAGAGACTTCTTTGAGATTAATTCTCAAAGTATTAATTTTATTTAATTATCCCAGTATTTTTTATTGTTTTATTTTTAAATATGATAAAAACACATAAAATAAAATTTACCCTTTAGATTTTAGGTGTACAGTTCAGTAGGGTTATGTATATCTACATTGTTGTACAACCAATTTTCAGAATGGTTTTGTCCTGCAAAATTGAAAGTCTATACTCATGAAACCACAACGCCTCATTTCCCCTCCTCCTAACCCCTGGCCATCACCCTTCTACTTTCCATTCCTATGGAATTGATTGCTTTAGATAATTCTTCTAAGTAGAATCATACAGTATTTGGCATTTTGTGATGGCCTTCTTTCACTCAGCACAATGTCTCTAAGGTTTACCCATGTATCCATGTTATCCATAGCTTCCCAATATTCTTTTACGTCACTTCTAGATACAAAACACCTTTTCATCAGCTCTGGGACCTACTCTGACTCTACCTTAGTCCAGATAACATCCTTAGACTGCTGTGTGGACAGATTCCCGGGTTTGGACTGACTGACTGTCCCTCCCCAGTGTCCCCACCTGCTGTGAATGGCCTCGACAGAAGCAAGGAGCTATGAGGACTGAAGGCCAGAGTCAAACCCTAAGGAAACATTACAGAGAAAGAAAGGGGTTTTCTGGTCTCAGAGCCCCCCCTTCACCCATTCCTTTATCATTGAATCCTCTGGTTCTTTTCTCTAAAGAAAGAAGTTTATCTGCAAACTTTTCTGCCCACTTTTTGATTGCAGCACTGATAGGCTTTTCAATCCAGAACTTCTTCCGGGGTTACCTGGAAAAAAATAGAGGCACAGAAGGAGCTACTGAAAGAAAGGCAGGATTTCACACATCAGCATGCACACATACACACACCAACAATGCACCACAGGGTGGGGAGCAAAGCTGCACCTCCAGGCGGCCAGCACCACATAAGAATTGAAGAGTACCATGTACACAACTCTGAAGAAAGGGCCATGATCCAAGTACTCTCTACCCACCAATATATCAATTATGTGTGATGTTAAAAGAAGAAAGAAAGTCATTTTCTGCCTTGGAAGGTCATTGAAATATGCTACTAATAGCTCAACTTCTCAAGAAATTACCTGAGGATATATACCAAATAAATTAAAATTAAAATATAACTTTAAATTTTAATTTTAAAAAACCTTTAAATTTGTCAGATTTTAAACCAAAGACTATAAACGATGAAGAGGGAAACTATAACATACTTAAAGGGTCTATCCAACAAGAAGATCTAACAATTGTAAATATTTATGCCCCTAACTTGGGAGCAGCCAATTATATAAACCACTTAATAACAAAATTAAAGAAACACATTGATAATAATACAATTATAGTAGGGGACTTAACACCCCACTCACAGCAATGAACAGATCAACTAAGCCGAAGATCAATAAGAAAACAAGGACTTTGGACACACTGGACCAGATGGACTTCGCAGATATATTTAGAGCATTCCATTCTACAGCAACACAATACATATTCTTCAAGAGTGCACATGGAACATTCTCCAGAGTAGATCACATACTGGGGCACAAATCTGGTCTCTACTGGTACCAAAAGATTGGAATTATTCCCTGCATATTCTCAGACCACAGTGCTTTGAAACTTGAACTTAATCACAAGAGGAAATTTGGAAAGAACTCAAATACTTGGAGGTTAAAAATCATCCTACTAAAGAATGAATGGGTCAACCAGGAAATTAAAGAAGAATTTAAAAAATTCATGGAAACAAATGAAAATGAAAACACAACTGTTCAGAACCTTTGGGATGCAGCAAAGGTGGTCGTAAAAGGGAAGGATATAACAATGCAAGCCTTTCTCAAGAAATAGGAAAAGTCTCAAAATACACAACCTAACCTTACACCTAAAAGAGATGGAGAAAGAACAGGAAATAAAGCCTAAATCCAGCAGGAGAAGAGAAATAATAAAGATTAAAGCAGAAATCAATGAAATAGAAACCAAAAGAAGAGTAGAATAGATCAACGAAACTAGGAGCTGGTTCTTTGAAAGAATAAGATTGATAAATCCCTAGCCAGACTTATCAAAAAGAAAGGGAAAGAATCCAAATAAATAAAACCATGAATGAAAGAGGAGCAATCACAACCAACACCAAGGAAATACAAACAATTATAAGAACATATTATGAGCAACTATATGCCAACAAATTAAGCAATCTGGAAGAATTGGATTCATTCTTGGAGACTTATAAACTACCAAAACTGAAACAGGAAGAAATAGAAAACCTGAATAGGCACATAACCAGCAAGGAAATTGAAACAGTAATCAAAAACCTCCCAAAAAACAAGAGTCCAGGGCCAGATGGCTTCCCAGGGGAATTCTACCAAACATTTTTTTTTTTTTTTATGATTTTATTTATTTATTTGACAGAGAGAGACAGCGAGAGAGGGAACACAAGCAGGGGGAGTGGGAGAGGGAGAAGCAGGCTTCCTGTGGAGCAGGGAGCCCGATGCGGGGCTCGATCCCAGGACCCTGGGATCATGACCTGAGCCAAAGGCAGACGCTTAACGACTGAGCCACCCAGGCGCCCCTCTACCAAACATTTAAAGAAGAAATAATACCTATTCTACTGAAGCTCTTTCAAAAAATAGAAATGGAAAGAAAACTTCCAAACTCATTCTATGAGGCCAACATTAACTTGATCCCAAAACCAGACAAATACCCCATCAAAAAGGAGAATTACAGACCAATATCCCTGATGAACATGGATGCCAAAATACTCAACAAGATACTAACCAATAGGATCCAACAGTACATTAAAAGGATTGTTCACCACAGCCAAGTGGGATTTATTCCTGGGCTGCAAGGTGGTTCAGCATTTGCAAATCAATCAACCTGATACATCACATTAATAAAAGAAAGGACAAGAACCATATGAACCTCTGAATGGATGCAGAAAAAACATTTGACAAAATACAGCATCCTTTCCTGATTAAAACTCTCCTTCCTGATTAAAACTCTCCACAGTGTAGGGATAGAGGAAACATACATCAATATCATAAAAGCCATTTACAAAAAGCCCATAGGTAATATCATTCTCAATGAAGGAAAACTGAGAGCTTTTCCCCTAAGGTCAGGAATATGACAGGGATGTCCACTTTTACCACTGTTGTTCAACATAGTACTAAAAGTCCTAGCCTCAGAAATCAGACAACAAAAAGAAATAAAAGGCATCCAAATTGGCAAAGAAGTCAAACAGTCACTCTTTGCAGATGACATGAAACTCTATGTGGAAAACCCAAAAGACTCCACCCCAAAATTGCTAAATCTCATACAGGAATTCAGCAGCGTGGCAGAACATATAATGAATGCACAGAAGTCAGTTTCATTTCTATATACTAACAATAAGACTGAAGAAAGAGAAATTAAAGAATCAATTCCATTTACAGTTGCACCAAAAACCATAAGATAACTAGGAGTAAACCTAACCAAAGAGGTAAAGGATCTGTATTCTGAAAACTACAGAACACTCATAAAAGAATTTAGGCAGACACAAAGAGATGGAAAAACATTCCATGCTCATGGACTGGAAGAACAAATATTGTTAAAATGTCTATGCTGCCCAGAGCAATCTACACATTCAATGCAATCCCTATCAAAATACCATCAACTTTTTTTTTCACAGAACTGGAACAAATAATCCTATAATTTGTATGGAACCAGAAAAGACCACAAATAGCCAATGGAATGTGGAAAAAGAAAAACAAAACGGGTGGCATCACAATGCCAAAATTCAAGCTATATTACAAAGCTGTACTCATCAAAACAGTATGGTGCTGGCACAAAAACAGATACATAGATCAATGGAACCCCAGAAATGGACTCTCAACTCTATGGTCAACTAATCTTCAACAAAGCAGGAAAGAATATCCAATGGAAAAATGACAGTCTCTTCAATAGAAGGTGCTGGGAAAATTGGACAGCCACATGCAAAAGAATGAAACTGGACCATTTTCTTATACCATACACAAAAAATAGACTCAAAATGGATGAAAGACCTAAATGTGAGACAGGAATCCATCAAAATCCTAGAGGAGAACACAGGCAGCAACCTCTGTGACCTCAGCCACAGCAACTTCTTGCTAGACACATCTCCAAAGACAAGGGAAGCAAAGGCAAAAATGAACTATTGGGACTTCATCAAAATAAAAAGCTTTTGCACAGAAAAGGAAACAGTCAACCAAACTAAAAGGCAACCTATGGAATGGGAGAAGATATTAGCATGTGACATATCAGATAAAGGATTAGTATCCAAGATCTATAAATAACTTATCAAATTCAACACCCAAAAACAAAGAATCCAATCAAGAAATGGGCAGAAGACATGAACAGACATTTCTCTAAAGAAGACATACAAACGGCCAACAGACACATGAAAAAATGCTCTACATCACTTGCCATCAGGGTAATACAAATCAAAACTACAATGAGATATCACCTCACACCAGTTAGAATGGCAAAATTAACAAGGCAGGAAACAAGTGTTGGCAAGGATGTGGAGAAAGGGTAATCCTCTTATACTGTAGGTGGGAATGCAAGCTGGTACAGCCACTCTGGAAAACAGTATGGAAGTTCCTCAAGAATTTAAAAATTGAGCTACCCTAGGACCCAGCAATTGCACTACCAGGTATTTACCCCAAAGATACAGATGTAGTGAAAAGAAGGGGCACCTGCACCCCAATGTTCATAGCAGCAATGTCCACAATAGCCAAACATGGAAAGAGCTGAGATGTCCATGGACAGATGAATGGATAAAGAAGATGTGGTTCATATAAACAATGGAGTATTACTCAGCCATCAGAAAGGATGAAATCTTACCATTTACATTGATATGGATAGAACTGGACGGTATTGGGGCACCTGGGTGGCTCAGTCGTTAAGCATCTGCCTTTGACTCGGGTCATGATTCCCAGGGTCTTGGGATTGAGCCCCGCATCGGACTCCCTGCTCAGCGGGGAGTCTGCTTCTCCATCTCCCACTCCCCCAGCTTGTGTTCCCTCTCTTGCTGTATCTCTCTCTGTCGAATAAATAAAATCTTAAAAAAAAAAAACTGGACGGTATTATGCTGAGCGAAATAAGTTAATCAGAGAAAGACAATTATCATATAGTTTCACTTATATGTAGAATTTAAGAAACAAAACAGTGGGTCATAGGATAAAGGAGGGATAAAATAAGATGAAATCAGAGAGGGAGACAAACCGTAAGAGACTCTTAACTATAGGAAATAAACTGAGGGTTGCTGGAGGGGAAGTAGATAGGGGCATGAGGTAACTGGGTGATGGGCATTAAGGAGGGCACGTGATGTGATGAGCACTGGGTATTTTTTTTAAAGATTTTATTTATTTGACACAGAGAGAGGGAGAGCACAAGCAGGAGGAGCAGCAGGCAGAAGAAGGAGTAGCAAGCTCCCCACTGAGCAGGGAGCTTGATGTGAGGCTGGATCCCAGGACCCCAGGATCATGACCTGAGCTGAAGGCAGACGCTTAACCGACTGAGCCATCCAGGTATCCCAACACTGGGTACTATACACAATTAATGAATTACTGAACTCTATATCTTAAACTAATGATACACTATATGTTAACTAATTGAATTTAAATAAAATAAGTTAAAAAAAAGCCAAAAAAAATTAAGAAGCTTTAAGGAATATATATATATATATATAGCTGAGCTTTAAATTTAGCTGAGCAGAGATACATAATCTAAATACAAAATGAAAGAAATATGAAGTCTTAATCTTATTATCAGAAAGGATTGAATTCAAGTCAGAAAGATATTAAATAAGACAACAAAGTATTTTATGTTACTAAGAATATTATAGTCCACAATTGAAATACAACTTCCATTCAACGTCCCACAGGGAGAAAAAGCATCAAAATATAGAAAAGCAAAAACTATCAGAATAAAAAATGGGTAAGAATTGATTGCTAGTAGGAATCTTGGACTGACCTGTCTTAGTCCATGACATCTCAAGAAGTAAAAAAAAAAAATATGTATTAATACAAAACACCTTAATAACAAAATTACTAAGGGAAACCTTATGGAGATATATCAAATCCTATTCCAAGGACATTTGAGTGTTTGTAACGGTTACAAAAATTTACAACATATAAACACAGAATGCCTTGATAAAATGCAAAAGGTAGAAAGATCAACAACCTAATATGATCACAATATTTAAAATCTATGAAACACAAACTATTAGGGAAAAACAAACCCAGCACCACTGACAAATATCCTCTTTCTTAAAGAAATTTTATGCTAAAGAGCAAACCAAAGTCAGAATTTCAAAATACCTAGAAAACAACAGTAGTGAAAGTACTATACACTCGAAATTATGGTATTCATCAAAAGCAGGGCTCATAGAAAAAAAAATTAAATATAGGGGGGAAAAAGGCAGGTAAGTAGAGGAGACAAAAGTAGAAATATACCAAGTAAGAAATGAAAAATATTCAGATATAAAAAGGAAATTAAATTTAAGAACATTATTTTGACCAACTATGCAAACGCTTTTGAAAATGTAAACATGGGGTGCCTGGATGGCTTAGTTGTTAAGCATCTGCCTTCGGCTCAGGTCATGATCCCGGGGTCCTGGGATTGAGCCCCACATCGGGCTCCCTGCTCAGCGGGGAGTCTGCTTCTCCCTCTCCCACTCCCCCTGCTTGTGTTCCCTCTCTCACTGTCTCTCTCTGTCAAATAAATAAATAAAATCTTTAAAAAAAAAAGAAAAGAAAATGTAAACAAAAATGGTGACATTCCAGAATACATAAATACTAAATTTTCCAATTAAAAATAGAGTGGAAAAAAAAATGAGGGGACACCTGGGTGGCTCAGTTGGTTAAGTGTCCAACTCTTGGTTTGGGCTCAGGTCCTGAGCTCACGGTGGTGAGATCAATCCCCGAATCAGGCTCTGAGCTCAGCAGGAAGTCTGCTTGAGATCCTCTCTCTCCCTCTCCCCCTGCCCCCGCTTGTGCTCTCTCTCTCTCTCAAAAAAAAAAAAAAAAAAGAGTGGATTTATTGAAATAAAAATTTTATGTTCCTTATAAAGAGACATAAAAATAATATTCCTAGGTATCTTATGGTTATTGGTGCAATTATAAATGGATAAATTCCTTCATTTCTCTTTCAGCTGCTTCCTTATTGGTGTATATAAATGTAATAGATTTCTCTACCTTGATTTTGTATCCTGCGATGTTATTGAGTTACTGTATTGTACTCCTGAAACTAATATTACACTGTATGTTAACTAACTCAAATTCAAATAAAAACTTAAAAAACTGTAAAACAAATAGGTAAAAAAGATTCAAGTATTTATAGTTAGTGTAGAAGCATATGGGAAAGGATGTATGCTTAATGACTTGAAACTACACTGTGTGTAATGCATCTTTCAGATAACATCTTTTTCATGATTATATAAAAAATAATAACAAAGTAAATAAAAATAACACATAAAGGCTGAGAGTTAAAGGATAGAGAAAGAAACACCATGCAGATACTAATCAAAAGAAAGCTAAAATAACTTTACTAGTATCAGACAAAATGCTTCAGGGCAAGACCTGTTACCCTCGTTTCTTATGTAATTGTTCATCCCTAATGTGTGTGTCCTGTGTCCCCAGGCGGCTGTCTCGGCACCCTCACGTCTGCCCAGGGTGTGGGCTACAGTACGCGCTCTAGATGCCAACAGTCTCACACATCTCCGGGTACCAACTGTGTAGCATCAAATTCTTGCCTTTTATTCGAAGCTTCTGCATCTTCTGTGGGTATGAGTGAAAGCTGTCAGCTAAGTGTCTGGCACACACTGCAGGAGAAGTAATTGCCCCCAAGGTCCATGTTAGTGTCCTCCTACAGAATGTCGGGGAAACTGTGGCCAGGAGTGACAGCTGGGATCCAGGCAGGAATGGGAAGAAAGAAAGGAAATGGTGGGAAAAATGGGTGACTGGCATTAAGGAGGGCACGTGGTGTGGTGAGCACTGGGTGTTACATACAGATGATGAATCATTGAACTCTGCATCTGAAACCAATGATGTACTATATGTCGGCTAATTGAATTAAAAAAAAAAAAAGAAATGTGGATTCTAAATTTTCTCTAATACTCCTCCAGATCTCCTCCCACTTCATTTCTATCTCATGCCACTACGGTCCTAACACAAGTTCCATGACAGTAAACTTTATAGAAATTCCAGTCATTCCATGGAACACCTTTCAACTTACTCGAGTAGAAGAACCTCTCTTGGAACTATCTTTTTTCTACCCTAGTCAAATTTCAATAATTTGGGAAAAAGAAAACAAAGGGCCACCTAAGTAGTTTAAAAAAAAAAGCCAGGCAGCTCTTACCTGCTTACTATGTCACTGGGGTCCTGGAAAGGAAGAGAAAACAGACACATCATGGATAGAAGGATCCAGGAGCCGCCACATTTCCCTACTGTGTATGCATCAGGGACTGGGTGCACAACAAAACCAGGCCAAGATTTATGCTGACAGGCCTAGACCTGGGCCGCCCCGCGGAGGGTATCCGTGTCTACCCACACATGCTCCCCCTCCGCTCCTCCATCTGAGTCCCAGACTGTTCCATCCAGGGAACCTTCCCGGATCTATTAAGAGTTCCTTCAAGGCCTCAGCCTGGGTTGGAAAGCCTCAGCTCAGCTGGCCCCGTCGTATCTATCTCATCCTCCCTGTAACATCCGCCCCGGAAATGTGGCTCCCTGAAGTCTGTGTGCTCGTCCGGCCTTCCACACAACCTGCACCCGCCTTGTGACTACCATACTCATTCGTCTAATTCTCACCAGTGCACCTCCCCACGGTTAGCTCCTCTTTTCTGTTAACCCAAATCTTTGCATTTTTTTCAAGGCCAACATTAAGCACCAAGCCTTCCCTCACTACACCTTGGTCTTTTCCAGACTTCCTGTGGCCTCCAGTCCGACCATAAGATTTAACACTTGATTATTTGTTGTAATTACAAATGTGCAGATTTTACCGTCTCATTGTGCAGGCTGTGCATGTTACTATCCCCTGCCCGCTGAAATTTGGGACCTAATCCTATTGGTCGGCTGACTAAGGCTTATCAACGACCTCAATAAATGAGAATAAGACTTTTCTCTTTCGCTTTTTTAAAAAGATTTTATTTATTTGTCAGAGAGAGAACAAGCAGGGGGAGCAGAAGGCAAAGAAGCAGCTCCCCGCTGAGCAGGGAGCCCGATAGGGGACTCGATCCCGGGACCCTGGGATCATGACCTGAGCTGAAGGCAGATGCTCAACTGACTGAGCCACCCAGGCATTCCAAAGCTTTTCTCTTGACTCCTGGTCCAAATCTCGTGCTAATGGAGGGGCTACACTGCCACTTAGAGCAAGAGGATTTGGATATAGTTTAGTTGGTTCCTCACCTGCAAAAGCTCAATTGCTGGCTGCTAAGCCTTTTTTTCCAACTCAGAAATCAGGGTCCCAAGTCGGAAGACTTCCTCAGAGCCCTTGGTGACATGGCTGTTCCTCCCTTCAGCAAGCTCTTGCTCGATCCCTTCCAGCAACTCCAACAGGCACTGCTCTCTTTCTCTCAAGAACTGGTGGCCCTGTTCAAACACTGACACAATGTCCTGCACAAATTCCTAGGTGGAATTTTGTCTACAGGAAAAGCAGAAAGAGAAAGGGGCTTCTTCTGAGAGGCTCGGAGGCAACAGGACGTGTGTGAGATCTTCCGGGGAGGAGTTCACAACAGGGATCCCTTGGGTCACCCCCCTCCCCTCTCCTCAATACCCCCCCACTCTGCCACCCACACGTGTCACAGAGACTTTGCTCACCAGCAGGGCCTCAAGCTCATCTTCTCCTGTAGACTGAAATTTCTCAATCCTATCCCTGTCTCCCTTCAGAATCTTCAGTTGGTTTAAAATTTTACCCTGTGGAATTAACACGGATATGGTCAAGGTGAACATGAAAATGCCCTCACTACAAAAAGAGAGGTTCAAAGTGATTCCAGTGTGAAACCGACACGCTTGACCTTTAGTAGCATAATAATAGTCATGTGTAATAGTTTCCATTCTAGTTAACAAGAAACAAAGTCAATGCTATGCTAGTTTAGAATGGTTTCTAAGAACTGAGATACAAGTTTATTATCATTAATACTAAAATGTATGGTGTAGTTCTTATTTATATTTATAATCTCTTTCCATCAGAAATATAATTTATATTTTAATTAATTAATAACTTAGAAATAAAAGAGAAAATCAAAACAAAAAATGAAGGAAAGCATATATAATAAATCCAAATCGAGAAAATGAGTAAGTTGGTTTTAAGATTTCTGTCAGTCAAGGAGAAAAGAGAAACAATTAATTGCTTAATTCTTCCTTAGCAGATGGAAGGAAACATACTAGCACCTCAGAGGAAATAATACCTTCCCTGAGCTTAAGCTCTGAAGGAAATTTATACAGGACAAAATATCCTCAGAACTACTTTGACAGCCATGTGCTAGAGTACACACAGTTTGAAGCTGGACGCCAGGCGGCTGTCGAGAGTGCTGGAGTCCTACGCTGCTGGTGGAGACCTGTTCCCAATGCCTCGGAAGAGAGACAATCACGGCAACAGGACAGACTATTATAAAAAGATATGGGAACAAACCAGTTCTACTACCAAAATTTGAAGGGTAACGCTTTACCAAGAACTTCCACCTCACACTTGTTGGGATGGCTACTATTTAAAAAACAAAAGATAACAAGTCTTGATGACAATGTGAAGAAGAGAACTCCCAGTGGACATGTTGCCTGATGCGGCCATCATGGAAAACATTGCAGATGTGCCTTAAACAGTTAAAAATAGAACTACCAAATGATCCAGCAATCCTACTTCTAAATATTTACCCAAAGGAATTGAAGTCAGGATCTCAAAAGGATACGTGCACTCCTCTGTTCATTACAGCATTACCCAACTGCCCATCAACGGATGAATGGATAAAAAAAATGTGGTATTTACAATCAATGGAATATTCCTCAGCCTTACAAAAGAAGGAAATCCTGGAGGACATTATGCTAGGTGAAATAAGCCAGACACCAAAAGACAAATACTGCATAATCTTACTTGTATGTGGAATCTAAAATAGTCAAACTCACAGAAGCAGAGAGGACAATGGTGGTTGCCCGCAGATGGAGGGGAGGGAAACGGGGACATGGTGGTCAAAGGATTCATAGTTTCAGTTACGCAAGATAAATAAGCTCTGGAGATACTTTATGCGGCATAGTACCTACAGCTAACAATACTGAAACTTGCTAAGGGGATTGATCTTACCTTATATGAAGTGTTCTTACTATGCACACACACACACATAATGATAATAAAGAGGGTGGGAGGAAACTTTGGGAGGTCAGGGCTGGGTCTCTGGCCTTGATGATAGTGATGTTTCACAGGAGTGTACTTACCTCCAAACTCAGTGACATGTCTACATTAAACATGTCAATCATACTTCAATATAATGTTTCCCAAAAAAAAGAATTTGGACCTTGTCCTGAAGGCATTGTAGTAAAACCTTTTTGGCTATGAGGCTGAAGCTAGGGCCCAGCAGATTTCTTACCCAGTAAGGCTGTGCAGCGTTCTCCAGGAGAACAGCAGGATGATGCCTGTGCTCCCAGAACTTCCAGCACATCACACACAGTATTTGCTGGCCATCCTTGCGGTAATAATGGAGCTTCTCCAAATGTAGCCCACACAGCTTCTCTGCATTTTGCTCAAGTGGTCTGTCCTCTCTGGGTGGTCTCTCCTCATCTACCTTCATCCTCCAGATGTTTTCCACTAGGCTGGCCATCTGCCACACATGGTGAGTATTCTCTTTCTTAAAGATGGCCTTGCAGAGAGAACAATGCAATGGCTGCCTAGTAGATTCACATGCCCAAAGGATGCAGTGATAGCAGAAGACAGGACCACAGTTGATGGATACGGGTCTCTCAAGTAGTCGAGGCAGATAGAGCAGAGCACCTCACCCTCCAGCTCTCTCAGAGGGGAGGCAGCAGCCATGACAGCAGGGCCCAGACCCCGCACAGAGCTCCTTCTCAAGGCAAGCAATCACCTTCTAAGAAGACATGAAGGACAAAAGAAATTGTGAGTTTAATCAACATCAAGAGAGAACCTGTGAGAAAAGTTTTTATGTTTAGTCTGTCCCCAACATGTATTTAAGTGGGGTATTCTAGAAGACTGTGGGGAAGCAAATCCCCAGTGAAGTCTAAGGAATTTGCTTCACTCTTAGTAGATAAGCTCAGTAAAAAAATATTTGCTGTAAATAATTCAATAGTAGAGAATAAGAACTATAAAAATGTAGGGCTGTATCTCAAAACTCATTGAGCACATGAAAGTTAGATTATTAGAAAGCACTAGGTCTGTTATTCATATCCTGCCTAGGAAATCTCATCATCATGGTTTAAACTAATGGTTTTCAACCATGTTTTGAAACATAAGAAATACATTCACATCCCAATTTAAAATACTTGCATATGCACCCACACACATACACACACACAAATGTAAGTCTTGATAAGTACACTTATTCTTTATTATATATAATACATTCTGATTTTTTATTACAGTCATTTTTTCATGCTTTGATATGTTTCATTGGAGCAAAATCTCAACAAAGGGTTGCTTTTACTTATAGAGTTTGTGTGGGGACTATCCAAACCACTTGGACCCAAGTGAGAATAACCACTCAGCCTGTTTAAATATTTTTAGCTAGCATACAAAAAAGTTTCACATTTATAAAAATCCCACTATTGTAAATGACAAACTCATCCCTTAATTAAATATAAAAACAGCTTCAAAAACACACAATTTAGACTGGTTTAATCTTGAAATGTAATCCAATAAGACTAAAAACTAAACATTTCAGGTCCTGTACCAAGTAATAAAATATTCAAAGGCCTTCAGGATCCTTTGACTGATTTACATCAATAAGAGAACCTATTTTTGATGTGGTAAAAGAAATGTGTTCATCTCCAGTTCCAATCCCCAGCTGCTGTCAGCCAACCCTTTTGGCTCTTCCGTCATGCTCTTGTGTACATCAGCCTCTTTCTGATCATGACCTCGTCTTTGCAATTGCTAAACCTGGAAGTATTTTCAGCACTTTGGAGACAGTCTTTGAGATGCTAGTCCACTGTCTTCCCAGTATTGGCCTCTGAAGTAAATTCCTTTCTCCTTTCACCACCACTCAGTTGTCTGCCTTTTGTCAGTGATGAGCTGCTGGGAACCCCAGAGCCAGGTGCTCTTGGAGCCCTGCAAGCCGGCTACAACTTCAACTGCTACCATCTCAAGGAAACTTTCCCTGACCCCCAAACCATTGCACTCTTGGAGCTACCTCTTCAGAGCAGGTCTTGTTCATGTTCCTAGACACGTGGCCTTATATATACTGCCTGAATGAATTCAAGGGTTGAATGCGGAGTCTGAAAGTTACTGGTCCTGGAAGATTTTAAGCATCCATTGGACCACCTCATGGTGGGATATTCTTTAAAATGTTCAAGTATTGGGGAGCTTGGGTGGCTCAGTCAGTTGGGCGTGTGACTCTTGATTTTGGCTCAGGTCATGATCTCAGGGTTGTGAGATTGAGCCTGAGTCAGGCTCGGTGCTCAGCAGAGAGTCTGCTTGAGATTCTCTCTCTCTCCCTCTCCCTCTCCCTTTGCCCCTTCCCCTCTAAATAAAATAAAATAAAATGAAATAAAATGCTCAAGTATGATGTCAAGTAAACTAGATAGCCTTTAAGGTCTTTTCCAGTGTGCTGACTATAGGATTCTGATTACTATACGTTGAAGTTTTCAGTATCATCCAACCAAAACTCGAACTCCAGAAACTCGTGTCCAAACTTGCCCTTCTGCCCTATGCATTAGCACTGATAGAAATCGCTGGCCATAGCCATTTCTGTCCCCACAAACCCCACCGAAGGCCCAGCCAACATGCCATCAGCTGCCTTATTACACCCAACTTTTACATGCTGGCCATAACCCACAAAATTGGTGTCATGATACAAGGTATTGCGACATACACTTTGAAAAACACTGATTTAAACTACAACAACTCTATCACTAACCCCGAACTCTACCCAGAAATGCAACTCTAGGGAGTTACAAAGGCCTACTGTATGACCACCTGAATGTACTGAAAAAGATGTACCATATAAACACTAACCAAAAGAAAGCTGGAGTAGCTACATTAGTATCAGATAAACTAGATTTCAGAACAAGATATACTGTAAGAGATAAAGAGAATTATTACGTAATGATAAAGTGGTCAATTTTCTTTCTTTTTTTTTTTTAAGATTTTATTTATTTATTTATTTAATTGACAGAGAGAGAGAGACAGCGTGAGGGGGAACACAAGCAGGGGGAGTGGGAGAAGGAGAAGCAGACTTCCAGCTGAGCAGGGAGCCTGATGCGGGGCTCGATCTCAAGACCCCGGGATCATGACCTGAGCCGAAGGCAGTTGCTTAACTGACTGAGCCACCCAGGCGCCCCAAAGTGGTCAATTTTCTAAGACCCTTTCCAAATACGCATGCACCAGAGCTGCAAAACACATAGAGCAAAAAACCCCACAGAACTGACGTGAGAAACAGACAAACCCGCAATGATGTTGGGCACTTTGACCCCTCAAAAATTGAAAAAAAAAAAAAAAAAAAACAGACAGACTGCCAGTAAGGATAAAGAAGACCTGAAAAACTGTCAGCTAACTTGACCTAGTGAGATTTACAAAATACTCTTCCCAACAAAAGCAGAATACACATTCTTTTCAAGTGCATATGGAATATTTATACAAAGGGACCATATTCTAAGCCATAAAACAAACCTTAACCAATGTAAAAGAACTGAAATTGTATAAAGTATGTTCTTGGAACATAATGGAATTAAATTAGAAATAGATAATTGAAAAATATTGGAAAATCTCCAAACATTTGGAAATTAAACAACACACTTTTCTTTCAAGATTTATTTATTTATTTGAGAGAGAACACAAACAGGAGGGGCAGGGAGGGAGAGAGAATCTCAAGCAGACTCCACACTGAGCACTGAGCCCAACATGGGGCTCGATTTCAGCACCCTGAGGTCATGACTTGAGCCAAAACCAAGGGTCAGACACTTAATCAACTGTGCCACCAGGTGCCCTGAAACAACACACTTTTAAATAAACCATGAGTTAACAAGAAAAACACGAGGGCACTGGTTGTGATGAGCACTGGGTGTTATATGCAACTAATGAATCATTGAACACTACATCAAAAACTAATGATGTACTATACAGTGGCTAACTGAACATAATAAAAAAAAGAAAGGGGGGAAAATAAATAAATACTGGTGGGAAAAAAAAGAAAAACATGAGGGAAATTAGAAAGAATTTTGAAGTGAAAGTAAATAAAAACATATAAGAGCTATTGCAATTAAAGCATGCTTATATTAGATAAAGAATGTCCTCTAATCAATTATTGAAGATTTCACTTGAGGAAATGGAAAAAAGAAAAGCAAATGAAACCCAAAACAAGTAAAAGGGAAATATACAGATAAAAACTGAGATCTAAAGCAATCTTAAAATTTGTATGGAATCACAGAAGACCCCAAATAGCCAAAGCAATCTTGAAAAAGAAAACCAAAGCTAGGGGCATCACAATACCTGACTTCAACCTCTACTACAAAGTGGTGATCATCAAGACAGTATGGTACTGGCACAGAAACAGGCACATAGATCAATGGAACAGAATAGAGACCCCAGAAACGGACCTTCAACTCTATGGTCAACTCATCTTCGACAAAGCAGGAAAGAACATCCAATGGAAAAAAGACAGTCTCTTCAACAAATGCTGTTGGGAAAATTGGACAGCCACATGCAGAAGAAAGAAACTGGACCATTTTCTTTTCTTTTTTTTTTTTTTAAAGATTTTATTTATTTATTTGCGAGAGAGAGAATGAGAGACAGCATGAGAGGGAGGAGCGTCAGAGGGAGAAGCAGACCCCCCGCTGAGCAGGGAGCCCGATGCGGGACTCGATCCCAGGACTCCAGGATCATGACCTGAGCCGAAGGCAGTCGCTTAACCGACTGAGCCACCCAGGCGCCCGAAACTGGACCATTTTCTTACAACATATACAAAGATAAACTCAAAATGGATGAAAGACCTCAATGTGACACAGGAGTCCATCCAAATCCTAGAGGAGAACACAGGCAGTAACCTCTGTGACCTTGGCTGCAGCAAAGTCTTGCTGGACACGTCTCCAAAGACAAGGGAAGCAAAGGCAAAAATAAACTAGTGGGACTTCCTCAAGATAAAAGGCTTCTGCACAGCAAAGGAAACAACCAACAAAACTACAAGGCAGACTACAGAATGGGAGAAGATTCTGCATTGATCTCAACCAAGTGATATCCACAAACAACAATGACAACAAACATTATAGCTAACACCATACTTAATGATGAAAGACTAAATCATTTTCCCCCTAAAGTAAAGAAAAGGGCAAAGATGTCCATTGTTATCACTCTTTTTCAGCCTCAAATTAGACATCATAGCTAGTGCAAGGAGGCAAGAAAAATAGTCCTACAGATTGGAAATAAATAGAACTATCTTATTCATATGTAACATGATTGTCTACATAGAAATGGCAACCCTATGTGACATGATTGTCTACACAGAAAATGCTGACAGTGATATTAGCATCATGGTGGCATAAAATACCCTAGTTCTCCCCCCTCCCCCATTTCAACAACAATTCAGAATCCTTCTATGAGTAAAAGTGCCTCTTTGGGAGTTGGATCCAATAACAAATTCTAAGGGACCCAGAAGGAGCCTTGCCCATGTGTGCACTGGGTAATAGGCAGACAGACCTTCACGTGGGTTCTGGAACCAGCAGGAGCCTGTGACCCCCTCCAGCCTCTCTCAGCTGTGGTCTGGGAGCACCTGGAGAACATTGACTTAAACAGACACCTACAGATGAGAGAGATTTTATGGAAGTCCAGGTTTCCAGAGGAGAAATTCCAGGACTCCACTGGAGCTACACACACACACACACACACACACACAGGCTTGGACATATAGGAGTGGGTAAGAAGAATAGCGTGACTTTGCCAGGATGACCCCTCCCAAGGTGGCAGAACTTAGAGCTAAACTAGCCAGCCAACTGTCTCTCCCATGGAGAAGGAAGAGCAGTGGGACAGTGCAGAGCTTCTCTAGTTGTGCAGGATGATGCTAAAGAAACTTATTCCCCTCCTGCAGTATCCAGAATGTTAGATCAGGAGCTCCATGCCTAGGGTAGGTAGGAGATGGGAGAAAGGCAGCTAAGAACATCAGAAGGCATTAAAGGGATTCAGTTCTTGTGACTGTATCCTAGACTCCCATGGGAATCCTGCCTACAAATCTCTGGGAAAACTTCACCTGAAGATCCCCCACACTAGCCTGTGGGCTCCCCCAATGTCCCAAGCACTGAACCTATGCCTCCTCCCACTCTGCAGCCAGCTCTTGTGCACACTCCTGAGGGCTGCAACAAGAGTGAGCTCACATAGACAAAGAGCACACACAGAAAATAGGCCAGGCAAGGGAGAAACCACAAACTTGAGCTGCTGGGCCATCTCTGGGAAAACAAAAGAAAGGTTATCAGCAGCTCGCCCGGTATATTGTAGGATCAAGAGAAGATATGCAAACTTAAAAATTCTGCCACAAATGGAAGCAAGAAGTGTGAAGCAGGTGTATCCATACAAGGTCAGAGAAAGCCATAGAATCTACAGCAGGATTGTAGAAAGGTATCACGCACTCACTCACCTGAAGGCAGGTAATAAAGACTGGGGGAAGTCACTGCCACTTCAAGTGCAAAAAACAGCAACACAAACTACAAGGAACATGAAAAATCAAGGAAAGATTACAGCACCAAAAGTTCACAATAATCCTCAAGTAACTAGAACCAAAGACATGGATCTGCAATTTATCTGATAAAAAAAAAATTCAAAACAGCTCCTTTATGGAAACTTAATGAGCTATAAGAAAACATAGAAAGATAGTTCAATGAAATCAGAAAAACAATAAACAAAAATTAAAAATTTAACAAAAATATAAATCATTAAAAAGAACCAAGTAGAAATTCTGCAGCTGAAGAATTCAATGAATGAAATGAAAAATGTAATAGAGAGCATCAACAGGAGAGCAGATCAAACAGAAGAAAGGATCAGTGAGTTAGAGGATAGGAACTTTGAAATAAACCAGTCAGAGGAGAAAAACAACAATAAAAATTTAAAAGAGTAAAGAACTGGGTGTTATATGCAACTGACAAATCACTAAATTCTACCCCTGAAACTAATATTACACTATATGTTAATTAAGTTGAATTTACGTAAAAACTTAAAAAAAGAAAACAGAAGAGTGAAGAAAGCCTATCTGATCTATTGGACACCATCAGAAACAAAACAAAATCTGAATCATTGGAATTCTAGAAGGAGATGCAGAAGAAGGGGAAGAAACCCTCTTTGAAGAAGTAATGGCTGAGAACTTCCCAAACCTGGGAGACAGCTGGACATTCAAGGTCATGAAGCTAATAGATCACCCCATTATTTCAATCCAAAATGATCTCCAAAACACATTATAATAAAAGTTCCAAATATATAAGACAAAGAGAGATCCTAAAAGCAGCAAGAGAAAAATAGATTGTAAACTACAAAAAAAAAAAAGCTCCCATTGGGCTATCAGCAGATTTCTCAGTAGAAACCCTACATGTCAGGAGAGAATGGGACGATACATTCAAAGTGCTGAAAGAAAAAAGTTGCCAGTCAATAATACTCTGTCCAGCAAGTCTCTTTTATTAAGGAGAAATAAAGACTCCCAGACAAACAAAAACGGGGGAAGTTCCTTACCACTAGACTTGTGGTAAGGAACCGTGTAAGATATGTTGAAAGAAAACATACAAATATACACCACACACTGATAGCGGTAAATATATAGATAAATTCAGAAAACTCTAATACTGATGGTGTGTTAACCATTTATCTAGTATAAAGGTTAAAGGACAACTGCATTAAAAATAACTATAGCTATTATAATCTGTTAATGAATACAAAATATAAAAAGAGGTACATTTTGACATTAAAAATATAGACAGGGAAGGAGTAAAAATGTAGTTTTTGTATGTGAGTGAATGAGTATAGGTCGGTTGCTATCGGCATAAAATAGACCGCTATCTATAAGTTGTTTTCTGTAAGCCTCATACTAACCACAAGGCGAAAAGAACCTGTAGTAGATTCACAAAAGAGAAAGAGAAGTGGATCAGAGCATCGCAGCATGGGAATCACCAATTCACAAAGAAAGGCAGCAAGAGAGGAAGCAAGGAGCAAGGGAGCTACAAAACAGCCAGAACGCAATTAAAATGACAGTAAGGAGTCCTTACATATCAATTATTGCTCTAAATATAAATGTATTGAGTTCTCCAGTTAAAAGACACTGAGTGACTGGATGGACTTTTTTAAAAAGACCCAACTAAATACCCCTACAAGAGATTCACTTAAACTTTAAGGACACACATGGGCTCAAAGTAAAGGGATATAGAAAGATATTCAATTCAAGTAGAAACAAACTGAGGGTTACAGAAGGGAGGGGGTGGGGGGATGGGGTAATTGGGTGATGGCATTAAGGAGGGCACCTGTGGTGATGAGCACCAGGTGTTATACACAACTAATGAATCATTGAGCACAACAACAACAAAAAAACCCTTATGATATACTATACGTTGGCTAACTGAACATAATAATAATAAAAAAAAGAAACCAAAAGACAGTGGGGATACTTTTACTCACAACAGAAAAAAAATAGACTTTAAGCTAAAAATAGTAACAATAGACAAAGAAGGTCAATATATGATAAAGGGGTTAAATCATCAAGAGGATGTTACAATTATAAATATATACACACCCAACATCAGAGCATCTAAATATATCAAGCAAATACTAACAGATCTGAAGGGAGAACTAGACAATACAATAATGGTAGGGGACTTCAATACCCCACTTCAAGCAATGAATCTACCCAAACATTGGATTTGAACCCTACTTTAGACCAAATGAACCTAACAGATGTACATAGAACATTCTATCCAACAGCAGAACACACATTTGTTTAGTCACCATGCTGCACATTACATCTCCAGAACTTATTTACCTTATAACTGAAAGTTTGTATGTTTCGACCACCTCCCACCCCTCATCTTGGCAACTACGAATCTGCTCTCTGTATCTATGAGTTTGGGTTTTTCAGATCCCGCAAACAATTAAAACTAGAACTGCCATGTGTGCCAGCAATCCCACTTTGGGTTACAGATCCAAAGGGCAGGAAAACGGGCTCTCAAAGAGCTAACCTGCAGGCCCAAGTTTACCGCAGCATTATTAACAATAGACAAGACATGAAAACAACCTAAGTGTCTATGGATGAATAGGTAAAGAAAATGTAAATTCAGGATTCAGGAAACGATGGCGGAGTAGGGGACCCTATTCCAACCGGTGCCCGGAATTGAGCTGGATATCTCCCAGACCACTCTGAGCACCCACGAAACCAGCCTGAGAGGTAAGAAGATCTGGATCTCTACAAACAGAATATCGTAGGCGGTTGGTTTTGAGGTACAAAGTGGGGAGCCGTGATTCTGCGGGCAGATATCAGAGGATAAACGGCAGCGGGAGGGAGCCTGGCCGTGGGGATCCTGCACTGCCGGTGAGCGACAGCCTCCTGCGCTGGGGACAGGCACAGACTCGCAGACCGGTAGCGGCGGGGAAACGACTCTAGGGCAGCCCCCGGGGCGGGAACCCCGAGCAGTGGGGCTGCGCGTGCGAACTGGGAGCGGCTGGCGGTTTTAGAAGCACAAAGGGCAGAGACGTGCCCTGACCTGGAGGCAGGACTGGGGGCGCTGCGGAGGGGCGCACAACCCAGGACCTTGCAGTTTATAGGAGCACAGACAGAAACGGAGACGGTGTGGCCTGGAGAGCTCACTGAAGAACAGACTGCGGTCTCTCCGCTCTCTGGGTTGGAAACGATCTCTTCTGCTCTGACTCTTGGATGCAGAAAGCCGCCAGGGAGAGCCGCCAGAGAACAAAAGCCCCCCAAAAACGGTTTTCACTGAGCCCATCCCCCATCACAGGTGAAATAAGTCAATCGGAGAAAGTCAATTATCACATGGTTTCACTTATTTGTGGAACATAAGGAATAGCATGGAGGACATTAGGAGAAGGAAGGGAAAAATGAAGGGGGGGGAAATCAGAGGGGGAGACGAACATGAGAGATGATGGACTCTGAGAAACAATCTGAGGGTTCTAGAGGGGAGGGCGGAGGGGGGATTGGTTAGCCCGGTGATGGGCATTAAGGAGGGCACGTTCTGCATGGAGCACTGGGTGTTATACGAAAACAATGGATCGTGGATCACTACATCAAAAACTAATGATGTACTGTATGGTGACTAACATAATAAAATAAAATAAAATTTTAAAGATGTATATTCGTACATTGGAATAGTATTCAGCCATGACCTGGAAGGACCTTGAGGGCATTATGATGAGTGACATAAGTCAGACAGAAGAGACAAATACTGTGTGATAACATTTATATGTGGTACCTAAGAAAGCCAAACTCTGAAAGAGAGGCTAGAATGGTGGTTGCTGGGGGCTGGAGGGAGGGGAATATGGGATTTGTTGGTCAAAGGGTGCAAACCTCCAGTTAGAAGATGAATAAGTTCTGGGGATCTAAAGCACAGCACTGTGATTATAGTTAACAGTACTGTATTGTCTACTTAAAAATTACTAAAAGTAGGTATTAATGTTCTCACCACAAAAAAGTGGTATAAGGTAGGTGTTAGTGCAATGTGATGTGATTAAGCTGTTAGCTAATGCAAAGCTGGTAATCATATTATAATATATAAATGTATAAAATCAACATGTTGTACACCTTAAACTTACACAGTGTTATACGTCCACTGTATCTTGATAAAACTGGGGGAAATGAGAAAATGCCAAAGATTCTACAAAAAGTAAACAGAATAATAAAGGAGTTTAGTAAGGCTACAGGATACAGGGTCAATATGGAAAATCAATTTTATTTCAATAAATACAAATAAAGAACTGGAAATTGAAATTTAAAATAAAAATAGTACCATTTAAAATAATAACATAAATCATGAGATACTAATGCATAAACCTTAGAAAATACCTGTAAGATCTCTATCTTATAAACTAAAAAGATGACAAAAGAAATCAAAGAACATCTCAATAAATGGTGGAGTGTACTCTTGTTTATGGAGTGCAAGACTCAGTATTTTTATGATGTCAATTCTCCCCAAACTGATCTATTGATTAAATGAAATTCCTATCGAAATTCCAGCAGGATTTTTTGTAAATATTGAAAGGCTGATTCTGAAATTTTTATGGAAGTCAGAGAAAGTATAATTGCCAAAACAATTTTGAAAAAGAACAGTCAGAGGACTCACACTACCTGTTTTCCAGACTCCTTCTAAGGGTATAGAATTTAAGGCAGGTGGTATTATAGAATGGGCATGTATATAGATCAACAGAACAGAAGAGAGTCCAGAAACAGGCCCCCACATTTGTATGATCTATCAATTTTGGACAAAAGACTCAGTAGAAAAAGGGTAATCTTTTCAATAAATGGTGCAGGATCAACTGGATATTACATGCAAAAAATAAAATATAAACCTTGACTCATTTCTCACATCACATACAAAAATTGTCACAAGATGGATGACAGACCTAAAGGAAAACCGAAAATGACTAAACTCCTAAGAAAAAACAAATTAGAGTCTTTATGTCCTTGGGTTGGGCAAAGACACCTAGATATGATGCCAAAACCACAATCCTCACACTAAAAAATTAACAGTTTGGACCTTATCAAATGTAACAACTTTTGCTCTTTTAAAGATTGAGATATTAAAAATTCAAGGCACAGAGTGTGAGAAAACATTTGCAAATCATTTATCTGATACAGGACTTTTTTAAAGATTTTATTTATTTATTTGTGAGAGAGTGGGTGAGAGCATGAACAAGAGGAAGGGCAGAGGAAGAGGGAGAAGCAGACTCTCTGCTGAGCAAGGAGCCCACTACGGGCTCCATCCCAGGACCCTGGGATCATGACCTGAGCTGAAGGCAGACGCTTAACCAACTGAACCACCCAGGTGCCTGATAAAGGATTTTTATCCAGAATATTTAATAGCCCAATAAAAATATGGTTAACAATTTAAGAAAAAAAATTCACCAAAGAATACACACACACACACACACACACACACACACATATATAACAGGTGGCAAGAAATCACATAAAAAGATGCTAAACATCATTGACTCTAGGAACATATAAACGAGATACACAATATACAATGAGATTTCACTACATCTATTAAAATGGCTAACATGAACAAACAAAAAACTGACAAAATCGAGGGCTGATGAGGATGTGGAGCAACCGGAACTCTCACAGATTGCAAACAAGAATGCAAAATGAGGGGCGCCTGGGTGGCTCAGTCGGTGAAGTGTCGGCCTTCAGCTCAGGTCATGATCCCGGGGTCCTGGGATCGAGTCCCACATGGGGCTCCCTGCTCAGCGGGGAGTCTGCTTCTCCCTCTCCCTCTGCCTCTCCCTCTGCTTGTGCTCTCGCGCTCTCTCTGTCAAATAAATAAAATCTTTAAAAAAAATTAAAAAATTTAAAAGAAGAATGCAAAATGGTACCGCCACTCTGGAAAACAGCTTGGCGGTTCTTGTGGAGTCAAACAGACGCCTCTGGAGCCAGCAGTCCCAGTCCCAGGTATTAATCCAGTGACGTGAATACTTACATCCATACAAATGTTTCTAGCAGGCGTACCCCTTCAGCTGAGGAATGGGGAAACAGAATGCTCTGTCCATGCAGTGAAATACGACAATTGAAAAGCTACTGATACATTCAATGACATGCATGATGGCAAGTAAAACAAGCCAAACTCAAAATTTTATGATTCCAATTATAAGAGAATCTTGCAAAGACAACAACAGTGGGGAGGAAAACAGCAACTGTTGCCCCAGGCCAGGATCACATGGGAACTTGGGGGGACGATCGATCGGTTCTATACGTTCACTGTGCTGGTAGTTATAGGACAAGAGACATCCATCTATCAAAACTCACAGTACTGTATGCGAATTATATGTTAACTAAAAATGGGGAGAAAACAGACATACAACTCAGCATTCCACTGTCTCCCATAGCACCAGCTACGAAACCCTATCACATTAATTTATCTACCCACATGTCTCAGTTGAGATTCTTAAAAAGGAGAATGTTGTCTTTATTTGCTCTTATCCCTAGTCCCTAGGTGTTTGCAAAACCGCCCTGAATAATCTTGGAAAAGTACCCCGGAATCTTCAAGTCCCTCATTTGTAAGGGGATTAAAAAATGTTTCTTTTTGTGCCCAGTAATGTCCTTTGTATACTGCCATCCTCCCAACACCCCTGGAAGACAGGTGTGATCTCCATTTATTACAAGAGGAAACTGAGTCACGGTCAGTGAGGGCAGAGGCCAGGTCTGGACCTGGGCTGTCCTCCACAGCCACCGTCCAGCCCTGGATGAACCAGCTAGGGAACAGGCCGAGGTTCAGGGCGCGGCGGAGGAGGCGCCAGTCCGGTCCCCCGTTGGCAGGCCTCCACACTTCAGGCCACAGGAACTTCAGCGGATCTTTAGAAGTTGTAATTGTCAAGCTCAACTTGGTCTGCACTGTTTAAAACAGTTTTTAAACTGTGAATGGCTAAACTTTAAAAGTTCGGTTTGAAAAAAAAAACAGTTTGATTCAAAGATGACATCAGGTGTCACATATGTTTCTGTCGCCTGGCGTGTCCTTCGTCCGCTGATTTGTGCAGTAGAGCTCGGGACTCTTCGCGTTCACCCAGAGCAAGGCCAGGGGCGCTGCTGGGCGCGGGGGAGGGGGGTTCTCAGCCTCAGTCGGCCTTAATCCAGCCATGCAGCCCCCGGGACCACCACCATGCCCACTACAGTGGGGTGAGCATGATCCGCACACCCCAAGCCATGGAAAGGATTCAACGACATCAGGTAAACACAGGAAACCACTTTGCAAAGCAAAAGGCCCTGTAGAAAGCTGGTTATTATTTCCACGCCACAGCAGAGCCAGTGTTTCGGTTATTTCCCAGGGAGCCCTGCTCCGACCCTCTTACTTCTCTGTGGGGCCCCCGCGCACCGCTGGTCCTCGGCCCCTCAGGCCGGCCCCACACTCAGCTGGGCCGGGCCTCCCGCGGAGCCGCTACGACAAGCCCCGCCTCCAGGCCCCTGCCCCGCCTCCGCCCCGCCCCTGCCCCGCCTCCAGGCCCCTGCCCCGCCTCCAGGCCCCCGCGCCGCTCAGTCCCGCCCCGTCCGCCCGGCAGCCCAAGGCCTGCAGCGGTTGCCGGCTCCTCCTCGCGCCCAGGGCGCCTCGGGGAGGGAAAGGCCCAGCGGCGCCGGGGGGACTAGTGGGCGAAGGATGCTCCCCAGATACTTCCTGTCTGTACCGTGTTGAGCTGCTCGGCAGTCCCGCGAGGCAGGGCGCGCAGGCGCTGGGAGCCGCGTTCCGCACGTCAGCCGAGGCAGTGAGGCAGCTGCCGCCGGCCCTCTCGGAGCGAGTCCCCGCGGCCTCCGCTGGGCCCTCCGGCTGCCTGGCAGCGGGCACCTGCTGGGGCGGCCTCCCGCTGCCAGGACCAAAGTGGGATTTCACCCCGGGACGGGGAGTGCCTATGCGGAGTCAGGCGCTCCTGACGTTCTCCTCATTCAGTTGCTCCTGCCCTTTTGAACCCCCACCCCACTCCCGCGTTTTGGAGAGGTCGTGGACTGTTAGAGCCCACCTCCCGAATGGTGGGACAAACCAACTCTAATCGGCATCCAAGGCGGGAGGGCCCAGAGGAAATGCACTGAGGACTGCTGGGGCACTGGGACCTGAGGTCCAGCTTGTCCTACAACAGACTGAGAGGTTATCTGGACCAAACCTTATTTTTTAGCAGAAAGGAAGAATCGGGAGAGCCTGGTAACCTACCTAAGATAAAAGGCATAATTCTGTGCTGAGACTCCAAGACAGCTACATCCTTTGGTATCCCAGATTTCTTGCCCCACATGTTCCCTAGACGAATGTGTAAGGTCCTAGCAACCCTTTGTTGGATACCAGACACCCCGTTATTTTGCATCTCAGCCTAGACGTGCATGATGACAAAGTGAAACCTCACATACAGCCAACCAGTCAGTCAGAAGAAATTGGAAGCTTCCCAACACCAAATAGGAGTTCAAAAGACAAGTTGTGGGTGTTGGAATGTGGACATAACTTTTGGGGGGGCCATCATTCAATCTACTACTGAGGAAGTCCACAAGAGGGAAGAGTGGGCCACTTCTCCAGGTCTAGAGAATGCAGAGGAATCTGAGTAGTCAATTTTTAGTGCATTTACCCACATATTCCCCATCCCATGCGTCAAGATTGTATTCTTTCCCAAACAAGTCCCCAACCTGGGCATAACCGCCCCATTAGCGCTGAGAATCCCACCTTCTCTGGTGCTCTGCTTCCCTGAGAGTAAGTGCTGGGCCTGGTCCTCGGCATCTTCTACCTTCTGGCTGCAGGAGGTAAGAGCCTCTGTTATCGTTGCAAGGAGGTGGGTCATGTGGCTTTCACACTTAGCCTCTAAGCACTGATGTATTACCTCAGCCCTTCATCATCTCTTCCCACCGCAATGGCTCCCCTCAGATGCAGCCATCCCATTGCACTTTGTTTAAATTCTCTTTTTCCTGTATTTCTCAATCGGCTGGTACATTGTATCCACCAGTGCATTTCCTTTCACTGAATACAGGAAGTTTGAACACGGCGCTCCCACCTACGCCAGGGGCCGTCAGTGCTCCGCCTACCACTAGTAATAGAGAAAGCCAGCCTGGGTGAATGCGGCTCCAAACCCCATTTTAGAGCCTATCTTCCTAGACCCCACATCTGGTAGCCTCTATCACATATAGGACCCCTGAGTAGCAGACCCTGAGACAGAGATTAGTGTGAAGGAAGTTATTAGGGAGTACTCTCGGGATCAAGTCCTGCAGGAGGGAAGGCAGAAGGGGTGAGCAGAAGCCGAAGCTGATGTCTGATGCCGTCACAGCAAAGGGCCAGACTGTCTTATGAGGAACTACGGGGCTGGGATGTCCCTGCAGCCTCACCCCACCCGGGGACAAAGAGGCTAGGTCTTTATAAGCCCATATTGACCAGAGGGCATGTAGACAGCCATTGGGAAGGGAGCATAACCTTGAACAAGGCAGCTGCCTTAGGCAGAGGACAATCTTTGGAGGTAGAGTCACCAAGACTCTCAGCAGCAGGGGGAATTGCATTTGGTTTTGATGGGAGAAAATTCTGGGACACACCTCTCAGCATGCATTACATTGATCCATTCAGTCACTCTTCTGCTTAATCAATGGACCCATATACAAAGTGACCAAAGTTGGAGGTCACACATGGCTCAATAAAAACAGACTTCCACTCTTCGTGAGCACTCAAACTGTGGGTCAATTCTTAGCTCGCAAAATAGCATCATTCCTGAGAGAGCCCAACTAGCTACCTAATGACAGGTTCATTTTATCTGGCCCTTTCCTTCAAGGAAGCGTATCCCTGTAGACCTCACAGAGATAGATGCTGTGATAGATGAGAGTAAAGCTGTCACACCTCCAGGCTTGATGGCTAACTAAGAAACTGTCATATCCACAGTTACGGTTTATTACATAACATGCATTATAGTACATAACATAACAAAAGTATACCAAGTAAAATCCACAAAGGAATTAAGCACACGGGGTAACGTCCAGAGGACATCAGAAGTCCAGGATCCCCAAGCAGGCACATAGGACATGCTGAATTCCTCCGGCAGCAACGTGTGAAGTGTTGCCAATCAGGGAGGCTCATCCAAGCCGAGGAATCCAGGGTTTCACTGGGAGTCACTCATGCAGGCACACAGTGAATATCCAGAGGGAAACCAGGCATTCACCGTAAAATACATACGTGTTCATATAAACTATCTAGACGAACTGGTACAGTGTGGCTCAAAACCCCCAACATGTGCTTTACTCACTCCTATCCACCTCGTTGGTGAGTGAGGGAACCCTGCCTTAGGGTTATGGGGAGGCCAGATAGAAGACACCCCGAAACCGGACAGATGAGTTCAATGGCGGGTATCAGCCACATGTCCTCACAGCTCCTAGGATACCACACACCGAGAGATGATTAACTATATAGGGGCACTGGACCACCCCTTTCTTGTGAGCTCCCCTGTGGGTGTTTGTATGTCCTGAATGAGTGTATCGAGTGACCCTCCTCAGAGGAGGATGCCATCGATGTAACATCATATGTCAGTGTACTCCTGGAGAAAGCTGGATGCAGTTAAGTAAGGTTTTACTGCAAAGACTCTGCAATGGCAAAGTACCCCATGCTACGGCATGCAGGGCACACAGGGTTTGCTCCAGTAACATAGTGAGAAACCAGGGACTGTGGGGGGCAAACTTTGTAGGGTCACGAGGCTGCAGCGGCCCCTGGTTCTCAAAAGAGAATATGATCAGCTTGTTGGAATAATTCTTTAGGCTGTCAGGAAGCTGAAACTCAGTACTTGGGGAAACGCAGGAGCGGGGCTGGTCCCTTGGATAGGAGCGCACCCACAGGAGCAGAGTGGGGAGGGGAACTTACAGCGAGGCCATTAAGAGCCCTCCCAAATTTCAAGGTCAAGGTGAAGGTGGCACCTGACAATAAGCTGATAATAACTTTATGATAGTAAACACATAAGTTTAGGCCTTCTGCAAGAGCGTGAAAAACATTTTATCAGTCGGGACACTGCAAGAGCTCAATTCCCAGCCGCTGGTCAAAGGCCAGCCATGAAAACAGGTCCTTCTTGGGAATGTGCCAGGCTGCTGAGTTAACCTTTTCCAGCAGAGATACCTACTCCAGTATGGAGTTTCCTTTACGGCTCGTCCACCAGCGTTACCACTGTAAATGCACATAGTGCCTTGCCCATCACCGTGGTATTCCAAACAGCATCACATCTGACAAGGGACTTATTTTGTAGCAAAGGAAATGTGGAAATGGACGTATGCCCATTGAATTCACTGACCTCAGCCCATGTCCCATCTTCCAGAAGAAGCTGGTGTCATAAAATGGCGCAGTGCCTACTTTGAGGCTCACTCACAGCCCCAACTGGAAGACAGCCCCCTGGGAGCGGAAGGTGCGTCCCCACAGGAAGCAATGTGTCCTTTAAACCGGTGGCCAGCTGTATGAAGTTCCTCCTAGTGCTGTCACAAGCTACCACAAACTTTATGGCTTAAAACAACTCAAAACTTATTATCTTCCGGAGGCCAGATGTCCAAATGAGTGTCGAGAGGCTGGCTAAGCTACTCCTGGTGTGGCTGCCATGGCATCCATTTTCCGTGGCCTGCAGGGACCCTCAACGGACACGAGGCCCTCCTAGAAGGGCTGCCCTACGGAGCAGCCCACAGAGTCACCAGCAAGTGTCAGCTCCTGTTAGGACTTCCCCAACAGCCCTTGTGACCAAGACTCCCCGGCCTCCCGGGACCTTCCCTGTGCGTGCCGCTTAGTAAGACTTTGTGGAACTTACCAATATGCAATCTCTTTGGTTTGAAAATCCAGCCTTAGCCCGGGAGACCCCCAGCACCCCACCCACAGACCCTAACAAAGGCAGGTTCCCCCGGTCCTGCCTCTCTCTCCATCTTCACTCTAACTTGAGCTCCCTGTGTGGCTCCCTGAGGATGCTGTGCACCTCCTCCAGGACTCAGGAGTAATTAATGTCTCTATTTCCATTTCTCTTGTGTCTGTGGATAAGCTACAGCTCACCATGTGGCATTCTGTGTTCCACTTAACAAAAGTTAATTTTTAAAAAAGTCATAATGATGAGTCTTACAGGACTAACCTCGAGATGTCAGTACAGTTGACTCCTTCTAGAGGTTCTGAAGGGAGCACCCCTTTCTTTACCTTTTTCAGATTCCAGTGGCCACCTATATTCCTTGGCTTGTGGCTCCTTCTCCCGTGTTCACGCCACTCATGTCTTTTCTTCTCTTTTGCCGTCAAATTTCATTCTTACAAGGACACTTGTGATTACATCTAGGGCCCACCTGGACAATCCAGGATATGCTCCTCATCTCATTATCCTTAACTTAATCCCATCTACAAAGTCCCTTTTGTCATGGAAGGAGTCACAAATTCTGGGAATTGGGCATTGATATCTTTGAAGCCCATTATTCAACCTACCACACTATACCTTCTGGCTCCCCAAAATTCATGTCCATTCCATATGCAAAATATGTGCACCCCACTCCAACATTCCTAAAAGTCTCCACCCATTATAGCACCAACTCAAGTCCAAAATCTCATCTATGTATCACCAGCTCAGAAGATCCAAATCTCATAATTTATATCATTAAACCAGGTCTGCATGCTCTCTCGGTGTAATCCACCCTGGGTCAAAATTCCACTCTGGGGAGCTTGGGAAGATGGCGGAGCAGGAGGACCCTGAGCTCACCCCATCCCACATGTACAACTCGGTATCAGCCACATCCAAGTCAATAAACCTGAGAGCCATCCAAAGACGGGCAGAACAAACCCTCTGCTAAATACAGAGAAGAAGCAGCATCTGAATGGTTGGGAAGGTCGGAAAGGCAGAGGGAGGGACCTGTGCCCATGGGGAGGGCAGAGAAACCAGCCCCCGCAGGAGGGAGCTCATAGGGGGAAGACTAGTCCCCATGATGTTTGGCTTTAAAAACCAGAGGGGCTGAATTCCCTGAGTCTTTAACACCAGTGGGACTTGGAGCCTGGAGGGCGAGTGAGAGCTGGTTCATCACCTTGCAGAGACAGCAGCCTGCATGGAGACACAGCATTAAAACAGCAGTTTACACGATTCCAGGGGCAAACAGGTCTGTTCATACTGCTTGCAGAGCATGCTGGGGACTTCTCTAAACGGAGGAAGTGGGCAGCTGCCATTTCCCCTCCCCTCCCCCTGCATTAACAGCTTCCTGGGGGGCGGGGCTACACACTTACAGGGCGCTGGGCAAGTTTTGTTAAAGCTGACCCAGCTGCCTGCCCCCAGCCTCCGCAGCACTTCAGGGGTCCAGCGTTGGATTAGTAGGCCAGTCACTTTTTTAAAGATTTTATTTATTTATTTGACACAGAGAACACAAGCAGGGGGAGCGTCAGGCAGAGGGAGACGGAGAAATAGCCTTTCCGCTGAGCAGGGAGCCCTATGCGGGGCTCAATCCCAGGACCCTGGGACCATGATCTGAGCCGAAGGCAGACGCTTAACGACTGAGCCGCCCAGGCGCCCCAGGCCAATCACATTTTGCTACCACCTTGCTCACAAGATCCCTGGTGGGCATGCCCTCTCAGAGCCGGCCTGCCTGGGTCACACTCACACCACAGAGAGCAAGCGCAGACCACAACAGGCAGGGGGTCAGTGCAGAGGGCTGCACTGTTAGGAGGAGTGACTCACAAAACACCAGGGTGTAAGCAACATGCACAGGACACTCTCCAGAAGTACCAGGTCTGGGCGAGCAGGGGACACTGTCCTGCAGGGCACTCCCGGACCTCCTCTGCATGAAGTCACTACTTTCAAGAGCAGAGGACAGAACTGACTTAGTCCACACACAGGAACAGACAGAGAGAGGCAGACAAAACAAGGAGACAGAGAAATTTATCTCCATGAAACGAACAAGGCCATGGCCAGAGATGTAAGCAAAACAGATATAAGTAGAATGCTTGATAGAAAATGTAAAGTAATGATCATACAGATACTCCCTGGGCTTGAGAAAAGAGTGGAAGACATGAGTGAGACCGATATCCCTGCTCAACATGGATGCCAAAATTCTCAGCAAGATCCTAGCCAATAGGATCCAACAGTACATTAAAAGGATTATTCACCACAACCAGGTGGGATTTATTCCTGGATGCAAGCTTGGTCCAACATCCGCAAATCAATCAACGTGATCGATCACATTAACAAAAAAAGAGACAAGAACCATAAGATCCTCTCAATAGATGCAGAAAAAGCATCTGACAAAGCACAGCATCCTTTCCTGATTAAAACGCTTCACAGTGTAGGGATAGAGGGAACATACCTCAATATCATAAAAGCCATCTACGAAAAGCCCACAGCGAATATCATTCTCAACGGGGAAAAACAGAGCTTTCCCCCTAAGGTCAGGAACATGGCAGGGATGCCCACTATCACCACTGCTATTCAACACAGTACTAGAAGTCCTAGCCTCAGCAATCAGACAACAAAAAGAAATAAAAGGCATCTGAATCAGCAAAGAAGAAGTCAAAGTTTCACTATTTGCAGATGACATGATCCTTTATGTGGAAAACCTGAAAGACTCCACCAAAAAATTGCTGGAACTGATACACAAACTCAATAAAGTCACAGGATACAAAATCAATGTACAGAAATCTGTTGCATTTCTATACACCAATAACAAAGCAGCAGAAAGAGAAATCAAGGAATTGATCCCATTTACAATTGCACTGAAAACCATAAGATACCTAGGAATAAACCTCACCTGAGATGTAAAGGGTCTGTACTCTGAAAACTACAGAACTCTTGTGAAAAAAATTGAAGATGAGAAAAAGAAATGGAAAAACATTCCATGCTCATGGATTGGAAGAACAAACATTGTTAAAATGTCTATACCACCCAACGCAATCTACACATTTCAATGCAATCAAAATACCATCAACATTTTTCACTGAGTTAGAACAATCCTAAAATTTGTATGGAACCACAAAAGACCCCAAATAGCCAAAGCAATCCTGAAAAAGAGAGCAAAGCAGGAGACGTTACAATTCTAGACTTCAAGCTCTATTACAAAGCTGTGATCACCAAGACAGCATGGTACTGGCACAAAAACAGACACATAGATCAATGGGACAGAATAGAGAGCCCAGAAATGGACCCTCAACTCTATGGTCAACTAATCTTCGACAAAGCAGGAAAGAATATCCAATGGAAAAAGGACAGTCTCTTCAATAAACAGTGCTGGGAAAATTGGACAGCCACATGCAGAAGAATGAAACTGGACCACTTTTTTACACCACACACAAAAATAAGCTTAAAATGGATGAAAGACCTCAATGTGACATAGGAATCCATCAAAATCCTTGAGGAGAACACAGGCAGCAACCTCTCTGACCTTGACCTTAGTAGCTTCTTTCAAGACACGTCTCCAAAGGAAAGGGAAACAAAAGCAAAAATGAACTATTGGGACTTCATCAAGATAAAAAGCTTCTGCACAGCAAAGGAAACAGTCAACAAAACCAAAAGACAACCAACAGAATGGGAGAAGCTATTCACAAATGACATATCAGGTAAAGGGCTAATATCCAAAATCTATAAAGAACTTATCAAACCCAACACCCCAAAAATACAAAGAAACCAATCAAGAAATGGGCGAAGACATGAACAGACATTTCTCTGAAGAAGACATACAAATGGTCAACAGACACATGAAAAAATGCTCCACATCTCTTGGCATCAGGGAAATACAAATCAAAACCACAATGAGATACCAGTTCACACCAGTCAGAATGGCTAAAATTAATAGGTCAGGAAACGACATATGTTGGCGGGGATGCGGAGAAAGGGGAACCCTCCTACACTGTTGGTGGGAATGCAAGCTGGTGCAGCCACTCTGGAAAACAGTATGGAGGTTCCTCAAAAAGTTGAAAATAGAGCTACCCTATGACCCAGCAATTGCACCTGCACCCCAATGTTCATGGCAGCAATGTCCACAATAGCCAAACCGTGGAAGGAGCCGAGATGTCCTTCAACAGATGAATGGATAAAGAAGATAAAGAAAATTTGCCCAGAGCCCTGCACATACAGCCTTGGTGCAGGACTCTGGGCAAATTTTTTTAAATATATACAATGGAATTACTCAGCCATAAAAAGGAATGAAATCTTGCCATTTGCATCGACATGGATGGAGCTAGAGGGTATTATGCTGAGTGAAATAAGTCAGTCAGAGAAAGACAATTATCATATGGTTTCACTAATATGTGGAACTTAAGTAAGAAAACAGATGAACATATGGGGAGGGGGGAAAAGAAAAATGGAGAGAGGGAAACAAGCCATAAGTGACTCTTAACAACGGAGAACAAACTGAGGGTCGCTGGAGCGGAGGGGGGTGGGGGAGGGGGTAACAGGGTGATGGGCATTAAGGAGGGCACATGTTGTGATCAGCACTGGGTGTTATATGCACTAAATTCTACTCCTGAAACCAATATTACACTCTGTTAACTAACTAGAATTTAAATAAAAACTTGAAACAAAGAAACCAATTTGCAAACCTGAAGGTGAAAAGGGAATTATCCTTTCCACTCAATTAGAGTCAATGAGATACTCCAGAACCCAGCCCCCGCCTGTGGCGCTCATACAAGCTGAGGACGACGTCATTCCTGCAGATCCTACCATCACTGCTGTGCGTAGAAAGCCTACTGTCTTACTGGCACTTGGGATGCAGCCTGGGACATTGCTAACACCTGCTTTTCTACAGACTACCAAACAGGGCTAGTGCTTCTTTAGTTACCAGTCACACGAAGTACTCTTGCTATACTTCCACAGAGGTTTCAAAGCAATCTGTAACATGCTGAGCGTGGGTTAAATGAACTTCAGCACAGTGTAAGTTCCTGGTAGGGCACTGATAGTAGCCCCCAGTGCAGAAACTGCTTAGATCACGTCGCATCCCTGTTTAAGGCTGGGTGGTCCTCGAGGGAAGATAAAATCCAGAGCCCTAGGTCTTTCTCAGGAAGGACTAGACATTGCACACGCTAGAACGGATGGACGGGTAGTCTTACATCCTCCAATTACAAAGAAAAAGTGCCGCCACTTCCTGCCAGTATCTGATTAACCTCTTTGGGTACTGGAGGTAAAACATCCCATGACTTTGTACCAAATTCCCAGACAAGCGACGCAGTTTGAATGGGACCCTGGTAACAAGAAGCTTGGGAGGCACCTAAGCAGCGGTAACGCGAGCCATGCCGCTGGGGGGCTGCCTCCTTCAGTACTAGAGTTGTGATCACTCTGACTGCAGCCTCCGCCCCCCGGTCTTGTGAGCCCAAGTCGGCCTCCCTACAGGCGGGTACAGCCCCTGCCAGTGTGCTCCTGAGCCAGAGGGTCATCTTGCCAGTGGGAAGACGATCAGTCTCCAACCAGGCATCCTCATCTGCTCTGGGTTCTGTTGTGGGGCAAGTATAGGTAACTTTTCTTTCTTTTTTTTTTTTTTAAGATTTTATTTATTTGTTTGACAGAGAGAGGGCCCAAGCACAGGGAGTGGCCAGCAGAGGGAGACGCAGGCTCCCTGCCGAGCAAGGAGCCCGATGCGGGACTCGATCCCTGGGATCGCGACCTGAGCCAAAGGCAGACGCCTAACTGACTGAGCCACCCAGACGTCCCTATAGGTAACTTTTCTATTTTATTTTTAATCTCCATATGCTTTGCTAATTTTCTCGGTTTAAAAAATTTTTAATAGCAAGGCATTCACATGATTCTACAATCAAACAATAAGAAGTTTTACAAATATTTCTGCCCTAACATTATGTGTGCATTCCTGAAAAAAAAAATTCACAAACTGCAAAATGTCCACAAAAATAATAGGGCTTATAGGGGAAATAGTGTTTTGGCAGCCAACTCAAAATCTACACATCTCTATGATCATAACACCAACAAAATGGTAACAATTGCAGTAAAAATACCAGCATAGTTTGGAAAAGACACATTGGACGCCTAATAGATAAAGATTATAACATGAAATAAAGGACTTTGCTGATATAAAAGGAAAACATAAAGACACCTTGAGACTGTGAGGAAAGATGGAAGCTGGTGGTTCATGCAGACAACGCAGAGTGACATCCCCGTCAGAAGTTCCAGGATGAGCAGTTGAGGTTTTGCACAAAATGAAGGTGCCAATGAGACTCTGGCTCACCATTTTGTGTTTGTGATCTGAAGGGGCACCTTCTCCACAATAGCCAAACTGTGGAAAGAGCCCAGATGTCCATCAACAGACGAATGGATAAAGAAGATGTAGTGCATATATACAATGGAATATTATGCAGCCATCAGAAAGGATGAATACCTACCATTTATATCAACGTGGATGGAACTAGAGGGTATTATGCTAAGTGAAATGTCAATCAGAGAAAGACAATTATCATATGATCTCACTGATATGTGGAATTTAAGAAACAAGGCAGAGGATCATAGGGGAAGAGAGGGAAAAATAAGAGAAACCAGAGAGGGAGACAAACCATAAGAGACTCTCAATCATAGGAAACAAAGTGAGGGTCGCTGGAGGGGAGGGCGTGGGGCGATGGGGTAACTGGGTGATGGACATTAAGGAGGGCATGTGATGTAATGAGCACTGAGTGTTATATAAGACTGATGAATCACTGAATTCTACCTCTGAAACGAGTAATACACTAGATGTTAATTAATCGAATTTAAATAAAATAAAATAAATAAAATTGTAAAAAACTGACGACACATGCGTGCAGAAAGTGAAACAGAATGCTGCCTGACGGGGAACTGATCTAGATGGTGGAGGAAGGCCGTCGGACGGCAGTAGAAGCGACTGACGAGAAGGGGGCAGCCGTGCAAGGAGCTGGGACAGAGATGAGCAGGGCCTTCCTGGGTCTAACTGCGCCGGGACGACAGCCGACTGTCTGGAGCCGGGGCGACGGACCTCTCCGGCTGCACGATGCACAGAACGGCCTCTGAGTGGGGCTAGTCCGTCCTAGGCTCGGGGGAGAAGAGATCCGTGGCCCGAAACCACACGCTTTCTTCCACAGCACCATCTAGAAGAGCAGGTGCTGAGACCACACCCAGAGCCCAGGCCTGCCCGAGTCCTGCCCAATAGGTGAGGTCCACACCCCCCCGCCCCAGAGGAGACCGAAAGCGAGAGAAGACGGCCCTGCGTGGGGGGTGGGGGCGGAGACCGAGGTGTACGAATGAGGGCGTGTAGGTCCAATTCCCCACCCTCGACACCGCCGCACTTTAAACCCAGCACTTTCGCTTCAAGTTCCTGCCCCACCCCGCGAGAGGGGCGGAGGCCGGCCAGGTTCTAGGGTTCAGGACCCCGAAACCCACCCTCTTATCCCGCCGAGGCGGCCGGCCCGCGCCCACTCCGGGACCTCCCGACCACCCTTCCGGGCAGGAGCAGGTAGGTGGCTGGCGCAGAGACCCTTTCCCGCCCCTCCCGGACCCCGCGCAGCCTGGGGAGCCGGGACTGGGGGTGGCGGATGGGATGCGCCGGAGCCCCAGGAGACCTCCCCAGCGAGGGCGAGGGGATCCGAGTGCCCCACATCCAGCCGCCAGGACGGAGACAGCTGCACGGAGCTGGGCCCAGGCCCCCACGCTCTTGGAACCTCGCTTTTCCCTTCTGTGGAATGGGGACAATTATGCTGCCCTGTTTAAGGGTATTTTAGGTAAAGTTCCTCACTCATCGCAGACGCTTCGAAAAGGGTAGTTAATTTTTGTAAATAACCCCCTTGAAGTACGTGCTTGCTAAAGGCCTTCCGGGTTCAGGAAGCAAAATTAGGCCAGGTTGGGGGCAGGGAGTCCTATTTAATGCTGAGCATCTGGCGAGCCCCAATCCGCCGCAGAGCCGCCCTCCGACACGGATCCAGCGCAGGGGGAGGGCAGGGGGCCCTGGCCTCCGAGCCCCGCGAAGAGCCCCAGCTAGGCCTCGGACTGCGCTCCCCTCCACCTCCCCGGGAGCGCGCCCTGCCCGCCCCACCCCTGCTGCGGCTCCCGCGCACCCTGGCTCCGCCCGGTCTCAGGTCCGTGCGCTCGGGCCCCTGCCGCTCCGCCCCCTGCAGAGGCCCACGGATTTGCCCAGTGATCGGTGACGTCGGGGAGGCTCGCGCTCCCATTGGGAGGCGGCGATTGGCAGGGGCCAATCCGGGCGCTGATCCGGGGAGAAATCTCGGAGCCGCGCTCGGCGGAGCCCGGAGGCCACGGGGCGGGGACGCGACCCGGAACCGGCCGCTGCGGGAGAGGAGGCCCCCCCCCCCCACGTCCGGCGCTCGCGGCCCGGAGCTCGGCAGCGGGGTGAGTCGGGGGCGTCGGACGCGGGAGGGGCGAGGCGGAGGGCAAGGGGCCACCCCCCGCGGCGCGCGCGCTGGGCCCCGGCCGGCCTCCCGCCCGGAGCGCCAGCAGGTGCCCGGGGCCCCCCCGAGGGGCGCTGCGGGGAGCTGTGCAGTAAAGCAGGTCGGCCACCTGTCCTCGGAGCCGTGCACTAACTCCCTCCGCCAGCCCGGGAGCGCTCTCCCTGATTATCTGCCCCTACTTGGCCTGCGAGAAAGGACCGGATTCCCGCCGCACTCCGGATCCTGACCCCACCATGAAGATGGGGGAATGACATCCGGTCATGCATGCCACAGATAGTGCGGGGACCCTGCCCGAGCCCCCCCCAAGTTTAGAAGAAGCAGGTCTTTTAAAAAATAGGCTTTATAGGTTTTCTTCCCCAGATTACATTTTTTTTTTCTGAATAGATTTGTTTTAGAACAACTTTAGGTTTATAGAGAAATTGCAAAGATAGTAGAGTTCCCACGTATTCCAAACCTTTTTCCCCTTTATTAACATCTTACGTTCGTATGGTGCATTTGTTACAATTAATGAGCCGATATTGATCTGTTATTATTGGCCCAAGTCGTCCTTACTCCTGTTGACTGAGTTTTCACCTAAGCACCTGTTCCGTGTGGTGATCCCGTCCAGGTTACCAGGCTCCATTTGGTCGGCATGTCCCATGAGGCTCCTCTTGGCTGTGGCCGCTCATACTTGTTTGGGATGATCTTGACAGTTTTGAGGAATGCTGGTTGAGTGTATTGTGGGGTGCCCCTCTACGGGAATTTGATGTCCGTTTCCTAAGACCAGGCTTCGGTTTATTGGGAGGACGACTACTGCGGTAGTTTGCCCGGTGATGGCATGGCGTCAAGGGCGCGTGCTGTCAACACGATTTAGGACGTGGTGTTGATGGCGGTCACCTGAGAGAGTGTTTGCCAGTCTCTCGGCTGTCCAGTCACTGTATTTAGCCCGTTTCGTAGCACACTCTTTGGAAAGAAGTGACTGTGTAGCTCATACTGAAGGAGGGGACAGTATGCTCCTCCTCCTCGAGGACAAGGAGCTACACCTAGTATTTGGAATTCTTTGCTTGGGAGATTAGTCTCTCTTGTCCTTATTTATTAACTTATTCAGTCCTTTATCACCAGCACGGACTCATGGATATTTATTTTATACTTTGGGCTATAATCCAATCCTACTTTATTTTGTTGCTCAAATTGTTGTAGCTTTGGTTACTGGGGGCTCTTTCAAGTTGGGTCCTGTGTCCTTCCCAGCGAGTATTTTTATAGAGCTTTTTGCTGTTGAAGGCACTTTGACTGGGGGGCTTCCCTTGAACACCAAACAGTGTGATTATTTCCCTCCTTGAGAGGTGAGGAAACGGAGGCCCCGGAGAAAGTGACATCTTAGCAGTCCCTCTCCTACAAGGGAGTGACAGGCTGGTGTCAGACTATCCCCAGAAAGCACTGCAAGCCGCAGAAGAAGTCCATGGTCCGGACTGAAGCTTCTTGGCGTGACTTCAGACTTAGGCCCTGGGATCAGAATGGGAAGACAGTGGCTTCGGAAAACAAAGGCTTAATTTGACTGTTATCCAGGAGAAAGTACAGCTCGCCAGATTGGTAGACATGAAATGTTGACCTTCTCCCCAAAACGGTGTGTGTGGAGGGAGGCAGGGGAAGATCTGGGAAATGTTTGTGGTCAAGAACATCTGATCGGAGGGGGCCTTCTGCAGAAGCAAGATTGTGAAGTGGGCAAAGGAAGCCTGTGGGGGTGGGGGGATGAAGAAGAGGATGGAGGCATGGAGTAACTCTGTGCCAGGTCCTGGAGATGGAGGACCAGTGAGGAATGCGCTTGGGTTCACCTTCTGGTGGGGGGAGGTGGGTAACCATGTCAGCTGTTGGTAGTAATGACCCGCATCGAGTGCAGAGCTGTGGGAGCCTCCCCAGGGGAGAGCCATTCAGCTGGAAGGTGGGATGGACACCGCGGCGGGGGGGGGGGGGGGGGGCGCACCTCACGCGGCGCTGTCTGATTCAAGCTGTCCAGGATGCGCTGGAACAAAGACGGTGTGCAAGCACAGGGGTGGGGCTGGGGGCCCTGGAGAAGGAGCTGGTGTTAGGCTGAGGCCGCAGTGCCGGCCAGATCGTGGGGACTGTGTGGGCCCTGCAGAGTCCTGACCACAGCTAAGACCGAAGCAGGAGAGGCGCCGGATGAGAGCTGTGTGTTCGGAAGACCAGCCCGCTGGCGCCTTGTAGGAGATAAGGCTACATTCCACCACATCTAAGATGCGGTCAGTTTATGTATGTTCCATATAGAAAGCATGTCTTTCTAGGTCAGTTAGAGTATGCTACGGATCACGTTTCAGAGATGCTGAAATGCAATGACACGGATATCTTACATTTGAGGAAAAGCTGTACCCCGCTTTGCCAGTTCTTAGATCCCTCCTTGCTCTGGGAGATGAATGGTCAGAATAGCTCCATCTCACTAACCCGTGGATGGTAAGTTCCAGGCTCCATCTATGATCTTGAAAGAGCTAGCTCTGATAAGCAGGCTTTGTCCTGCCTGAAGCCAAATTGTCGAAAACCAGCACAGAGGCTGCCTGACCTAAAGATTTCATGTGTTTATTGGTTGCCCTCGATAGCGGCCATGACTTCAGGTTGCACACTGAATACGCTGGTGTGCTCGCCCCACGTTTATTTCAGTTTGCCTGCGAAGGGTCTAGATGCCCCCTCCACTCCCATCTCTTCATGGTGATCCTGAGCTGGTCAAAGGTCAAGAATGTATCCCCCAAGCTGCACAGCTGAGTCACTGCATTGGGGTGAAAATCTGGGTTTTGGTGCTAACCCAGGAGTCTTCATTGTCAGCTTTGGTTAGGGTAACAGCCAGGGATGGAGGAAGGTTCTGATTGTGTCTCTCGAGCTGTGGGAGGGGGCCATGACGGCTGAGAGCGGCTTGGAGATCTGGCAGGTCCTGGCCAGGCAGGCTGCATTCCACCTGTGGGGCCAGAGAGGGCCAGAGAGGGAGCCGCCACTGGGTGTCTACTTCGTCTAGATAAATAGGTGGATTTTTTTTTTTTTTTTGCACAAATTCTTTGTATATTTCAGCCTTCAATAATGTCCTGTGCTGTATCAGTCAGGATTCCTTTTTTTCCAGGTGACACACAGGTGCGAGCTAGCTGAACATAAAGGGCATTTATTGCCTTGTACGAAGGCACAGTTCAGGGGTCGACCTAGCTTCAGGCACTGCTCGATACAGGGTTTACAAGATGCCATGAGGATCCAGTTTCTTCTGCTTCATCTCTGGGTTGGCTTCATTCTCAAACAGGCTAGCCCTCTGCTTAGCAATATCGCTCTTGCATCTCCAAACCAGATTGACGTCACCTCTTGCAAATTCTCGAGAAACCACAGAATCTTTCCCCCCTGTCTCAACCAGGTCTCCTTGTGACTAGCAGACTTGAGTCATATCCTGACCTCTGAAGCAAGCACGGAGGTCAGGGAGGCATCCGACTCATTCTCTTGCTCCACCCTTGAGCTGAGGGAGAGCTATGGCCTAAGTACCTGATCAAAGTTAGCAAAGTTAGTAAGGGAAGGAAAAATGGAAGCTGGGCGGACCCCTCCCCAAAGATAAAGCCTTTACAGCACTCCTGCTTGGAGCAGGGAGCCCAGTGCCATCCCGCTGCCATCCCCATGTCAACGCAGACATAGCAGGTTGGCAGCCCATGGCCTGCCGCTTGGAACGTACACTGCTACAGTCAGTGTGGGAACAGGGTGGCCTGATCTGGTCAAGGATGCATCTGCTTGCTTGTGTGAACCAGGACACGTGCACAAACCTTCACCGAACAGCGTTTGTCATTGTCCCAAACAGGAAACGGTCGGTGGCCGTGAGAAGTAGCCTGCAGGCACACCTCGTCTTCCTGTGCTCTGGAGACACCGGGTGTGTTACGAAGGGGGGGTTCGTGGCGGCCCCGCCACGGGCAAGTCTGTCGGACCCACTTTACAGGAGCTGTTTCTGGCTTCGTGTCTCTGTGTGTCTCACGGTATTTCAAACCTGTGCGTTATTATTATAGTTGTCACAGGGATGTGTGATCAGGGATTCCAGTGCACTGAATGCTCAGGTTACAGTTAGCAGTTTTTAGCAATAAGCTATTTCTTTTTTTTTTTTTAAGATTTTATTTATTTATTTGACAGAGAGAGACACAGCGAGAGAGGGAACACAAGCAGGGGGAGAGGGAGAGGGAGAAGCAGGCTTCCCGCTGAGCAGGGAGCCCGATGCGGGACTCGGTCCCAGGACCCTGGGATCACGACCTGAGCCGAAGGAAGATGCTTAACGACTGAGCCACCCAGGCGCCCCGAGCAATAAGGTATTTCTTAATCAAGATTTGTATATTGTTTTTTAGACCTAACACGATCGCACACTTCATAGACTACCACATAGTGTAAACACAACGTTCCTGTGCACTGGAAAACAAAAGTCCTCTGGGCTTGCTCTATTGCGGTATTCACTCCATTGTGCTGGTCTGGGACTGAGCCTCTGGTATCTCCAAGGTAGAATTATAGTGTCAAAAAGCAATGAAAATGAACAGAACCAGCTCACGGTCACATGAATGAGCCGCACAAACATGATGTTCATACGCGCCCCTGCAAACAAATGCAACACGATTGCATCCATCTGCAGCCCAAAACCAGGGAAGATAAACTGTCGCTGATGAATGCACAGCTCGGTGTAGCAGGAGGGTGGGGGTGACGAGCATCACCATGTACGCCCCCACCACATCTCCCAGACCTGGGGCTCCCTGGCTGGTGCAGCCCGCTGCTCGGGGCACAGGGAGAAAGCGCCTCTCTCCCTAGCCGTGAGCATCCTGTCGGAGAGGAAGGACAGGTGGGGAGGATCGCTTGCCCTCGCTCAGCACACCGTAGGAAGCGTGTTGTGTGCGTCCGATGCTCTGGGCCAGGCACAGTGCTGGCTTCTGCAGATAAGGCGGACACCGTCTGTGTCCACACGATACAGAGAGCTGTGGAACTGTACCGATTAGCAGCCTCAGCCCTGCAGAGACGTGCGCGGGGCAGTGTGGGGTGCTTTCGGGCTTTGTGGGGGGAGAGCGTGTGGCCTCAGCCTGTCAGGAAGGACTGGCCAGAGGAGGTGGCTGTCAGCTGGTACTTCAGGCTGAGACAGGACTGGTGTTCACTGCAGATGGAATAGCATTTTCAGAGGGCTCGGGCGGGAGCGAGCGCGGCACCTTTTGAGGTGTGGAGAGGGTTCTGGTTTGGCCTGGGGTCAGGTCTGGGTGGGGAGTGGCAGGAAATGAGCCTGCAGACAAGATCCCCGGAAGGAGATCTGGCTTTACCCCGAGCGGCAGAAAGCCTTGGAGGGGTTCTAACCAGGTGGCCACGTGAGCACATGGGCATTTGAGCACGTGGCAGGGTGTGTGTGTTTGGGGGTGAAGGTCGGCCTCAGCAGTGGAGAGGGGAGCTGCACGTACGTTGGGAAACCCTTGAGGGTCGTGTCGCCCCCACAATCAGCTGCGGTCCCAGCTCCCGAAGGCTCAACGTGCTAGAGTTTGCCCTGTTCCTTCCCTGCGCATCCCCAGTGCCTGGCACGTAGTAGGCGCCCAGCACGAATCTGTGAACTCTTGGATGAGCTCTGCTACTTAGAGCCCCTCCGTAGCACCCCAGAACCCGTGCCATGCCCTGCTGAGCCCTGTGGACATTTCCGCGGTTCGGAGCGTGTCTCATGCTGGCCCAGGGCCGTGTGCGGCCTCCCTATGCTCCAGAGCCCCGCTGAGCCCCGGCCCTGCGGGGGAACCATCACCCACCCATGACCTCAGGAATGCACCGTCCGCAGGCCTGCGTCCCCCAGACTGCCCGGCTCACGGCCACGGCTGGACACTCAGGGCCAGGCCTACGGCTGCTCGTCTGTAACCAGAATTCTGTCCTCTCCAGGCTTGGAAGGGGCGTCACAGACACTGAGTTTGAGGAGAATTTGCTTATTTCCAGTTAAGAAATGGGGCTTCACCTGAGCCCCAGGAGCCCTAAATGGGCTTCCCACAGGGACTGGAGCCCTCAGCTAGGTGCTCTGATGGTGAGAAAGAAGGGCCTACAGTTCAGAGCCCGAGTGTGGGCACGAGAAGCAGCCTGGAGGCCAGAGCGCAAACCATGGCCCTCCGCTCACTTCTCTGGGCCGTGAAGTCCACGGCTGGCATTCGGTGGCTCCTGGGTCCCTTCTGTGGCATCTAGGGAGGGTGTGGGGCAGCAGAGGCCACGGAACGCTGAAGGAGAGTTTATTACCTGCTAGGGCAGAAGTTGGTAGCTACTAAGAAAAAAGGGGCCAGGTTCTGACCCGTCCGGTCTGCCGTCAGGCTGCGGCAGGGGTGGGGCGAGGAGCGTGTGTGCCCAGAGGCGTGGACGCCGACCGCAGTGCCTCCTTCAGCTAGTTCCTGCAACCCCAGCCATCCTCTTGGGCAAGAATTGTGCCCGGCTCCCACATCTGGAGCGTGCTGCTTGCGTCCTGCCGCCTGACCAGATGCTGGCGTGTACAGAGGGGCTTTCCTGAGATCCAGGGAACAACGAGGAGGGTGCGGGAGAGGAGACCCGGACGGGTGGGGGCGTCTCCAGTGCTGCTCTGCAGAATCGCACCCAGCCTCCGGCTTCTTGAAGGACAGAAGAGCTGCCCACGCCGGAGCGGGGATGCATGGCCTCTGCCCCGAGGGCCCCCATGGGATAATCCCCAGTTTCCGAATTCTCACCTGGGGCAGGGCAGTGGGTGGGCTGTGTCGTCTTGGAGGCTCTTTCCAGCTCTGGTTCTCCGTGGTTCCTGTGTGCCCCAGAGCCAGGCATGGAGAGCGGAATGACGGTCACCCCTACTCTGGAAGCCTGCGGGATAACCAGGATGTTCCAGAAGCATGAAGTGATAGCGGGCAGAGCGTAGGGGAGCTTCCGGGGGGTCGGTGTTTCGCGGGCTCCGAATGTGTGGGTGGTGAGCAGACTTTCTGGCCTGCCCCGGCTCCCACACCAGCACCCCCGTCCTCGGCGTCTACACTGGCGTGCCCACACTGTCCAGCTCGAGAAGTGCGTCCATGCGCACAGCCCCGTCTGAGCTTCCTGGTGTCCCACGGACCGGGGCATCCTAGCCTTGCGGCCCCCTGGGCAGGGCCCCCGAGCTGTGCCCCCGAGCCGCTGCTGGACCTCGCTGAGCCTCAGTTTTCTCAGAAGAGCGTCCTGAGCGATAAATAACGTGGATGTGGACGTGGACGTGGCAGATGAGGCGGGTCCTGAGTGAGTGCTGGTCACGCAGCCCTGGGTCGTTGGAGCCCAGGCCTTGTGTGCTTGCAGCAGGGATCCGAGCGGGGGACTGCACGTAGGGGTGCTCGCACACCAGGAGCTCCGTGCGTGAGCATTGCGTCCAGTTCCTCGGAAGCACGGAGCACCGAGCTTCTGCCGCGTGGCAGCACCCTGATGGCCAGCAGTGACCGTTAACGTCTTTCCAGTACACACCCTCGTCCGCGTTCTTTTCAGGACGACAGAAAACTAGAGCCCCGTCCTCAGAAAGTTTCTCCAACACCGTGTGTGGTTTTGTTGAGCTATTTAGAAGTAGCCGCCCCAGCTCGAAGTACTGCTGCGTGCTTCGCAGACGGACGTTCCCGTTCATGACCTCGGTGAACACCATTAGAAATTAACAGTTTCCTGATGTGATCCAGTACCCAGCCTTTGGTCAGACTTCTCATTTTATACTTTTTTAAAACAAAACAGGATCCAGTCAAGGCATTTGCCTTTGGCTGTTTTTTCTCTTTGGTCTTATTAAGTCAAGAACAATTTTTTTTCATGACATTGACTTTTTTTTAAGATTTATTTTATTTATTTATTTATTTATTTATTTGAGAGCGAGAGCGCGCCAGGTGGGGAGGGGCAGAGGGGGACTTCAGCAGACTCGGCGCTCGGCGTGGAGCCCGACACAGGGCTCCATCTCAGCATCCTGAGATCACCACCCGAGGCAAAACCGAGAGTCGGAGGGTCGCTGACTGCGTCCCCAGGCGCCCCCATGACACAGGCCAGCCGGTTGTCCCGTGGAATGTCCCATATTCTGAATTTGTCTGTTTCCTCATGACGTGGTACAGCGCAGCTCTCTATCCCTCGTATTTTCTGTACCTCGGAAGTTAAGTCTGCAGGCTCGGTTAGGTCCATTCAGGTCAGTTTTGGCAGGATGACTTCTAAGGGGATGTCGTGTCTCCACATGGTGCCGTTTTGGGAAGCAGATACCAGCTGGTGCCTCTGAGCGCTGTGGGTTTGGTCACTGCTCGGGGTGATCGCGGGTCTCTGCGTTATCAAGGTTCATCCGGAGGCCATCACTGGGCGGTGCTTGGCAGTGGGGACGTGTCCCCTCTGCCCTTCATGGTCAGACCAGCCACTGATGATAAAGAAGGTTGCAGGGCGGTGTGCTGCGAATCCCCTCCTACACTGAGGGGCCGGCGTGGTTCTGTAATCCTAGACCGTTTCATGCGTCTCGTACACATGGGATCATTGTCCTACGGTGAGGAGCACCTTGTACGGGACGGGGTCAGGTCTTGTGTGGACAGGGGGCTGTGGCTGAGCTCTGCCCGCAGCAGTTACACCGCCGGCCCCAAAGACAGCACGTGCCGTCCCCCCAACAGGGACAGAGACACATGGCCTCTGCTTTTCAGCTTGCAAGCTGCTCGGCAGAGTCCCAGCCCGCGGGGATCCCCAGCACCAGCCACGGTCCTCTTTGTGTCGGGACTGAGGGCTCGGGGCAGGTGATTCCCTCAGCAGAGAGTTGCATGAGGCTGTTCCTGGGATCGGTTACCACCTGGCTGACATCCTAGACGCTGTACTGTCTTTACGTCCCAGTTAAATCCCGTAATTCCTTCACGTGGGCCCTGTGTGCACATGACCCCTCTTCGGGTCCCGCCTCCCAGTCCCTGCTGGTGTGTCCGGTCAGCAGTGCGGTGATCCCCTACGTCTGTAGAGTTCTGCCGTTATAAAGCACGTTTGTCTGACTGCATCCACTGTCCAGGAGTGGACCCTGCTTCCTGTCGTCTCTGTCTGGGGTTCCTCTGCAGCTCCTTCCTGTCGCCGCCGGGAAAGGGCCGCAAGGCCCCCGGGTCTCGGTGGCGGACCTCCCGCATCCACAGTCAGCAGCAGCACTGACTTGCCCGTGGCCCCCGTGCTCCCTTCCTGCCCCGGCTACTGGCTGCCCTCCATGGGTCCCCACCCCGCGAGGACTGGCACCCAGAGCCCGAGTCACTGCGGCTCCTTCAGCCTCATGTCCTCTCTCACTGCTACTGTGCATTCCCACCGCGCTCTGTCCGGGCTTGCAACTCTCGCCGGGTCCGGGAGCCAAGGGCTCTGGCTTCCTTCCTGGACCCCCCACTGGATTCTCTGGCTCAACCCACTTAGCAAGCCCTGAAGGTAAGTATCACTGTCCCCATTTTACGATGGATAAACCGAGGCTCAGAGCACTAAGAGGTTTCTGTGGGCACGCGGAACCGGGGCAGCCCTGCGGAGGCTCATCGGACAGGCCGTGGGCCAGGGCTGCCGAGGCCGACGGGGCTGAGGTCCCGTGTATGGTGTGTGCTGTGCTCCCGCCGAGGGCCAGATCCGCAGCAGCAGGTCACAGGACGGCCCGCTGGGGGCCCCCCACACTGGTTTCCTTCCTGGGTGCTGCCGGCACACCGCGTCTACGGGGAAAGGGAACGAGACCAAAACCACGGCACAGCCCGGGGACACGTCTGTTCGGGGGCACCAGGACTCAGAGTGCCCGTGCTTCCTGAGTCTTGGCTAACAACCCCGGGCTCTCAGTCCTGGCGACCCACAGCCTGGAGAAGCCTCTTGACTCTGGTGCCCCGCCCCCACGAACACTTGTGCCCTGCACAGCTGAGGGAGTGCAGTGTAGACACGGGAGGTGTGGGTGCAGTGACACATGTCCAAGTGTCTTACTGTGTCATAGCGGGTGCCTCCGAGCGTCTCCCAGCAGGTGGAAGGACGGGGTCTCAGGCAGCACTGCTTCCCAGCAGCGTGGTACCGGCTAGCGGTGCTCTGCTCCCCGCTCGCCCCGAGCACCCTCTCTGGGCCTCGGTTCCCGTCTGCACTCGGTGCGGTCTTTCACTCGGACACCGAGCCTCGTAGGAGCGGAGGAGTGTCTGTTGCTTGACTGACTGGTTTCTGGAGCTGGTGGCCCCGTGTGCGCGGCCGCCTCTGCCCCTCCACTGGGCCTGCTCTTGACTCCGTGTCTGGTCTCCCAGGACGCGAAGCCCCCCCCCGAGCCAAGGACGCCATGGCCACGTCAGCCCCCCTGCGCAGCCTGGAGGAGGAGGTCACCTGCTCCATCTGCCTCGATTACCTGCGGGACCCCGTGACCATCGACTGCGGCCACGTCTTCTGCCGCAGCTGCACCACCGACGTCCGCCCCGTGTCGGGGGGCCGCCCCGTCTGTCCCCTCTGCAAGAAGCCGTTCAAGAAGGAGAACATCCGGCCCGTGTGGCAGCTGGCCAGCCTGGTGGAGAACATCGAGCGACTGAAGGTGGACAAGGACAGGCAGCCGGGAGACGTGGCCCGGGAGCAGCCAGACGCCAGGCTGTGTGAGCGGCACCGGGAGAAGCTGCATTACTACTGCGAGGATGACGGGAAGCTGCTGTGCGTCATGTGCCGCGAGTCCCGGGAGCACAGACCCCACACGGCCGTCCTCGTGGAGAAGGCCGCCCAGCCCCACAGGGTAAGCACGCCCCTCCCGGAGGCGAGGCCTGGCACAGACCCTTCGGAAGGCTTCTGGCCGGCCCAGGGCTCAGCCTGAGTCCACCTGTCCCCACGGCTTGTCTCTCCGCAGGAAAAAATCCTGAACCACCTGAGTACCCTAAGGAGAGACAGAGACAAAATTCAGGGCTTTCAGGCCAAGGGAGAAGCTGATATCCTGACTGCACTGGTAAGTGGGGCTGTTAAGAGAGAGCCTGAGGCAGTTGGCCATGTGGAGCAGAAGCTAGGAGGCTGAGCGGTGGAGGCCCTGCCGGGAGGCTGAGCAGCAGAGGCCCTACTGGGAGGCTGAGTGGTGGAAGCTGAGTAGTGGAGGCCCTGCCGGGACGCTGAGCAGTGGAGGCTGAGCAGTGGAGGCTGAGTGGTGGAGGCCCTGCCGGGACGCTGAGCAGTGGAGGCTGAGCAGTGGAGGCTGAGTGGTGGAGGCCCTGCTGGGACGCTGAGCAGTGGAGGCTGAGTAGTGGAGGCCCTGCTGGGAGGCTGAGTGGTAGAGGCCCTGCCGGGAGGCTGAGCAGTGGAAGCCCTAATGGGAGGCTGAGCAGTGGAGGCCCTACTGGGAGGCTGAGCAGTGGAGGCCCTAGTGGGAGGCTGAGCAGTGGAGGCTGAGCGCTGGAGGCCCTGTTGGGAGGCTGAGTAGTGGAGGCCCTAATGGGAGGCTGAGCAGTGGAGGCCCTAATGGGAGGCTGAGCAGTGGAGGCCCTACTGGGAGGCTGAGCAATGGAGGCTAAGCGGTGGAGGCCCTGTTGGGAGGCTGAGTAGTGGAGGCCCTTCTGGGAGGCTGAGCAGTGGAGGCTGAGCGGTGGAGGCCCTGCTGGGAGGCTGGGCAGTGGAGGCTGAGTGGTGGAGGCCCTTCTGGGAGGCTGGGCAGTGGAGGCACTGCCGGGAGGCTGAGCGGTGGAGGCTGAGCGGTGGAGGCCCTGTTGGAGGCTGAACAGTGGAGGCCCTGTTGGGAGGCTGAGCCCTGACGGTCTGAGCTGGGTGGCTTCCAGCTGGCTTCCTCATCTGGTGTGTGAATGGGTGTTCCTTCTCGTGTGTGAGTCACCGTGGCCGTGGGCCGTGTCTAGCAGCAGCTGCTGTTGTGCAGGGGACCGCGGAGGTCCTGGCGCAGTCCTTCCTGTCAGCAAGGGGAGGGAGCCCGGACTCCCGATGGTGGGGGGAGCCAGGGGCTTTGGGAGGGGGGCGCTGGCTGCAGGATGAGCACTGAGGGGGAGGCCTGGGAGGGCGTGAGGCGTCCTGGGGACGCTGTCTGCTGAGTCCTGCAGCCAGGGCTGCCCGCGGTCGGGAAGCAGAGACCGCGCGCCGCGTGCTTGCTCCGAGATGGGGTGTGAGGGGCTGTGCCTGCTTCCTGCGGGAGAGTCGGTGTCGGGGGGAGGTTGGGCCAGGCGTGCTCCGAGGCCCCTTAGCGCACGGATGGGGGTGGGAGCCGGCCTCTGCGGCTCTAAGAGCGGACGCTGCAGGGGTTCTCCAGCGCGAGGCAGAAGCGTCACCCCCTCTCCCCTCCGCACCCCTGCAGAAGAAGCTCCAGGACCAGAGGCAGTACATCGTGGCTGAGTTTGAGCAGGCCCGCCAGTTCCTGCGGGAGCGCGAGCGGCACCTGCTGGACCAGCTCACCAAGCTGGAGCAGGAACTGGCGGAGGGCCGCGAGAAGTACAAGAGCAGGGGCGTCGGGGAGCTGGCCCGGCTGGCGCTGCTCATCTCCGAGCTGGAGGCCAAGGCGCAGCAGCCGGCTGCAGAGCTCATGCAGGTGAGACGCCTCCCCAGGGCGGCGAGGTCTCCGTTCCACCACCCGCGTGCGTGCGGGACCCTGGGAGAACCACCGCCTCTCAGGCCTCGATTTTCTCTCCTGAAATGTCGGGAGGTCACCCCCACCCGCCCCACCTCCTCCGAGGTCACGTGAGCACAGGAGGACCTGACCGGCATGGTGTCCCTTCAGAAGGCAAACTTTCTACCAAAAAACAGTTCAAGGAATTTAGAAAGTGCTGTGAAGAGGAAGGGAAGGTTATGCGTATTTTCATCACTACTGTCCATCCTCATCTCGACCATCACAGGTCCCTGGCAGACAGCCTCCAGGGGAAGCTGCAGGCAGCCCGCACTGCTGGGGTGGCTGAGGGAGGGCCGCACGGCGGCTTCTCCCAAGGAGGGACTGGAGGAGACAGGCGAGGTTTTCTGTGGGACGGAGAGCAGGCAGGGTGCCTCTGGAGTACTTCCTGGAGGAGGCGGCTTTGATGCTGAGAAGGGGAGAGCCTTGAACTAGAGAGCAGGTTGCCAAGTGGAAACAGCACCATGCCGCCTTCCTCCTGGAGCCTCCAGGAACAGGAACAGGGCTCACCAGCATCTGGAGGGGTGTGCTGGACCCTCCCCCTCGCGGGTCAGGAGGAGGCTCTGGTGGCTGGGGCTGTCAGCAGTGGAGCCCCCCAGGATCTCCTCCAGGAAGATGCTGTCCCGGCCAGCAGTGTGGCCTCAGGAGACACAGCAAGGCAGGCTCTCCAGGTACATGAACAGGTGGCCTGGCCTGCCTCCCTGCCACAGTCCATTCTGACTCCCAAATCGGGACTGGCAGGGGGTGAGGGCCCTAAATCAGAAGTCGCTGAGGGCCCAGCGCAGGGCAGGGCAGGGCAGGAGTCCTGTCCCAGCTCTGCTCCTGGGCCTCTTGTTCTTGTCCTTCATTTTGTCCAAAATGTGTCTCTGGCATTTCCTCCAGATACCACTGTGTTCCCTTGAATTCCTCCATCAGACTGGGACTGGGTCACTTACTGCCCCCTCCCCTGCCTCCCCAGGGCGGGACAGCCCTCCTTTCCCCGTGGCCACGCCACGTGATGTGCAGTTGTGTGGGGGGCAGAGAGAGACAAGCTGGGGTGCCGGTGGGGGCTGAGATCCTGACGGGACCCCCTCCCGCTCCACCCAAGGGAGTGGAGCGCCACTAAGATGGAAGACAGACTGGGAGCACAGGGCGGGGACAGGGTAGGGACGGGGACAGGGTGAGGGCGTGAGGACAGGGCGCAGGTGCAGGGCTGGGGCGAGGGCAGAGGGACGGGGCACGGGGACGGCGCGAGGGTGCAGGGACGGGGTGTGGGGACAGGATGCGGGGACCGGGCGTGGGGCGGGGACATGGTGCGGGGATGGGACACAGGTGCAGGGATGGGGGCGCAGGGACCGGGGACGGGGTGAGGATGCGGGGACGGGGTGAGGGGACGGGCGCAGGCGCGGGGCGGGGATGGCACAAGGGCGCAGGGACGGGGTGTGGGGACAGGGTGCAGGGACGGGGCGCGGACGGCCCGAGGGCGCAGGGACGGGGCACGGGGACAGGGTGTGGGGAGGGGACGCAGGTGCAGGGATGGGGCGAGGGCACAGGGGATCGGGCGCAGGCGCAGGGCGCAGGCCTGGGGACGGACTGGGCGTCTGCGGCAGCCAATCCGTGAACTCAGTGTCGGTACTGGTAGGTTTTGTCTGCTCGTTTGGGTTTGCTTTTGCGGCAGGGGAACCGCACAGCTACCTCCCTCAGGTCATTATCTTTTCCCAGAGGCTATCTGACTGTGTGGGCAGCCAGCAGGAGGGAAACCGCACTAACAGAGGCCCCGATGTAAAGTGTGGTGCAGGGGGTAGGGGAGGGGGGAGCAGCAGGACTAAAGATGGAAAACACAGACCTTTGCACGAAGGTGCTAGAAAAGGAGAGAAAGATCTCTGGGCCGGGAATATCAGAAGACGTTAGAGGGACATCCTCCGCGGTCCATCCCCGGACAGGCCTTGCCCGGGGGAACCGCAGCCCGCTCCTCTCTCTCCCACCGTTGGGCCGAGCTCAGCCGTGGGGGCCTGAGCGAGTGCCTCCGCCCTGCCCCGCTCCCCAGCCGCGGCCTCTCTGCTCTGATGGCCTGTTTCGGGACAGCCGCAGGAGTCTTGGGGGGTGTCCTCAGGAGCCCTGAGCCGGCCCCTTCCCTGTGCAGGCCCGGCGTGTGGACCCCCGGGCCCCCGCGCTGTGCTCTCCCACGGTCTCTGGGCCACTCCCAGGCTTTCATCCCTGGCTGGTCTGTACCTTCCCGCAGTCCTGGCAGCTCCCCCCGCTGCCCGCGTGCCTGCCTTTCGAGCCCCGTGTCCCAGCACACCAGCAGGGGAACGCGGCTCACGTTTGTTGCCCCGTCCACCGAAGCTGGCTGGATTGGAAGGATTTGCTGGGAACTCACGACTGGTGTCGGCCGGTGCTTGGTGAGACCGGGGTGAGCGGGGGCTCTGACGGCCCATCTGGCCTCCCTGCAGCGGAGCCTGCCGGTCCTCCTGAGACCCCCGGACCTGCATCAGCAGCCACCGTCCGGTGACTCTGTGTCCCGGAGCTCCCTCTCCGAGAGGCTAGCCCGTCCCCTCCCTGGGCTCCACTCCTGCAAGAGCAGAACGCCTAGCGTCCCCTGCAAGGCTGTCCCCCGGCTCCATGGCCCCACCCCAAGCTCCGCAGCCGGGCCGGGCCAGGGGAGGCGCACAGGAACGTGTGCGAGGAGCGACAGGAGGGCCACCGTTACGGGAGCGTCTCATGGGGGCCGCAAACCCCCACAGGCGCCGTCCCGGCCCACCTGCCCCTCCGCCCCGCACTGCGCAGGGCGGCCCCGTGGCTGATTACCAGGACCCTGGCTAGGTGCTGGGTCAAACCCAAGGACAGAGACGCAAAGACAGTTGTGTTTCTTTCGGGAACAGAGCTGAGGGTTCTGGAGCCGTCAGGGCAGGGGCTGACCGCGAGGTTCCGGAAAGCTGGGCTACCCCCACCTGCTTGTTCCCCCAGCTGCAAGGCCTGCTAGGGTGCACAGCAGTTTCCCCTTTTAAATGACATGACCTACAAATTGTAGTCACTGGTTGCTCTCACGTCCCATTGGCTGGGGCTCAGTCACATGACCAGACGTGGCCACAAGGGCCTCTGGGAAATGTAGTCTTCCCTGGTGGCCCTATGCCCACTGTAACTCCAGGGGTCTGCTGTTCAGAGGTCGAAGGGGGGAGGACTTAGCCGCGTGAGCTACCTGGCAAGCAGCTCGCACACATCACGGCCCCACGCGGATCCCCTCGGGGCGTTTGCGTCCACCAGGAACACGTGCACCTCCCGCGGTGCCCGTCCAGCCCCGCATGGCCCGGGCCCCCATTCCGTTCCTCACCTGGCCAATCTCAGCGGAAGCCCGGTGGCCGCGGAGAATGAACCCTGCCCTCGTGGTTATCCACTGCTGCGGCGGTGCGGGCCCTGTAAGGAAGGGGCCACATCGTCTGTTCACTGTTGCGCCCGGCTGCCAGCATTGTGGGCACCTCCTGTGAGTGGGGTCTGATTCCACTCAGCTGATGCTTGTGCTTTCTTCTCCTCCAGGACACCAGGGACTTCGTGAACAGGTAACAGAGCTTCCTTTCCACGGCGCACCCCGCCCCCACCCCCCCCTTCTCCTGCATGAGACCCATTTGAAGGAATGGTGCCACCTCGGTTTATGGTGGCCGGCCGCACTCCTGGGAAGCAAGAACACAGCCTCGGGAACTGGAGACTTGCTCTCCGAGGCAGCCAGTGTCCCGTCCTGGTCCGAGACGGGGCAGGAGACGAGGGTGGAGACCGAGGCAGCCAGCGTCCCATCCTGGTCCGAGACGGGGCAGGAGACGAGGGTGGAGACGTGCTCAGCAGACAGAAGCGTTCTGGATGCTCTGAGTCCTGGCCCAGCCGTGGGCTGTTCACTCAGTGTTTTTGAGCCCTGGTTTCTCTGTCTGTTGATTGGGGATTGTCATACTTTTCTCTCCTGCTTCATAACTGTTGTGAGAATTGAGAGAAATGCAGGAAGAGCTAAGTAACAGGTCCATCTGTCATCTTCCCAGGTATCCACGGAAGAAGTTCTGGATTGGGAAACCCATTGCTCGGGTGGTTAAGAAAAAGACGGGAGAATTCTCAGATAAACTTACGTCCCTGCAGCGAGGCCTGAGAGAGTTCCAAGGTGAGGGCTGGGGGGTGCACTGGGGTGGGAGTCGGAGCTGGGGCTCTGCATTGAAGGAGGGTACGAGCTTCTTACTGTCATCTTTGGCCTCACTCCTGGGTCTCCTGGTTGTTTTCTGTTTTCTTCTTGGGATCTCAGGGAGGGAGGCCCGTCAGGAAATTAATCCTGTCCGAGTAGAAAACGGGCCCGTAAGTTTGCTGGGCTCGAGGGTCATTCTTGTCCTTTTCTTGTCCCCAGGGAAGCTGCTAAGAGACTTGGAATATAAGACAGGTGAGTGTCCAAAGGGCTGTTCCCAGTTCACCTCCCATGAAGAATACTGTCCCCACAGAGACTCAGACTCCCCTGCTGCCCCCGGGGAGCCCGTTCTCTAACACGGCTGAGATTTCCCAGCCGCGAGTCCGCAGCTCCCTCCACTGGGTCTCTAGTGTGCGACAGAGACCTCTGCTTGATTGCCTGACCTGTCTGCACAATGTTCCCCTCTGCCGAATGCGTGGCTCCCGCATCCGGAGGCCGTCTGTGCCGCAGGCCCCAGCACTGTGCTCCCTCCATGCCCTGCTGTCCAGTTGTGCACTGCATAGCCCTGAGGGGCCCTGTGACTAGCAGCCCTTTGATTGTAGGGTGTGGCAGCCCCGCGGGGCCCACCAGTGACACCGTTGCTCGTTCTGTCGTCCCCACAGTCAGTGTCACGCTGGACCCGCAGTCGGCCAGTGGGTACCTGCAGCTGTCGGAGGACTGGAAGTGTGTGACCTACAGCAGCCTCTACCAGGGCGCTTACCTGCACCCCCAGCAGTTCGACTGCGAGCCGGGGGTGCTGGGCAGTAAGGGCTTCACCTGGGGCAAGGTGTACTGGGAAGTGGAGGTGGACAGGGAGGGCTGGTCCGAGGAGGAAGAGGAGGGGGAGGAGGAGGAGGAGGGGGAGGAGGAGGAGGAGGAAGAGGAGGCGGGCTACGGGGATGGGTATGAGGACTGGGAGACGGACGAGGACGAGGAGTCCTTGGGGGAGGAAGAAGAGGAGGAGGAGGAGGAGGAGGAGGAGGTTCTTGAAAGCTGCATGGTGGGGGTGGCCAGAGACTCTGTGAAGAGGAAGGGGGACCTGTCCCTGCGGCCAGAGGACGGGGTGTGGGCGCTGCGCCTCTCCTCTGCGGGCATCTGGGCCAACACGGACCCCGAGGCCGAACTCTTCCCGGCGCTGCGGCCCCGGAGGCTGGGCATCGCCCTAGATTATGAAGGAGGCACCGTGACATTCACCAACGCAGAGTCACAAGAACTCATCTACACCTTCACCGCCACCTTCACGCGGCGCCTGGTCCCCTTCCTGTGGCTCAAGTGGCCTGGGACACGCCTCCTGTTGCGACCCTGAGCCCACCGCTTGCTGCCTCCCTTCTTGGGGATTCCAGGACCGTGATGGGGAGGGGTGTCTGGCCATGGCACCTGGAGCAGGTGCACCCCCCCCCCCGTGGCTGTGGCCCCTTGAGGCTTGCTCGGTGCCGCCGCTCCGTCACACAGCTCCTCCCCCAGCCCCGGGGGTTCCCAAGCAGATTTCTGACCCCGGAGTCCACGAGGGCCCCTCTGCTGCCCACGGCCTTTGGCCCAGCGCTGCACGCTCTTTGTTGAATGGAGACGAGACAGCATTTTGTCGCCCAGTGTGGCGTCTGGTGCTGGCCTGCACCTGAGGTCACTTGCCGTCCTCCATCCCCTGGCGTCCCCCTCGCCAACATCCGCTCTGCTGCCGGCCTTCCCTGCCACCCTAACTCAGAGTGACACGCGAGAGAAAACCCGCCACGGTTTCTGGGCCATTTGAATAAGCCTCCTGGAGCGCCGTGGAGTTGCCAGGCCCCGAGTGGGTGCCTCGCTTCTGAGACCAGGGTCCAACGTCTGACGTTTCCACATCAAAGAAGCCAGGACCCTCGGAGCCTCTTGGGGGAGGGATCTGGAGACCTGTGGCTTTGCGGCCACACGTGTGGTCAGTGATCAATAAATGACCTGAGGGTGGGGTCTTGGGAGGGGAAATTGTAAAGGGAATCCAGAATATCCTGCTCTTGATCAGTCACCTAAAATCACCAGGGCAGACATCCGGTCCAGGAGAACCTCCCCCTCGGAAGCCCTGGTCAGTGCCTCCAGCAGGGTGGAAGCTTGGGCTCCATTGTCCTGGGACAGGGGCGGTGGGGAGAGGAGAGGACGCCGGCGGGGCTCCCGGAGCTCGCCCGGCCTTCGTGCTGGTCTTCCTGCCGGGAGAGGGCTAGAGCGCGGCCTCACTGCGCCCACGTGCCCCCTGCTTCAGCCGGACGCCCACAGCCTTTGTCCGCACCTGTCCCAGGCCTGGCACCAGCATCCTGCACCCCAGCACCTCGGCCCCCACATCATCTGTAAATGTCCCTCTGATTTCTGCCTCTACTTTTGTACCCCCCACAGCACTCCTGCAGTGCTGGGTACACAGCAGGTGGTCAGTAAAGACTTGTGGGATGAACAGCCTGGGTTCATATATTTTATCATAACCTTCCTGTGGCTCCAGAGCGGTCGCGTGGACAGCAGTGGCCCCGGGTCTCTCCTGGGACACCCCGCTGCCCCCAGACAGGAACCCCCACATCTCCCTCTCCCACTGTGCTGGCCCCATGTTGACAGCGAGCATCCGTGCAGCCCATGACGGCCCATGACACGGCGACATTCCGTGGCACACCCAGAATCTTCCCTTGGACAATGCGCGGTGCCTGCCCCGAAGGAAACGCAACCAGCTGAGCCTCTGTCCTGCCCTTGGACACACTCAGCCACCCAACCATTTCTGGTCTCTTCTTTCTGCTGGTTTTTTAATTGCCATGTTAAAGATAGAAAAGGAAGAATTACATAAAGCCCTTTCAAGATCTCATTTATGACTCTTCCCCCTTTTTATTTTTCATTTGTTCTTTTTACTTTTCTTTCTAAATAGAGATATGCAAAGTGTGTCAATTATTAGAAATAAGACACGTTATTAATATAATGAGGTCAGTTAATCTACATTCGAATCCTGAGAGAGAATGATCAGTAGCATATTCTTGAAAATTTACATTTATTTTGTTGATTGATGTGAATTGTTCCCTAACGTTATACTCTCCTAATCTTTTATTTATGGAAAAATTTCAGAATTCTCAAAATGCCTTTTATCCTTTCTTGGAAAGAATTTTTATATAATGAGATTTCTGTAACTTTTTAAGATGATCATTGTATAATTAAAATTTCCTATTTATTAAATAGGGAACATTTGCATTTGAACAAAATATAAATGCTTTCGGGTCATGGTTTAACGAGTTTCCTGAGTGTGAAACTTCCAGAATGAACTGTAGACGACGAAGTTTCCGTATGAAACAGCCTTTGAAAGTCATAAAAATGTGCACGTTATGCCGCCACCTGAGGACAGAAAGTTGCCGCGTGTACTTATTTGGCTAATTCTTTTGAACCTTTTTATTTTTTATAATCATATTTTTAAGTATTTTTTTATGTGAACGTCACCTACACGTATGGTCAGATCTACGTAGTGTTTATCAGGGAGAGAGAAAAGAGCAGCCCCCTCCCTCTCCCGGGGCGCTTCTTGGCGGACCATTTCCTGGACGGCGCTGGTGTGGGACCCTGTCCTCCGCTCCCCCAGCAGCCGAGGCTCTGGGTCCGGCCCCGTCCCCGGGCGCCCCACCTGTCCATCCCGCGGCGGAGCCCCAGCCCAGGCGCACGCGCCCCACCTGTCCATCCCGGGCGCCCCACCTGTCCATCCCGGGCGCCCCACCTGTCCATCCCGCGGCGGAGCCCGAGCCCAGGCGCACGCGCCCCACCTGTCCATCCCGGGCGCCCCACCTGTCCATCCCGCGGCGGAGCCCGAGCCCAGGCGCACGCGCCCCACCTGGCCATCCCGGGCGCCCCACCTGTCCATCCCGGGCGCCCCACCTGTCCATCCCGCGGCGGAGCCCGAGCCCAGGCGCACGCGCCCCACCTGTCCATCCCGGGCGCCCCACCTGTCCATCCCGGGCGCCCCACCTGTCCATCCCGCGGCGGAGCCCGAGCCCAGGCGCACGCGCCCCACCTGGCCATCCCGGCGCGCCCAGGGCTGTGTGTGCGGAAGCTGTCGGTGGGGCCAGCCTGCTCTTCCCGGATTGGGGAGTTGCCTTCTTCTGCCCTTTGGCTTCATTGCCTACGTCCTAGTGATCAAAGCCCGGCGTCCTTACCCACTGTCAGCATCCGTCGGGATGGCGGCTCGTCAGCTGCTCTGTCGTGTTGTCCCGAGGCCTGCGCCCCGGCCTGTGCACAGCCCTCTGGGGGTCGGGGGTCGGGGCTTGGCTTTGCTGCTTCCTGTCCCCGTGTTTCCTGTGTCCCTGACCCTCTCGTTAGCTGGCCTCCTCGTCCTGGCCCAGGAGCTTCCCGAGGGCGCCCGTACGTGGTTTGAAATGCCGAGTATCGGCAGGTTCACGGCCCCTCGGTTCTCCCGAGTTATTTGTTGACGGTTGCGTCTCCTCCGTTTTCTCCGTGCTCTCCGGCCTTCGCAGGGCTCCGGCACGGGTCACTGAGAGGCCGGGGCGGGCCGGGATGTTTCCGGGCGAGGGCAGCGGTGAGGCGCGCGTGCAGGTCATATTCCAGGGGAGGGCGACACGCAGGGAACTGGCACAGGACGGTGACGGGCGGTGAGCCGCTGTCCGCTTTCCGGGTCAGCCAGGGCTGCTCCGAGGAGGACAGTCTGGGATCGCACCGGCCAGGGTCACGGGCAGCGACAGGCTGGGCCGGGACGCCCGCGTGTCTGCAGTGCGGTGGGCGGAGGGGCGGGAGAGCAGGGGAGGGGTCGGCGGCCTCGTGGACCGCGCTGCAGGGTCGGGGGTTTCCCCCGAGGGCAGTGCGGTGGGCGGAGGGGCGGGAGAGCAGGGGAGGGTCGGCGGCCTCGTGGACCGCGCTGCAGGGTCGGGGGTTTCCCCCGAGGGCAGTGCGGTGGGCGGAGGGGCGGGAGAGCAGGGGAGGGTCGGCGGCCTCGTGGACCGCGCTGCAGGGTCGGGGGTTTCCCCCGAGGGCAGTGCGGTGGGCAGAGGGGCGGGAGAGCAGGGGAGGGTCCGCGGCCTCGTGGACCGCGCTGCAGGGTCGGGGGTTTCTCCCGAGGGCAGTGCGGTGGGCGGAGGGGCGGGAGAGCAGGGGAGGGTCCGCGGCCTCGTGGACCGCGCTGCAGGGTCGGGGGTTTCCCCCGAGGGCAGTGCGGTGGGGGGAGGGGCGGGAGAGCAGGGGAGGGTCCGCGGCCTCGTGGACCGCGCTGCAGGGTCGGGGGTTTCTCCCGAGGGCAGTGCGGTGGGCGGAGGGGCGGGAGAGCAGGGGAGGGTCCGCGGCCTCGTGGACCGCGCTGCAGGGTCGGGGGTTTCTCCCGAGGGCAGTGCGGTGGGCAGAGGGGCGGGAGAGCAGGGGAGGGTCCGCGGCCTCGTGGACCGCGCTGCAGGGTCGGGGGTTTCTCCCGAGGGCAGTGCGGTGGGCAGAGGGGCGGGAGAGCAGGGGATGGGTCGGCGGCCTCATGGACCGCGCTGCAGGGTCGGGGGTTTCTCCCGAGGGCAGTGCGGTGGGCAGAGGGGCGGGAGAGCAGGGGAGGGTCCGCGGCCTCGTGGAGTGGACCGCGCTGCAGGGTCGGGGGTTTCTCCCGAGGGCAGTGCGGTGGGCAGAGGGGCGGGAGAGCAGGGGAGGGTCCGCGGCCTCGTGGACCGCGCTGCAGGGTCGGGGGTTTCCCCCGAGGGCAGTGCGGTGGGCGGAGGGGCGGGAGAGCAGGGGAGGGTCCGCGGCCTCGTGGACCGCGCTGCAGGGTCCGGGGTTTCTCCCGAGGGCAGTGCGGTGGGCAGAGGGGCGGGAGAGCAGGGGAGGGGTCGGCGGCCTCATGGACCGCGCTGCAGGGTCCGGGGTTTCTCCCGAGGGCAGTGCGGTGGGCAGAGGGGCGGGAGAGCAGGGGAGGGTCCGCGGCCTCGTGGACCGCGCTGCAGGGTCCCGGGTTTCTCCCGCGGGCGTTGGGAAGCTGCTCAAGTCTTACAGGCAGAGGAGTAGTGGTTCCACTCAGACACGGGTATGCCGCACCTCGTACTGACCAGGTACTGTTCTTCGCTGGGACGCTCCCTGTCTTCAAGGAGCTCGTTCTACAACAGACGCAAAGTTACGCATGACGGGCGCCTGGGTGCCTCCGGGGGTTGAGCATCGAACTCTTGATTTCGGCTCCGGTCCTGATCTCAGGATCGTGGGATCCATCCGTGCCTTGGGCTCCACCCTCAGTGGGGGGGCTGCGTCTCTCTCCCTCTGCCCCTCCCCCGTTCATGCTCTCTCTCAAATTAACAAATCTTAAAAAATAAATAAGCAAATAATAAAAATAAGCATGGCAAATACAAAACATAGCGTATGTTAGAAAATAAGCACAATGGACCAAAAACACTACGGTTGCTTTTTGAAACATCTTTGTGCAGATAAGTGAGGAAGCAGGGAGTCCTGGAGAGGAGAGTCTGTGGTGAATCCGCCGAGTGATGATAGTGTAGACTGTGGTGGTAGGAGGAGCGGGTTCCAGGCGGTGAACACGACTGGCTGCTAGGCCGACGGCCCCTGGGTTTGGGGTTCAGGCGCGGGCAGCTACGCGTGGTTGGGGAGCGGCTTTGGAGGCCGCGGTGGCAGGATCGGGCTCGGGTCTTGCTCGCGTTCCGTCCGAGACGTCTGTCGGGCATCTGACCGGAGAAGTCACGCAGGGAAAGGCTCTCAGAGTCAGGACCGAAGCCACAGACTTGGGAGTCAGCAACACACAGGTGCCAGCAGTTAAGGCCCTGGCAGGTGTGAAGCTCCGCACTAGGATGGGGCCGTGCTGACCCCTGGGCGCTCGGGCATCTGTCCACGGGCCAGAAGTGAGCAGCAGCGGGTTAGGAAGAGGTGCAGCGGAGGAGCAGATGAACTCAAGAGCTGGGGCGGAGGGGGCGCCCCGGAGCGGTCACGGAGCTTGCGTCGGAGCTGCGGCTCGCCGCCTCGCCCCTGCAGCGCAGTGATGCTTTGCCGCCCCGCGGGGTTTGCTGAGCCCCGCACGCATCTTTGTAAATAGTGCCTCCACTGAGCCCTCCTCAGTCACCCCTGTTGATAGAAGACCAGCCCAGGGCTGGGGTGATGGAGGGACGGAGAGGAAGGGGCGAGGTTGCGGCTGCTGCAACCAGGGGCTGGCCTGTGACACGCGCATTTCCAGAACAGGAACGGAGAAGACTCTCAGCACCTGGCTTGTGCTGTTCGCATTAAATTCCAGGCCCTTGGCCCTCCTGCGGAGGGGTAAGATGCTGATGATTCAGGTAGTCTTCCAAGGGCTGTGATAAGAGGAAAAGAGGGGCGCCTGGGCAGCTCAGCCGGTGACGCGTCTGCCTTCGGCTCAGGTCGTGATCCCGGGGTCCTGGGGTCGAGCCCCGCGTCAGGCTCCCCGCTGAGCATGGAACCTGATTCTCCCTCTCCCTCTGCCCCTTCCCCGACTCATTCTCTCTCTCTCAAATAAATAAAATTTTTTTAAAAAGAGAGAGAGAAAGCAGCTTGCAGCAGGTGCTTGGCTTGGGGGGCTGATGGGTTGGTGCCCCGCCCAGATCACAGCCCAGGACAGAGAGGAAAGATCAGAGGTTCCCAGAGAATCTGCCTGCACATGGAGAGCAGTTTTGAATAAAAACAGATTGCACGATGAAAACGATGGTAGAAACCATGAGAGATTTCCTTCTTGCATCTCAATACTTACACTCCTTGTGTAAGTACTGCTCTTTCTTTTATTTAATTAGCTAGCAGGAGGATGATAGCAAGATGATAGCATCTTTGTCTTGTTCCTGATTTTAAAAGGATGCTTCCGTGTTTTAGTTAGGATTATTAAGTGTGTTGAATTCAATGTTTGATGTATGATTTTGTAAGGTGTGCTTTATAGGGTAAGAAAATTCAGTCCTTAGCATATGAAGCATTTTCAATGGGAATGAGTATTCAATTATATCAGATGCATTTCTATTTCTCTTGAAGTGATATTTCTTCCCTCCGTTAATCTATTAATGAATGACATTGATGATTTTTTAAATGTTAAACCGATGTTTATATTCCAAGGGTAAACTCTATGATTTAATACCATTTTTGCCAAGTTCTGTTTATTAACTTTATTTAGGACTTTTGAATCTGTGTTCATAAGGAAAACTGGACTGCGGATTCCCCCTGTCTACATCTAGTTTTAGTATCTCATTTACACGGGGCTGATAAAGTGGTTTGGGGAGCATCTCTCTGTTTTCTGTAATACTTCAGTGTGGGCATTATCTCTTTCTTAGAAGGTTTGATGAAATTTGCCTGTAAGACGCCAGTGGATCTGATATTTAATTTTGTTGGAGGGGAGGAGGAGGGAGGGCTTAAAATTTTAATTTCTAACTTGATTTAATAAATGGTAATAGATCTATTCAGGTCTTCTGTGTCAGCATGCGTCAGTATTGGTAAGTGATATTTTCTACAAAATTGTCCAGTACGTCTCTGTTTTCAAAGTTATTGACGTAAATTTCTTCCCAATTCCTCAGTAGCCATGTTTCCCATTGTTTTTTAAGATTTTATTTATTCATTTGAGAGAGACAGAGAGAGCACAAGCAGGGGGAGAGGCAGAGAGAGAGGGAGAAGCCCAATCTCCACTGAGCAGGGAGCCTGACGTGGGGCTCGATCGCAGGACCTGAAGATCATGACCTGAGCCAAAGGCAGACGCTCAAGGACTGAGCCACCTTGGCGCCCCTCTGTTTCCCTTTTTTTTTTAAGGTTTTATTTATTTATTTGACAGAGAGAGAGACAGTGAGAGAGGGAACACAAGCAGGGGGAGTGGGAGAAGGAGAAGCAGGCTTCCCGCAGAGCAGGGAGCCTGATGCGGGGCTTGATCCCAGGAGCCTGGGATCATGACCTCAGCCGAAGGCAGGCGCTTAACGACTGAGCCACCCAGGCGCCTCTGTTTCCCATTTTTAATATTGTTGTTTGTACTTTTGCTTCTGTCTTGACCAGTCTTGCTGAAGAGTTGCTACCTTAGTGGTCTTTTCAAAGAAGGAGCTTTCAGTGTTGTTGAACATTCTAGCATTTCTTTCACTTATGTTTGCTCGTAGCTCACTTCCTCTTTCTTTAAGCTTACTCCATTCTTTTTAATTTGTTGACCGAGGTAGTTTAATCTTATGATTTCATTTATCTCTAGCAAATGCACCTAAGGCTGTAAATTTTGATCCCAGCAACACCGTCATGGATTTAAAGTTGTGTGCACAGAGTTCTTTGCTATGTCCCGTTCGGGAGATAAAGCTTACTTCCTTTCCCCTGGGTGTGGGGGGCTCACTCCCCACAGACAGGAGTCTGAGCGGTGCTTGTGAGCAATGAACTGGATGGTCCAGCTCCTGGCGGCCACGGCTGCAGCCGGCACCTCAAATGCCCGGGAGAGACCGTGAGCCAGAGCCGCCCATCGCAGCTGCCCCCATTGCTGACCCACAGAAACCGGGATCGTGAATGTTTGTCACCTCAAGCTGCTAGATTTGGGGGCCAGGTGCTGTTAGGCCCCAACAGCTGATGAACACAGTGTTAGCTGCATCATACCCTTTTGGTGTTTGCCTTACCTTTCAGTTTTAATACTTCAAAATTTTCATTATGATTTCAAATTTGGCCCATAACTAATTTAGAAGTGTGTTTTTAAACGTAAGAGCTTCTATAAATGTAGAGAAAATGACTTTATTTTCTGATTTTTCATTCTCTTACACTGTGGTCAGAGATCTTCCTCAGATGCACTGTTTTAGGAAAACAGCTCTGTTACTTGTGACTTTATGACGTTTGCGGGTGGGAGGGGGGTCAGGTGGTTTTTAAAGCTCTTCGGATTAATAAATCTTTCAAACATTTATACTTTTAGAAAACATGATTCTTCAGATATTATTCCCTGAGCAATTATGATCATGCAAGAAATCATTTAATAAAGCAAACACTGTGGAGACTAGAAGTTTTACCGGATTCTACAGAGCAGTCATAATATGTGGAGTTGAGGAATCCTGAAATACTCTCTTGTTACAAATAACATTTGCAAGAACAGTTTTCTGACAGCAGAACACAGACCGGGCAGTCGTGGTCCTGAGCTGCCATCCAGCCCCACGGCCTGTGATGCCCTCGGGGACGCCCCTGGCTAGACCCCTCCGCAGAACTAGCGGGAGAGGGCACTGCTCTGTGTGCCTTTCTGATACTCTTTCCCCAGCAGCTGGGGTGCAGGAGAGTGAAACACGAGGACTGCATTGGTCGCAAGCAAGAAAACAGAGCTAAAGGAGAAGGGTCAAAACTCACACATGGAAGAAAGCTTGAAACAGACAATGATAGTGATGTTTGACTTTGGTACCTAGGGCTTGTTCACTTTTTTCCTAATGTTTCATGAGTGTTCAAAAAGACTCTATGTTTGGGGCGCCTGGGTGGCTCAATGGGTTGAGCATCTGCCTTCAGCTCAGGTCATGATCCCGAGTCCTGGGATCGAGTCCTGCGTCGGGCTCCCTGCTCAGCAGAGAGTCTGCTCTCCCTCTCCCTCTGATCCTTCTCCCTGCTTGTGCTCACTCTGTCTCAAATAAATAAAATCTTTTTTAAAAAAAGACTATGTTTACTGTTAAGTTCAGGGTTCTTTGTATAATCATTAGATGAATTTTATTTTGTTATCAAATACAGGGTATCTTTATTAGAAGAATCTTATTTTGTGGTTCAAATATTCTAGATCCTTATTATTTTCTTCGTATTTGAGTATCAGTAACTGAAAGAAATATCTTTTAAAATCTGCTAAGTTCTTTCTGTAACTGATTATGAATTGTTAGATGTATGAGAGCTTAGAATTGTCACAGTTTCCAGATAAATTGTTCCTTTTGCCAGAATGTAGTGTCCCTGTTTCTCCCCTAATAATACTTCTTGCATTGGAGTATATCTTCTCTGATATTGGTACAGTCACATCAACTTTCCCTTCACTATTGCTGCCCAATATGTTATTTTTAATCTTTCAGGGTCATTGTTTTATTACTTATTTTGTAAACAGCATAGCTGGATTTTTTTCCAATTTAGAAGCTGGTCTTTTGGCAAACATGAGTTATCCTGTTTACATTTATTGTGTTTATTGATAAATCAATAAATTTCTATGATGTTATTTTATGATTTCTATTTATCATTCTTTTCTGTGCTTTTTTTTTTTTTTTCTTATCTTTGTTGGGTTGATTAAGTTTTCTTTATTCCCTTGTTTCTCCTCTGCTGGTTTGGAAGTTACATATTTTCCTTCTCTCTTCCCATAAAATTTTACATGCATGCTTGAATTAACAAAAGATGAAGTGTCTCAGTGTCCCTCTGTCCTCCCAGACAGTACAAGACCTTGGAAAGCTTGAACTTGGAACACATCTTCATGTGCATGATATTATTATTCGTAGCTTGGTTCCACATTGGTGTTGTTTCCAGTCTCTCACCATCCTAACAATGCTGCTAAGTATATTTGTGCATCCCTCCCAGTGAGCGTGTGCAGGAGTCTCTCCAGGATAGACACATAAGTGAAATTCAGGTCATAGTGTAGTACGTCTTCAGTTTTACCGGGCAATGCCAGACTGTTTTTGAAAGTGGTCATATTGATTCACACTCCAGCTGCGGCATCTGAACTTTCTCACCACTCTTCCGTTTTGGTCCGGCAGCCCTGTGAACTCCTCCCCATGGATCTCACTGTGGTTGTAATTTGCATTTCCCAGGTAGCTGAGGAGGGTGGCTCTGGGATTCCCCTCTGGGTAGCGCCTGCTCAAGTCTTCAGTATTTTTCTCTGAGGTTTTCTTGCGTCTGGATCTGCAGTTTCTAGTTTTTTGTCAGTTATATGTATTGTCAGTATCTTTTCCCAGTTTGTGACTTATCTCTTCACTCTCTTTTGCTGTCTTAATAATGAGAAGTTCTTAACTTTAATGCTGGGAGATTTATGGATCTAAACCTTTGTGGAGAGTGCTGTATTTACTCGTTTATTAATTGGTCTTACTTAAGAAGTCTTCCCTTACCCCACGGTCATGGGGATTTCCCCCCATATTACCTTCTAAAAGTTTTACAGTGTCTCCCTCACATTTTGTTGTCTAACTTACCTGAAAACAGTCGTGTGCCCCCTTGGTTTTCATATGCCTGCCATTAGGCCCTGTTATTGTTGGTCTGTAGAATTAGTGTTTCCTGATGTTCGCTCACATGTTTGCCGGTTATGAGTCACTGCACATTGTTATCAGCAGCCGCGGCAGCCGGGAGCCTTGCCCCGCGCCAGGCAACGTGCCCGCATTTCCACCCGTTGTGAGATAGTAGAACGTACGTACATCGGTCTCGGCCCCAGTTCCTGGCACAGAGTTCCTAAAACCCTTGTAATGTCCTACATGATAACAGCAGCAGGAGCATCTCCTGCTCAGTGTGGTGACTCTGGGCGGGCTCCCGGATGGGGGCTCATCACCAGAGACCAAGCCACGACTAGCAGCTTGGAATTCCCCACGCCATCCCCCACTCTCCAGAAGGGGAAAGAGGCTGGGAATGGAGGTAGTGATTCATCATGCCTATGTGAGGGAGCCTCCATAAAATCCCAATCGTACAGAGTTGAGGGAGCTTCCAGGCGGCTGAGGACACCCACGCCCGGAGCGTGACACCCCAACTCCGTGGGGACAAAACTCCTGCGCCTGGGACCCTCTCCCTGTGTGTCTCTTCATCTGACTGTTCATCTGCATCCTTTATCATGTCCTTAAATAAACTAGTGAATGAAAGTCAGTGTTTCTCTGCGTGCTGTGAGCGTTCCTAACAAGTTAATCAACCCAAGGAGCCCCCATTGGAACTCTGATCTACAGCTGATCAGCAGAAGCACAGGTGATAATGTGGGCTGCCGAGGGGCTCCTGACATGGCAGGGGGGCAGTCTTGTGGGACTGAGCCCTTGACCTGTGGGGTCTGACGCTGCGTCCAGTGGAGAGTGTCAGAATAGAGATGAATCACAGGGCATCCCCCTGCTTTCTCCAAGGATGGCCTGATGCAGGGAAAATTCTGCGCTTGCCGACCAGAACTGACGTGTTGCCTGCAAGCAGGACAGGAGCCTCAGTAGAAACACACAGTAGGAAGAGCTGTGTGTTTCCCCACCGAGAAGGGAAATCTGTGCTTCTCCTTACACAGGTATTGTCTCGTTCACGCCTTATAACAGTCCCAAAGTAGGCACTTGTTCTCAGTTTTCAGACCAGCAGACTAGACGTTTAGGGAGATGAAGTAAACCTCCTGAAGCTCACACAAGTAAAACGTGGGAATCCCTGTTCCTAGAGCCCGTGGTTTCCACTGAGCACAAAGGTACGAGGTCATTGCTTTGCTGGGGGACCTGGGAGACAGTGCGTGCACTTGGTCCCCAGCCCTGTGGGAAACAAGGTGATGCTTCAGGGCGTAGAAGCGCACTCGTCCGGCCCGTGAATGGACTGCTCTGTGAGCACAGGTGTGAAGACACAAGGTCTCGAAGGTGGGAGGGATCCTCTATGTTCTTGGGCCCTGGGCAGAGGGGAGGATTTCCCAAGGTTGAGTCAGGCGCAGACAAGAGCCCTTGTTCCCCAGGGCACTTGCGCCGACTTCTCGCACACTCACTGTTCCTTCTGCGTGGCTCTCGGGCCCCACCCAGCCAGTCTCTGGAGCCCTCTACAAAGAGACATCTGTGAGCTGATGATCCTGGTGGCAATGGCCTTATTGTCACATGAAAATAATTAGCTTTGTGTCCTCCTTCGGAAGGGGCTGGGGCGGAGAGAATATACAAAGATAATATTCACTGCTGATAGCCACCTAGTCCCAAACTAAAGGTAGTCTACACAGCGCTTCTCAGTTTAATTTTCTTGGCTCTTCTGTTGGATTTGAATACATTTTTTTCACTCCCTATTCTGACCCTCCAGCAATGAAGTTACAGTGCTCTTTGAATTTGGGAGGTACCCAGCCCTGAAGATGCCGGAAAGCCGGCCACGACCAGAAGCCAGCCCTGGCTCGCTCCTTCCTTCACCGGCGGTGCTGAGTGTGAGCTCTGGGCCTCGGTCATCTGTGTCCCCAAGTGTTGTACTGGACCTAGCCCAGATTTCTCATTTTGACCACAGACTTTTCAATTACACGTGAGAGAAGGAATGGATAGTGGAGATTACCCGGCTCCTAAGTAAGTTTGGTTTTTTGTTTTTTGTTTTTCTGGCAGATGAATGGATAATGAAGAAGTAGTTGCATAAACACACACACACACACAATGGAATAGTTAGTACTCAGCCTTCAAAAGGAATGAAATCTTGCCATTTGCATCAACGCGGACAGAACTGGAGGGGATTATGTTAAGTGAAATAAGTCAGTTAGAGAAAGACAAATACCATACAATTTTACTCCATGTGGAATTTAAGAAACAAAACAGATGAACATAGGGGAAGGGAAGGAAAAATAAAATAAAGCCCTTAACCTGTGAAATCTGAGGCCGTTCCTGGGTAGACGGTGTCAGAATTGAGTGGAATCTGGTGGACACCCAGCTGGTGTCCAGGTCATTGGTGTCAGTGTCAGGAAAACCCATCTACCCCACGTTGGGGTTGGGTTCCAGAATCATATTACACATATTAATCCATTTAGCCACATTAATCCTAGAGAACAGGCATTTTGATCTCTTCTTCACATGAGGCTAAGACTCAGAGAAATTAAGTAACTTCCCTCTGGCAGAACTACGGTTTGAACTCATAATAACCAAGCAAAGGGCTATGAACTGCAGCGGGTGCTGCTGGCCACAATGACTGGCCCTGAGGCGCTTACCCAGGGTCACCAGCACACGTGAGCTAGTGACTGCAAACCAGCACGGAAGTCAGTACCCAACCAGTCAAAAACCTCTGTCAGGAATTTGGGATTGAAGGTCCACAGTAGGGTGTGTTGGGTGAAAGCACTTAGACTGGGGTCTAATTGCAGACCTAGCATCACCCTAGAGCTTTTAGAAAATCCCAAGTCCCTCCTTACATCTTCTGAATCAGAACTGCATTTGAACAAAACTCTCAAATGCTGTTTAAATGCTAAGGTTTGCAAAGCACTGAGGTAGATGGTGGCTCAGCCAAGAGGGTCCTGGGCGGGTCAAAGAATCCGTATGTGATTATGAAACACTTCAACAGTGAACTACATCGTTATTAGGTAAAGTTATCAGAAAAGTCAGGGCACCTGGGTGGCTCAGGCGGTGAAGCGTCTGCCTTCGGCTCAGGTCATGATCCCAGGGTCCTGGGATCGAGTCCCACATCGGGCTCCTTCCTCAGCGGGGAGCCTGCTTCTCCCTCTCCCTCTGCCTGCCACTCCACCTGCTTGTGCTCTCCCTCTCTCTATCTCTGTCAAATAAATAAAATATTAAAAAAAAAAAAAGAAAAGAAAAAAAGAAAAGCTCTCTCTAACTTGATGAAGGCTCTCTACCAAGAAATCCATAATAGTCATTATGCTTAACTGAGAAACCTTAGTGAGCTGCTTTTCCCTTTAGCGATGGACTAAGGATGCCCTCTCTCCACACTGTTCAACAGCATGCTGGAGGTCTGGGCCCACACAACAGGATGCAAAATGGCAGTGAGAGTTATACAGATTAGAAGGAAAGAGTCAAAACTGTTATTTTCAGATGATGAAATAACAATTTTCTACATAGGTAACCCTGTGAATTAACAAACTATTAGAACTAATAAGGATGTGACAAAATTGCTAAAAACAAGATTAGCAAAATCAGTATCGTTCCTCCATATCAGAATAATCAATACGAGTTATAATTTTTTTACAAGGAATGTTTTATAATAACAATGCAATCCTTATAACAATTGTAGCCCCCCAAAATGTACACATTTTATGAAGAGCAAATTTTGTTTTTTCTTATAAAGTATTTCAGATCCACAGAAGAGTGTTTTAAGTAAGCCACTGCTCAACTCTCTCAAACCATTGTCTTTTGAGGAACATGATTCACTTTTCCTCCCTGCCCTCCGGACCGGAAGGAACCACTATGATTCATCGTTTTAACTGTTGTATGGCGCTGTACATGAATATACTAGTTGGTTATCTGTTCTATGATGTAAACTATGCCGTGCCAAACTGTTGTACACTGGTGTGAGCATTTGTCTGGAGGGAAAATGACCAGGTCAACGGACAGACATGTCACTAGATGTTGCCAAAGTCTTATCTGCAGAAAATCTCAAAATTCCATTAAAGGCATAAAAGGAGATCTAAACCGCCAGAGAGAGATAACATGTTTATGGATAGGATGACGATGCCCATTTGCTCCAAACTAATTTCCTTCAGTCCTCAAATCTAATAAAATTACGATCAATGCCAATGTAATTTCAGTTAAAAGAGCACGAGGATTTTTTAAAAAAGAACCTGACAAATTGATTCTAAATTTATATGGAAGCATAAACGTCTACAGATAAGTAAGATACATTTGAAAAGGAAGCCAAGGCGGGGAGAGCAGTCCGATTAGACATTACGTTGCACTACAAGGTCATGGCAATAAAAAGCTGCACGTCCCGGTTCCGGGGACAACGGAGTCGAAAGCTCAGAACAGTGTCTGCATTCGTGGGAAATGGGTGTCGTAGACGTGCTACCAGCCAGTAGGACTAAGATGGATTATCTAAGTAGATGGGGTCAGAAGAACTGGCTTATTATGCGGGGAAAAATAAAGCTGGTTGTCTTCTTCATTCCAGATAAACTAAAGATATTAGTGTGAACAGTAAATTTCTAGAACTAGTGGCAATATATTTAAACACACACACACAATCTTGTGGTGGTGAAAAAGAATCTTAAAAATATAAACCGGGGCACCTGGGTGGCTCAGTCGTTAATCGTCTGCCTTCGGCTCGGGTCATGATCCCAGGGTCCTGGGATCGAGCCCCGCATCAGGCTCCCTGCTCGGCGGGAAGCCTGCTTCTCCCTCTCCCACTCCCCCTACTTGTGTTCCTGCTCTTGCTATCTCTCTCTCTCTGTCAAATAAATAAATAAAATCTTTAAAAATAAAAAAATATATATAAACCACAAAGTGAAAAGTTTATCAAATTTGTCATCAAAATTCAGGATTTCTTTTTTTTTTTAAGATTTTATTTATTTGACAGAGAGAAAACACAAGCAGAAGGAGTGGCAGAGGGAGAAGCAGACTCCCCACTGAGCAGGGAGCCCGACGTGGGGCTCGATCCCAGGACCCCAGGATCATGACCTGAGCCGAAGGCAGATGCTTAACTGACTGAGCCACCCAGGTGCCCCCAAAATTCAGGATTTCTATCTAATGAATAACACCACTATCAAAGTTAACAAGAAAGTGATATTTTCAAGTCTAAAATGAGCAAGAGATTAGTAGCTAGAGTATGTAAGAAATTCCTGGAAATCAATGAAAGAAAGATGGGAACATGAAAGATGGGGAAAAGATGGAGAAAATTCGAGAAGAGATGCACAACCTGACAGGTGGAAAAGGACAAATTTTTAGAAATGAGGTATCACTTGGGGCGCCTGGTTGGCTCGGTCGGTTGAGCAGCCAACTCTTGATTTCGGCTCAGGTCGTGATCTCAGGGTCGTGAGATCGAGCCCAGCATCGGGCTCTGTGCTCAGCGGGGATGCTCTCTCCCTCTCCCTCTGCCTCTGCCCGTCGCACTCACTTGCTCTCTCTCTCTCTTTCTCAAATAAATAAATAAATCTTTAAAAAATGAGATAACACATTACAGTCATCAGATTTGCAGAAATGAGCAAGTCTGATAGCACCCATTGTTGGTATGGGGGTCGGAAAGCAGGAATCTCTGTGCCCCTCTGGTGGAAGTATACATGAATACAGCCATCTTGCGAAGAAATTTGGTGATACTGAAGGAAAGTGAGTGTGCAAATGCCAGTCACCCCCTCCTGGGGGTGAACCTTACCTTCATAAGGGGAGAGTATGAGGCTGTTCGTCATCAATTTTGCTCACTGTCATAGGCAGAAGGAGGTAACCTACATGTCCTGTGCCAAAAGAAAGTACAATGAAGCATGGCTGACGTGTTCTATGGAATAGTATTCGGCAATTAGAAGCCGTAAACTAGATGCATGTACGGCAACATGACTAGATCTTAAAACCGTGGTACTAGGTCAAAAAAGGAAGAAGCAGAGCTAGTCCTGTACTAGGTATATATTCAGAGATCCCTCTGTATCCGAGGACATGTGAAAACATTAGAGTAGTGCCCATGGGGGTGAGGAGAATGGGAAAGAGAATGGGAGAGACAGGAGAAAGTATAAAGAACACGAGAAAACCTGCCTGGGCTGCTGATGATTGTGCACCCGGAACCGTGGAGTATGACAGAGACAACTCTCTGCCCTGAAGTCCCAGGAAAAGGGAGGAATGGAAAGGAGTGGGGAAATAAAGGGCACAAGTAAAGCCAGCAAGCCTGCCCACAGACGGGAAAACCGCCCCATGTGCAGAGCAAAGCGAGTAGACTGGAGACGATGCTGGGGCTCACAGCTTGCTGTAGTCACAGTTCTTGGGCTTCGGACAGATTCCTCCTACAGAGCCCAGCTGGGTCCTCACAACCACCCCTCCGGTTCTCTGGGGCACCTCAAGTGCATGACAGCCCCTCACAGAAGCCAGCAGCCTGGCAGTTATGGGGGGGCAATGTCTATTTTCAGACCGCCCAGTGGGGCCACCAGAAGGATTCTTTCCCTCCAGGCAGCTCCCAGTCCTCCTATTTGAGTGTTGACGACTCCTAAACCCTCTCCTTAAGCTTTTAAATTCCATTTTCTTTCTTATGCAGGGCAATTTAATTTAGGCCCAGAGCCTCCACCTGAGCCTATCCACACCCCTAAATTACCTGGGCCACTCACCCTAAATTTAATCACACTTGGAAATACAGTGTAAGTGTCTCATTTGTTTTTTCAATTTCATACTCGGCCAAAAAAAAAGCCTTGCTTGTCCAAAACACTAGATCAGTGCATAGGAAGTGAAACAAAGCCCCATCATCCAAATCATAATAATGGTAATAGTCGTAAATATCTGAGAGGTTAGTTAGACCTGAACAGTGGGGTCTGGTTCCACTGCCATCAGGACAGGATCGTGTCGTGGTCCCCGAGATTCCGTGGACTTTCCGCGCGAATGAGACACATGACATGCAGAAGTCTGGCTGGTTCCTACACTTTATCAGACATCCTCTACAAGAAAGAAACATGGCCGAAAGGTCAGAAAGGCAGGGGCCTGGGTCCACCCGGGGCTGGAGGAAGAGGCCCTGCGCCTGAAGCATCTCCAAGCACGTGTCACAACCGAAACAGTCAGCTGTGTGCTAGTGCAAGCCCGACAAAGGCCTGCTTTCCCCCACGATGATTATTTCTGAAGCTCTAGCAGTCTTCATTGGAGTGGTGTTTTGTTCTGTTTCTCAAAAGCGCGCGGGCTCCCCAGCATTGCCCGGGTGCCGGAGTAGCCCCTGGGTCTCCGGCGGCCAGCTCGGCCGCTCTCCGCTGCAGCGCCCCTGGGACGCGCCCCTCCGCCGCTCAGGCCTGCAGGAACCCGTTTCCCAGACGGCGAAGCAGCGGAGTCCGCGGGGACGCAGGCGGCGAAGGGGGGTCCCGCTCCGCGGCAGGGCGGAGTCGGGCAGGTGCGCGCCCCGGCAGCAGGTGCTAGAGCGGCAGGGCCGGCCCCCTCGCTGCCCGCCTCCCCGCGGGCTCCCGGCTGCACCAGCGGGGGGTGGCGCCCGGAGGGGCAGCCGGGGGAGCCCCGCGCCGCCGGGACACCCTCGGAGCGCAGGGGGCTGTGCGGCAGGTCCTGCTTGTCCCGGGTGAACGTCGCCGGCTTCCTGTCCTCGGAGAGGGCCAGGCTCCTGCTGGCGGTCCGAGCGTCCAGCGTGACGGCCCCTGCGGGAGGAGAGGGGGCCTGGGGAGATGCGCCCTAGAGCGCGCGCGATGTGGGGGGCGCTGCGCGGCCTGCCAACGCCTGGCTTCCCCTCCGTTTCCAGACAGAGAACGGCGGCCTTCCGCCGGCCCGCAAGTGCTCCTGCCCTGGGGGGGTTCGCTTCTGAGAGCGCGGCGCGAGAGCAGCGGCTTCCGCTTGGCCAGGGAGCCGAGGAGAAATGCAGAATCCTGGGCCCCGTCCCAGACCTACTGAACCACAGTCTGCCTTTTAACAAGACCCCCCGGCTGTTCCTTCTGCAGTTAAGTTTGAGACGCAGAATGAGGTGATATTTGTGGAAATAGTTTCTAAATGAAGCACCATCTTCGAAGTAAATGCTATTTTTTAAAATTATACAATATGTGTTTGAGTCAACAGAGTCTGGCACAATGCTGGGCAGAACACACACCCACCCAACCAAGACCTTCGTAAGTATTTTTGAGGAAATAATATCCATACGCGGAACAAACATTAACAGCACTAAGCTCCTGACATGTATGCATTCCTTTATCTCGTGGCTGCTCATGGGGTCAGGACGAGTGTGTGTTCCATTTTAAGGTGAACAAACCGGAACCAGGAGGTACACTGGCTTGCCCATGGCTCATAACCAGCAAGAGCGAGAACAGAAGACCCAGGGATCAAGCTCCAGACTTCATATATGTAATTGCTCTGTTTGCTGGCTTGGATTGAGTGGAGGGAGGCGAGAATGGATCCCCAAGCCCCCAGCTGTTTACCTGAGTCTGTTTCCAGATGATGCGCCAGGTTTTCTGAGGGAAACAGAAACAGAAAGAGGTGTGACTTGTTATTTCCCACAGGCATTCCCGAGGGCAGTGTTGGAAACCATGTGAGCACAGGGGCGGGGGACGGCCTTCTGCTCTGTGCCTTCTGCTGGGGTCTACTGAGACAGAAGCAGCCCTCACCTGCCTGGACGCTCAGCCCAGTGCGGGCCCCTGGGGAGAGACAATGCTCTCAGGATGGTCCTGCTGGGCAGAGTGGGACCACCAAGGGAAGGCTTAAGGGAAGGAAGACACCGTGAACCAGGCTTGGCAGGCAGGGGAAGACGGTGATGGGTGGAAGATACTGCTGTTCTGCCATCAGGGGATGGGGAAAGCTGCTGCCCCTCCCCTTTACCTGAGAAGGTCCTCAGCGTCACTGGGAGGGGGAGTATTTTCCTGTGGAGATCTCAGATCTTCTCGACAAGGTCTGGAGAAATGGTCTCTGGACTCACAAAAGTCTTTGTCTCATACCTACAATCAGTCCCTTAAGAATTAGAGGTGGGTCCTTTAAGAGAATGTTTGGGGTCTGCGGAGGGGCAAGGGGCAGAGGTCATTACCCTGTTTGCCTCTAGAGGACAGTACAGTGTCACTTGAAAAAAAAAACGACCTTAAACTCCTCTTTCTAATTTGGGTGCTGTTCATTACTAGGGGAAAGGGGGTTGGGGCGGGGAAGAGATGAGAGAAAACACGAATCAGCTCCATCCCTGCCTGTCCCCCACGGTCTGACCGCGAGCAGGCTCAGGGTCCTCATCAGACCAGAAGACCCGCACAGCCCTTTAGCTCCACACCTCTAACACTCTTGGAAAGTTTGGGAGACACTTCCTGAGTCCCGGGCCCCGGGTCCAGGTTCTTATGGCTGCATGAGAAGTGTTCCTCACAGGGCGAGCACGGAGAAGGGACAGGTGCTCCCAGCAGGGGACAGGACGGGACCAGCGGCTTCCCTTTGTGGTGGTGTCTGTGACCCGGAAGGACGTGCAGCAGCTGAGCCAGGGGGGACACGGCCGAAAGGACAGGCTGGTCTTCCCCCGCTCCGCTCTGTGCCTACCACAGTTTATAGAAGGTATCTCCCCTCGGAGTCACAGTTTACATGCTGTTCAATACGGACTCGAGCACCAATAACTTCGGGAATTAAACAGATGTTTCTGCATCAGCCTAAAAACATGATTATGGCTTATAACTTCACCTCCAGGGGAGAACTGTATCCCTGGTACCAAACAACCAGTTTAAAAATGGACTCTTAGGGGCGCCCGGGTGGCTCAGTCGTCAAGCGTCTGTCTTCGGCTCAGGTCATGGTCCCAGGGTCCTGGGATCGAGCCCCGCATCGGGCTCTCTGCTCGGCGGGAAGCCTGCTTCTCCCTCTCCCACTCCCCCTGCTTGTGTTCCCTCTCTCGCTGTCTCTGTCAAATAAATAAATAAAATCTTTAAAAAAAAAAAATTAAAAAAATGGACTCTTAGAGCACAGAATTTTACGTGGAGGCTGTTTGTGTGTGTGTGTGTCAAAGTGAATTTGCATTTCTGTGGGGGGCAGGGTAGAGAGTGACCCCCCTCGGTCTCTGTGTCCAGGGGAACAGAGGTGAGAAGAACAAAGTGTACGCTCCAGGCAGAAAGGAGACCTACCTGCTCTGGTTGGCTCAGACATCCTACAAAAGAAAAGAACCTCTCTCAGGGTCCACAAGTCCTTCCCACCGCAACTGCACGGCCTGTCCTCCTTAGCGTCGGCCTCAGAGCTCTCTCTTCCAGAGAGCTGCATCTGCTCGTGACATCACGTCTCCCGACTCACTGGGGACGCTGCTCAGGTCTTTTGAGCTGGCTTCTTTGTCTTAGCCTTCTCTCGGAACTGTGTTCTACCTCCAGGGCTTAGGGATGCTGGAGAACAGGTCCAGGCCTGACTCACCCGCCGGACCTGATGTGAAACGGGATGATACAACGATAATCACACCGTAATCTGTGTGCGCCGGGGACTGTGCTACGCATTTTGTATGGATTGTTTCTTACAATCCTTGCACGAGCTCTGTGAGGGAGGTGCTATTATTACCCCCACGTTTAGGGGGCTCACGAGGCTCCCCATGGTCACACGGCTGGAAGAGCCTGCCCTCAAACCCAAGGCCCTCTGACTCCAAAGTCCTCGACACGACCCTGGTGGGTGGCGAGTCATCCAGCCTTCCTGGGTCTGCGCATCTGTCAGCTCTCCAGGCCAAAGGAACCCAAGGACTGGCAGTCCCTCCCAGCAGAAACAGGGTTCGCGTGCCCTTCCTGCCTGTGTCCAGCAGCCCCGGCCTCCGCCGGCGTCCCCGCCTGTGCGGCCCCTCTCCTAGCCCACGGGGTGGTGGGGACGGCCTCACCTCTAGCAGGACCCTTGCTGGCTGCGGACTCTGCTCCCTCAGCTCCTGGGCCTGGGCCCCAAGCCTGGCGACCTCCTCAGACGACCTGAAGATGTATTCATCTCTCTCCATGCAGATCTTCCTCTCCAGGTCCCTCAGCCTGGCCTGCAGCAGACGCTGCTGGTCCATCAGCTCCAGCTGCAACCTCTCCAACACCGCATCCACCTGCTGCTTCTTGCTTTCAGTGTGAGTCTGCGAGGGGTGGAAAGATAGACAGGGCCAGGAAGAAGATCAAGAGGCCGGTCTGCAGGAGGATCATCTGGATCTTCCTGATTCGGAGACATAGGGAGTCACTAGCTCTCCCAATACTATGTTAGAAGCAGATGGGTCTCAGAATAGACTTGGCAGCAAGGAGGGCTATGCTCTTGTCTTACCTGGGGATTCTAATGACAATGCCCCATATGCCTCAGAGCCGTGTTGAACTTTTCAAGCATCCTTCCCCATCTACAACACCGTCCTAACCCCACCATGCCTTCCCTAGAGTCAGGAGGAGCAGGTGGTAGTCGTCCGTCAGAGGGCCACTGAAGGAGACAGGCCATGGTTCGAGTCAGCACGGGGGGTCCGGCATCGCTCTCCGGCCTGACGTCGCCTTTTGCACGGGTTGCTTGGGAGGGAGCAGAGGAGTGCTGCGGGTCTCTTCCTGCCTCCAGCTCTGCCGCCTTGCTTGGGGCTCCGGAAGTTCTCAGACTGCGGCTTTCCTCCGGGATGACAGAGAGCTCACCAGTACACCGCTCTCCCACGGTGCGCAGGCCAGCCTCGGTCAGGACTGGAAGCAGACACGGGTACCAGCTTCTGCCCCACCCTTCCCGTCTGAGGGCAGTGCTTTCGGGCACACAGACTGGGATGGGAAGGGTGGCTCCAGGTCAAGACACCCGGCTTCTAGGGACGCCTGGTGGTTCAGTTGCTGAAGCGTCTGGCTTGATTTCAGCTCGGGTTGTGATCTCAGGATCGTGAGATCCAGCCCCGCGTCGGGCTCTGAGCTCAGCGGGGAGTCTGCTTGTCTCTCTCCCTCTGCCCTTCCCTGCTCTCTCTCTCTCTCTCTCTCTCAAATAAATAAATGTTAAGAGAGAGAAAGACCCAGGTTGTAGCCATGTCCTCATGAACGTGGGCTTTGCTCTCTGTGGACCGTCACGTTCCTGGACCAGTTCTCGGCTCTGTAGAATGGCTGGTAAGATGGGTCTTGGGCTAGATGTCAGAACCACCTCCAGCTGTGAAGCTCTGGGATTCCATAGCCTTGACCCCAAATGCCCTCGTACAGAGGCAGGGAAGTGAATGAGAACAGTACAAAAGTACCAGACAGCAAGCTTCCCCAGAGTCTGCTCAGAAAACCCCCAAAAGAGCAGGTGGCAGAAGCACTTTACCAGAAGCGCTTGGAGCTTCCCGTCTTCCCGCCTCTGTGTGTCCTCCATCTCTTTCTTCTCCAAGCTCAGAGCTTCCGACTGGTTCCGGAGATGGTCCTGTGGGGAGAAGAACGGGCAGGAAGAGGTGGCTGAGTCCACAGGTCTTATCCGCTGAGTCCCAGGTGCATGGCTGTTGGTGAGAGAGTCAAAGGTGAATAGCTCCCGTCCGTATTCCTGCAGAGATTACCTTGAGGTCGCCACCAGCCCTGTCACTCGGGGCTGAAGTACAGACAGACGAAGGCGGGGTCAGTGTGCGAGCGGCTGGGTGGGAACGCAGCGGAACAAGGGGAGGTTTCAGAGACAGAAGGCATTTACCGTGGGTCTAGAGAGGGGGTGGTGAGGACCGCATGCCCCGACTGTACACTTAGAAATTGCTAAAATGGTTTAAAAAGAAAGAGTTCAGGGAGAGGACAGCAGTCTGGGAGGAAGAGTCAGAAGCAGGAAAGAGCAGAGACGTCCAGGAGACAGCAGGTGCACACGGGCCAGTCCGCCGGACACGCGGTGCCTGGAGGGACGGCTGGGGCTGGGGCTGAGGTGGACAGGCGGGATCTGCGTCCTCACTACGGGTGGCATTGGTGCCCTACTGATGAGGTCGGGCTTTCCCGGCGCTGGGGACCCCGGGAGGGATTGGCACAGGGGCACACCGTGGTCTGCTGCGTGTTTTGGCGGACCGGAGGGTGCTTGAGAGGGTGAGAATGGACATAGGGAGTGTGTTCGAGGCTATGCAAGGTCTGGCTGAGGACGGCGAGAGCTTGCATTTGGAGGTGGTTGTGGGGACAAGGCCGAGTTCAAGATTCAAGAGGTGCTTCTGAGAAAGTCACTTCTAGACCCAGACACTGGATGACCAGAGCGATCTGAGGGCAGCCCGGGGTGGGGGGCGGGGGGCCTCCCCTTCTTACAAGGAAGAGTGGCACCTGCAGGCTGCCCTTCCTGACCCCTCGCGTCCCTCTGAGCCCCGCAGTCTGGGCCTCGGTAGATCCCACACCCTGCCCACCGTGAGAGAAGACCCTCCATGCACAGCACTCATCCTGCAGGTGTGTCTCCTCCTTGTGTCTCCACCCCACAGCTCTGTCCCCGTGGGGCCCCTGAGGCGGGAGTCCCCCTAAGCCTGGGAACGGCCTTACGTCCTTCATCCAGATCCCTATCGGTTCCCTTCACTGTGGATGACGGGACACTGTCCCAGTCCACACAAGCCCAAGGAAAAGCCATCCATCTTACCCAGTAGGGCTGAACCGCCCCGGCGAGGACGCCCACGGGGTGGGTGCAGTGGGAGGGACCCTCCCGACACCATACAGAGGAACTCAGCATCGACCTTGCAGAAGAAGTAAATCTTCTCAGCATGCTGCTCATAGTTGTCTCCCCCAGAGGGCCCAGGGGCACAGGGGCCATGAGAGGCTCCATGGGCCCCTTCTCCTTGCAGAGCGCACAGAGCAGCACCTGGCTGGAGGGCTGGGCCCCCATCTGGGAGGGCGGGAGGACGCAAAGCCCCGCAGACGGTGTGTCCACAGGTGCTGGCCACTGCATCCTTCGGGGGTCCCCTGCAGGCCGGATAGGTGGTCTCCTCATGGGAAGGCGTGGAGGGCATCCTGGTGCCATCCCCAGCCTGTCCACGGAAGCCTCTGCCTCAGGCCACACAAATCCCCCAACCGTGAAATTAGTCACTTCTGCGTGAGTCATGGAGGGAACACGATAGGAGGCTGAGAGAAGAAAGCAGGAGGGTTCAGCCTGGGAAGCCACCGGGCGCCACCTGGCCACCACCCATCAGCTGAGTGGGTTCAAACTCCAGGGCACCTCGAATGACCCAGCATTTCCCAGCAGGGGCCTGGTCAGCCCGTTCTCCACTCCTTCTGCCTCCTTCTGTCCCTGGGGTGGGGAGCCCAGCGTGCATGGGCTCAGAGGGAGATGGGTTTCCTGGAACCCCACCCTCGGCCGCTGTGGGGTGGAGACACAAGGAGGAGACACAGCTTCCTGCCATCGGAACAGGTGGGAGCCGTCAGCTTCTGGCTCTGGGATGTGCTCTCAGCGTCAAAGTCCAGGCTGCCCTGGGAGGTGCGGCCGGGGCCCCTCCTCTGCTTCCTCAGCTCGTCACCTCATCCACCCAGGCTGGCCTCCTAAACTCTACTGCTGCCAGGCCTGGACCCAGTGCCCCCAAACACGGTGACGCTGGGTCACAGTGTCCTTCGATTTTAGTTTTTAACCTCAGGCGGGAGAAGGCAAGAAACTGTAATACAAATGATTTATATCCCTAAAATTTAGAAAACTCAGCCCAAGAGATAACGGACTTCATAAGCACATTTATGTAGGCTCAGTATTTTCCTATTACTGCACCCAATCAGCTAACAGCCCTTTGGGACAGGCATGATTACCTTCATTTTACAGAAAGACGCGAGAAGTGACTTCCCCTAGGTCACGGAGCTGGAGAGCTGCGAGGCGGGGTTAGTCCGAGTCTCCTGGCTTCGGCGGTGCTCCCCCCGTGGTCCTCCCCCCACAAGATGGTCCACGCCTCGGTTCTTCATCCGCTCCCTGCATCTCTGCGTAAAACCCAAGGAAACTCCCACTCTGACGCTAGCGATCCCCCCTGCGCTGTTTCCCTCGCTCTGAACCTGAGCTGGTGTGTGTACCCCGTTTCCTTCCCACCCGCCCTGGCCCTCCCGGGGGTGCAGCCCCTCCCCCACCCTGCACGGGAGCCCCCAGCCCCACGGCGCCGCGGGGCACGGGAATGCAGCCGGTCCCAGCGGAGATTGCTCGGCCATCCAAACTGTACATCAGTTAGAAGGAACGCAAAATATCTCATTACTAATTCTTAGACTGGTTACACTGGAAATGATCATATTTGGGGCTAAATTAAATAAATATTAAAATTAACTTCACTTTTTCAAATATGGTACGTGGAAACTAGTTGCACAGGTGGCTCACGTGGTGTTTGTGTGAGGGCAGGGCTCTGGGACACTCAGATCTGAGTGCACACTGCGCCCTCACCTTCCCACGCACACGCGGGTCCGGCTGCCCCAGCAGCGCGCTCTCAGCCCGGAGGCTCTGCCCCAGAGCGGGGGGGGGGGGGGGCTCGGGGCGCGCCGCAGACGGACGCGGGCCCCGGGTGTGGGTCATTAACAGGTGCGGGCCGCTGCGGGTTTCCTTCCTGCTCCCACACAGGGCTCATTCCAACCTCCGTGGAAGCCGGTGCCCGGCCGGTGAAGTGCTCGGCGAGCACGACCCCCTTATCTGCGCCCTCGCGCTCCCTGCGCCGGCTGATACCCGTATCTCCCGGGAGACAGCTGGTCCTACTGCAGGGGGCTGGCGTGGCGTCTCTGCTCCCCGACCGGGTCCCCCTCCCACCCCAAAGCAAGGACTATCTCTGCCGACTGTGGACGGCCAAGATACCACTTCACGTTTACCGTGAGCGTGTGCGGATGGACGGGAGCAACGCGGGGCCCCAGGCTGTGGGCAGCAGCCCGGACAGTAACTGAGGCCGTGTCTGGAATGCCGAGGCCCCTCCTCCCTCCCTGTCCTGGAGCACGTGTGTCCGCTCCTTTGGGAGGAGGACAGGAGGACCCGGGCATGCAGGTGGGTGCCCTGCCCTTGGGCAAGCGTGTCTGTGTGTGCGTGTGCACGTGTGTGTGCGCTCGTCCATGACCACGAGGGCGTTGGTGTGTATTTAAGACGTGCCGCGTCTGGCCGTGCGAGGATGAATGTGTGTCTGCTGTTCTCCCAGATCCTTCCTGCTCAGCCACGCACAGACGCTAACCTTGAGGAGCCGACGGGCACAGCCACGCCATGGCCTCAGCCGCCTCTGTGACCAGCCTGGCGGACGAGGTCAACTGCCCCATCTGCCAGGGCACCCTGAGGGAGCCGGTCACCATCGACTGTGGCCACAACTTCTGCCGTGGCTGTCTCACCCGCTACTGCGAAATCCCAGGCCCAGACCCCGAGGAGGCCCTCACCTGCCCCCTCTGCAAGGAGCCTTTCCGCCCTGGGAACTTCCGGCCCAACTGGCAGCTGGCCAGCGTGGTGGAGAACATCGAGCGCCTCAAGCTGGTGTCCACGCCGGGCTCAGACGAGGAGGACGTCTGCCAGGAGCACGGGGAAAAGATCTACTTCTTCTGCGAGGACGATGAGGCGCAGCTGTGTGTGGTGTGCCGGGAGGCCTGGGAGCACCGGGCGCACACCGTGCGCTTCCTGGAGGACGCAGCAGGGCCCTACCGGGTAGGAGCGGGGACGCAGGGGTCTCCCTCTTCCTGTCACCCCTCAGGCAGGAGCCCAGGCGCGCGTGCTGAAGCATGTTCTGTGCTGCTCACTTACGGCCAGCACAGACCAGGGCTCAACAAGGACACGCAGGACGGCTGAGTGACCACAGTGGGTCAGGCAGGAGCTTCCGCGGATGTCTGCATTTGGGGGAGCAATTGTGCAAATAGTGTGTGATGTGCACCAACGTGTGCATGGTTGCCGTGCATGTGGTGTTTGGGGGGAGGTCTGTGTGCGCGCTCATGTTTGTAAATAAACCAGTGTTTATATGCAGGGTCGGTAAACATGTGGTGTGCAGTCTTATCCACCATTAACTGCGTGCTCTTTTTAGTCATTTACACCTTGTGCTTTAGTAAAAGTGGGCATCTGTCTGTGCCGATTAGTTCCCTAGCGTTTGACGGTGAGAGCGTTAATTATATTTCTGAATGTCCCTATGTGGACATTTGTGTGTGAATACCTGTTCCTAACTCTATTCTAGAGCAAGCAGTTTTTAAAACAGAGTGTCGACTCTTTTTATATTATCCAAGTTTCTTCTCCCGTCTGGAATCATACACAGAAAATGGATTCTGTTCACAAGAAAGGATTGTGTGTATGCGTTCCCTTTGAGATATGCGAGCAAGTTGGAACACTTTCAAAGAAGGGCATATCAGGCTGGGGACAGATCCCAGGTCTAACTTACCAAAGACAAAACAAACTAGGGTTTTTAAGCTGAAGGCAGCCAGGCTCAGATGGGGAAACCAAGTCGCAGACTGTGCCGGCCCAGGGAGAGGGGACAGCTCTGGTCAGAGTTCCTGGAGAGCAAAGCTAGAAGGAAAAGGCCCAGAGAGGGCCAGCTGCCGAGGACAGTCCGGGCGTGGGTGCTGACGGCGAGGGGAGGGCTCCCTCCCTCGGGCGTGTCCCTCCTGGAGGCAGCGGGCTGACCCCTCTTCACGAGTCATTGCTTCCATGTAACATAACTTCATGCTCTGTCTCCCCAGGAGCAAATACAGAAGTGTCTTGAGTGTCTAAGAAAGGAGAGAGAGGAGATTCAAAGGATCCAGTCAAGAGAAAACGAGAGGATACAAGTCCTCCTGGTAGGTCTCCGTGCCCTCCCAGCACCGGCCTGCCCCGGGATCCAGCGCCCCCTGAAGCCAAGGCAGGGTAGCCAGCGTAGCCGGTGGGAAGTCGCTCAAGTCCCAGCACTGACTCCCACCCCAAGTAGCACATCTCTGTTTTTGTGCGAGGTGGGGAGGAGAAGTCGGCAGGCCCTCCCGGACTTGCTGAAATGCTGTAAGGACCGAAGGCGACTGGGCCCACGAGGCAGCCTCGTGCTGTGCGGACAGTGCAGGGACCTGGGGCGGGGGCTCCGACTTTCCACCGAACGTGGAGGACGTGGGTGTGAGCCCGAGGGAGCCGGGGTGGACAAGTAAGGAAACAGAGGGATCACCCCCGGCCTCCCCCCACCGCCCCTTCAGTGTCAGGTGGCCACCAAGAGACAGAAAGTGATCTTCGAGTTTGCGCATCTGTGCCAGTTCTTGGAGGAACAGCAGAGCATCCTCTTGGCCCAGCTAGAGAAGCTGGACGGGGACATCCTGAAGCAACAGGATGACTTTGATGTCCTGGTCAGCGAGGAGCTCTGCCGGTTCAGCAACCTGATCTCCGAACTGGAGGAGAAGAACGGGAGGCCGGCCCGGGAGCTCCTGACGGTGAGACCTGCCCCCCCGCAGGCTGGCCTCTGACTCCCGGCATCTCACTTGTCCAAGCCCTTCATCCCATGTCCCTGCATCCCGTGTGCAAGACAGGTCCTGAACTCCTGTCCCTGCTCCCTGGACAGTCCCCTGGTCACTCTGCTCCCCGACCTCTCACTGTCTGGCCCACATCCATCGAATCAGTGGGTCCTTCCCTTACCTACCTGTCAGGGGTTCTGTGAGGATCCAATGGGAAAATGCAGTGGAAACTAGCAGTCTGGAGAGCATCACGTGCTCTGCAAACAGATGTCACGTTCTGTTTCCGAGGCAGACTATGCTTTGTCGCCACCCTCAGGAAGTTCTTCCTGGTCTGTGGCACCTGACGGAAGATATCGGGGTCCCAACGAGGCATCAGAAGGGCAGCATGATTGGGGGCCGCACTCCTGGTTTATGGGACTGAGAGCAGGGGCCTTGGCCTCCAGCTGCAGGCAGGTCCCTCCACTGTGTGGATGCATGAGATAAAGGGGTGGCCTGTGTGACCCCAGACACCTCATCAACCCCAAAACTCTGTGCCGGCAGGATCTTGGGCCCTTTTTCCTATGTGGGAACGTGGTATTTGTCTTTGCTGAACTCTCCCCTCTCTCTCCTAGGACATCAGAAGCACTCTGATAAGGTAAGCTGCCATTCCCTCATTCTCAGGGTGTGCACACACACTGCTTGGCGCATCTGGCTATTGCACGCCAGCAGGGCACACCTTCATGCACGTGCATGCATTTGCACGGGCAGTTGCCCGAGCCTGGGCAGTGGGGTGCGTCCCCGAGGAAGTGTGTCTGCCTGTGTCCGTCTCTGTACCCGATTCGCAGGAGCCAGCTGGGTCTGGAGAATTCCCAAAGCCCACTATTTCTGTGCCCCTAGATGTGAAACCAGAAAGTGCCGGAAACCAGAGGCTGTGTCCCCTGAGCTGGGCCAGAGGATTCGGGACTTCCCCCAGCAGGCCATCCCTCTGCAGAGGGAGATGAAGGTGTTTCTGGGTAAGAGAACCCCAGGGCTCCCTGGGGGCGGGAGTCCGAGAAGCCCGGGCCTGGGAATAACCCTCACGATCCACTGCCCAAGGCTTGAGTGGCCTTTGGTCGTACCCTTCTGGTGCCTTCCTTGGCTGTCCTTACTTGCACATCTTTATAAAATCTGCCTATCGGGATAACATGACACTGAACAGAGATAGTAAAGATGAAGATTTCTGAAAAAAAAAAAATTAACTGACTTGAAAAGTAATTGCACAAATAAATCTGATCCGCTGACCTTGAACAATATAAAAAGTAATGATTAACAAAACCTGCCATTCTCAATAATTTAAAAAATCTACAGAGGCCCTTGTAATGCATGATAAGTTTCTGATGATGAACACGGTTAATTAATAACCAGGGAGAGCGTTTCTCCGCGCCGTGGGGCGGCTGACTCTCTCTCGCATCCCCCTATCCGGCGGGCGCTCCAGGCCCCTGGGCGGCGGACTCTGCCGGGTTCCTGGAACGGGCGGTGCTGGTGGGAAAAGGCGTGATGCTGGGGAATGAGTCAGGCGCGGCTCTCCGCCAGCACCCTTTGGACGCCCGCAGTGATGCCACCCCGTGGCCCGCCCATAGCAGCGTCGCCCCGGACGAGCCCACACTCGAACTCGGGCCTGGCCGTGGCGGACATTGTCCTCTGATCAAACCTGACCTTCGACTATTCCCAAAATTGTTTCCAAGGACAGTAAGAAGTAAATTAAGCCCCTTATCCATTCATGCGGTGGATGTCTCTGGAGCGCGCACTCTGGGCCCACCCCCTAGACGCCTGAATCAGACGCGGGACTCTGAGGCTAGTGCCCGGGTCGGTCCCTCTCTTGTCCCTTCCGTCTGGGGCTCAGTTTCCTCATCATTGAATGCTGTGTGGTTTTGTGAGACGAATGGGATCTCATCCTGGTTTGTATCCTCTTTACAGAGAAACTCTGCTTCGAGCTGGACTATGAGCCAGGTAGGCGGCCTGGGACGGGAGGGAGTGGGGGAGCCGCGGTGCGTAGGGTTCCCGCCCACGCGCGCACACACCAGTCCCCCGGCTCGGAGCGCGTGTTCTCATCTACCCGACACGGCCGGGGAGAAAGGTCAGACCAGAACAGGACGAGGGCTATCAGGAAGGGCTTCCTGGGCGAGGGGCCTTTGATCTGGGTTTAGGAGCCCATTGTTGGAGTCACTGGAAACCGCACCCGTCAGTGGAGCTTCACAGTTAGGGTAGCCGGAGGGAAGGCGGCCCGGGGCAGGATGCCACCCAGGGCGTCCTTCAGCCAGAGACCCGGGGAGTCGCGTTGTTGGGAGGGACTCTCTGACCCGTCGCCACATCGGAATTTACGAGTGTCTCAACTTAACGGATATTAAAAGCCACACTGGGCAGGGTGTCTGGGAGCTTTTTGTGCTAAGAAGTGGTCCTCTGACTCTGGTGGCCTTAAAATGACTGAGGCAGCAGGAATAGCCCGCAGGCGAGCCAGAGAGCTTGCAGGAGAAGACGGTGAATGCGCCCCGACCCTCTGAGATCTCAGACGCAGGAGCGGGGCGGGTGTCGGCGGCGGCGGGCGCGGCCCTGCGAGGCCGCCAGTTTGCAGGGACCCAGCTGCTTTCCGAGGACCGCACTGAGCTGATGAGGGCGGGCGTGCGGGAGCCAGGTGTCCTGCGGGAGCCAGGCGTCCTGCGGGCAGGCGGTAACACGCGCCAGTCACCAGCTCAGAGCCCACACTCTGCTCGGGGTGGTCTGGGGTGAAGTCGGAGCGTGGGGGTTTCTAACACGGTCCCGGGTGACGCCACGCAGCCGCTCCGCCCGGACTCTCGCGCGCACACACGCGACGTGGAGAAGGACACCAGCGGGTGGAGGCAGGGCTTTTAGGTCCTCCCGCAGGTGATAGATGTCTGCTGACGTCTCTGTCCCCCCCCAGCTGACATCTGTCTGGACCCCCAGACCTCCCACCCCAAGCTCCTCTTGTCTGAGGACCGGCGGCGCGCCCAGTTCTCCTACAAGTGGCAGAACTCGCCAGACAACCCCCAGCGTTTTGACCGGGCCACCTGTGTCCTGGCCCACGGCGGCTTCACAGAGGGGAGACACACGTGGCTGGTGAAGGTGGACCTGGCCCACGGCGGCAGCTGCACGGTGGGCGTGGTGAGCGAGGACGTGGCGCGGAAGGGGGAGCTGCGGCTGCGGCCGGAGGAGGGCGTGTGGGCCGTGAGGCTGGCCTGGGGCTTCGTGTCGGCGCTGGGCTCCTTCCCCACGCGGCTGGCGCTGGGGGAGCAGCCGCGGCAGGTGCGTGTGTCCCTGGACTATGAGGTGGGCTGGGTGACCTTCGTCAACGCTGTCAGCCAGGAGCCCATCTACACCTTCACGGCCTCCTTCACCCAGAAGGTCTTTCCCTTCTTTGGGCTCTGGGGCCGAGGGTCTAGCTTCTCCGTGAGTTCCTGAGAGGGGCGGTCACCCTCCTGTCGGGAGGGGGCTCAGGAGAGCACTGCACGAACTTGACCCTGCGGGCTCACCTGGGGGTTGGGGCAGAAGCGCGGCAGACTAAGGACTTGCAAGGACAAAGTGGGTGACTGTTTCCCTGACACCTGGGGGCTAGGGGCTCCGGGGACGCGGCCCAGCGGTCCCCAGCGGACACAGGAGACCCAGGTCTGGAGCCAGAAGACCGGGCTCTAGACCAGCCTGTGGCCCACCATTGTGTGATCTTGGGCAAGGCACCTCTCTTCATTACATCTTCTTCCAGAAAAATGAGGGTTCATATACATGTACCTTCGAGAAACATTTCTTGGGTGTTACCTGTGACCCAGGCAGGATGGTCACCACTGGTGGTATGAAAATGAAAGGAAAATCTGTTTGGTATCTGGAGGAACTCACGAACCAGACAGAGGTGGAAAGAGGACATCGCAGTGGGGGCGGCAGGTGCTGGTCGGGGCTGCCCTGTGTGGGGGGAGCTCAGGGCAAGGGGCCCAGCAGCAGGGAGGGCTTCCTGGGGAAGACAGCCGTAGGACACTTGAGAGCCGAGTGAGGGGAGGAGGGTTGGCAGAGACCCGGCTGGCTGACCCTGTAGCCCTTGGACACTGGGCATGAGACCCTGACACCACCCACGGCCTCCCTCCCCCAGGGGCACGTCTGGCTGCGAGACGTAAGGCCAGGCCGCACACGGTAACCCACGGCCCGCACTCTCCCCTGCAGAGAATCCCGTTCCTGCTGCGGTGAGCTCACCGTCTGAGCTCGAGAGCGGGACGGTGGGAAGGGATGAGGCTCAGAGAGCCCCACTGCGGGGCAGAGCGGGCAGGGCTGCCGAGTCCCCTCGGGGCGTGCTGGGTGGCCTGCAGCAGCACTGATGAAGCTCTAGGGCTGCAGGGACAGGCCTGGAATTCGGAGAATGACGTCAGCCGCCCCAGGGTGGAATGTGAGATCCTATGCCCAGTGGAAGTATGGTCTTCACAGCTTTTGTTTCCTAGTTGTTGTCTTTCACTCTGCTTAAAGGTACCGCTCACTGACAGCCTCTTTAATAGGATCTGTGTTTGCTCTGCTTGGACACAAACTGAAATGTTCGGTCACCTCCCCACCGGGGCCCAGGAGGCCTGTGCAGGCTGAGGCCCGGGGCGCGGGGGTCTGCCTCTCCTCCTCGGGTCAGCAGGTGGAGGAGACGTGTGCCCAGGGCAGGGGCTGCACAGGGGCTGACCGCTTCCTCTGGGCATGTTCTCATTGTCTATAAAATATAGTCACAGAAAATGTTGTATATTCCAAACAATAGGCACATGTGAGCCTCTGTGTGATGATAATACACATCCAAAGCCCCAAACCTGGGGTTCCACCAAGAAGTGGATTGTGCTTTTCTGTGTGTTTTAACTGGTGTTAGCGGGGCCTGTTAAATGACGATTGGCCTCCAGGGTCCCCACCTGTGGGAGGACGGGCGTGCTTTATGTCCCCTAACCTTGGTCACTGCAGGAGGTGCTTCCTGCTGGTATCTTCCAGTGAAGCGTGGGTGTCTGCACAGCCGAGATCATGCAGCCAGGATTGGAAGCCCGTCTGACTAAGGGGCCTGAACCACTGCGGGGCACGCCTCGTTCAGAAACAGGTGCGCGGGGTCCCGGTGAACACGCTAACGGTGGCCACACCCCCCACGAGGGGCCTGCATCCAGAAAGACAACGTGTGTTTCCCTCGCTGAGAAATACAACTGCTAGTGAGTGAAGACGCTCAGACTGCGCGTCCGACCCTCAGTTCTGCTGACCTGACCTGGAGTGGGGGCGTCTGTGCGGAGGAGGAGGGTGGATCCCTCCACACGGTGACTTGGCCTGGCTGCTCTGCTTGTCCCAGATCTGCCCTCGGGGCCCCTGCCTTCCCCAGAAGTGCTCAGGTCTGAGCCTGTCCTCCCCGCCACCCTCCCCAGGACCCCACGGGAGGGCTGCAGCCCCATCCTGACCGCCGTGGGCTCACCTGAGGTTTTCACACCCTATGCAGTGGCGGCGCTCTCTAGTACCAAGAACGGAGACTCCCTCGAGTTAGTTCCAAAAAAGAAAAGCTTGTTGTAAGAACAGACGTGTAAAGAAGGAAATGGGGTTTTCCACCATTAGCCAGGCGTCTTGGGAAGCTATGGCCGGGGTGGGGAGGGGGCAGAACCAGGCCTCAGAGGAAGAGCTAGGAAACACAGCTATGGAACTCTCCTCTGACACGTTCCATATATTTACTCATCTAATCCTCCCAATAGCCGGTGAGGAGGGTGTCGGCACTAGCAACCCCACAGTGTATGTGAGAGAACAAGACCTGTCCAGGCTGACCAGCCGTCCCAAATCAGCAGGGAGCGAAGAGCAAGCACGCACACGGCACATCTGGATTCGGGGGTTTGGCTCCATGCCCGCGCCCGAGACCCTTATCAGTGTCTGGGTGTCCCGGGCCTGGCAGGTCCTCTGCCTGGGGTCTCCCGAGGCTGCAAGCAGGGCGCAGCGGGCCGGGGCCTCCCGGAGGCTCGCTCAGACAGTTGGCAGGGCTCACGTTCTTGCAGCGGCAGGACTGAGGGCCCTGCTGCCTGTGGGCTGGGGGCTGGAGGCTGTTGCTGGTCGGAGGGGCCGCCTGCTGGTCCCCGTGCCGGCCCTCGCCCTTCATCAGCCCAGCAGGTTCAGTGTCCGAGGAGTCCTACCAGCCGTGACCACACAGCACAGTCTCCGGAGGGACACTCATGCCCTTTTCTGTATCCCATTCCAGTCTCAGTCCTGCTCACGGGAAGGGGGGTCACAGAAATACAGAGCAAGAGCGGGGGTCCGGTGCAGGCGTGCGGGCCCCCCGGGCGTCTGGGTGCTCCTGTCCTAGTACGACATCGTGAGGGTACCACCATCTGCTCTCAGGCCAGGCGGAGGCCGTCCCCTGATGCGTGCGGGGGCAGCCGTGAGCGGGAGCATGGCTCGGGAAGGAGGCCGTGACCCCCGTGCCCGGGTCAGACGCTCAGGCATCAGGTCCCAGCTGCGGGGATGAGCTCAGGGGCTCACGTTCGGGAGATGGGGGTGGTGAGGACATGCTGGGCCGACCTCGTGGGGGGCTGGACGGGCTGGGAGAGGGAGAGCCAGGAGGTGAAGGCGAGTCTGAGGCAAGGTGGCCCAGGAATGGGCAGGTCGGAGCCGCTGAGGATGGCAGAAGGGACGGCTGGATTCTTTTCTCCAGCTGGGGGTACATAGCCTCTAATTTCTGTGGCGCGCTCCTAGGAACAAAGAAATCCTTCAGTATGCCCTGTGGACTCGTCCCCTGGCCATGCGGCATGACGGGACACGAGCGACGGGCCAGGGGTCCCCCAGACCGTGTGAGGCCGAGTGCAGGTGTGTGTTTGTGGTGTGGCTGTGCGGGAGACGGGACGGCTCCTACCTGTCCAGTAAGTCGCTGGCCTCCTAGGACACAGGGCAAGAGAGTGACAGTCACAGTGGGTTCCCAGGTTCCTGCCACCTGCAGCCCCCCCAACCCGTCACCGGACGCCACGCAGACCCAGGGGGGCGCCCCTCCCCGGCACCCCGCTCTGCCCCACGCGGCCCAGGGAAGCCTGTCCCTGTCACACCAGCCAGCAGGTGCCGCCGGCTACTGAGGAGGAGCGCAGCCTTCGGGCGGGGGGGGCTCGCGGTCTGCACCTTCAGCGTGTCCACACCCAGTCCCTTGGCGGTCTTGTCCAGAGCTGCGACCAGGCTGCGGAGCTGCGCTATGGCCCGCGACACGTCCAGGATTCTGGCACCCGGGGCCGGCGTGTCCTCCAGCGGGTCTGGCCACTGCCCGAGGGGGGCCTCCTGCTCCCTCCTGCTCCGCGACTGGCCCTCCAGCTCAGGCCCCAGCCTGCGGGTCCCACAGCCTACCTGGGCCTACGGAAAGCAGATTCCCAGAGACTCGGCGTCGGTGCGCCCCTCCCCGCCCTTCAGCCTCTGGATATTCCCGCGAGAACGCTCTCCCCCACCCCAACTCGGACCGTCCACAGAGGCCACAGCACAGCCAGCCCGGAGCTGCCTGCCCATCCCAGATGGAGGAGAGACCCCACATTTACAGGAGCAAGAGGGGCAGACAGCCTTCGGGAGGCCTCGCCCATCAGAGACAAAGGCCTACGCTTTGTGTGATTTCCAGTGGTGAGCTGCTCGTCGGCTTTGATGGTCGCTGCGAGCCGGGCGGATGGGACTGGCCTCAATGCACGTTTAAACCACATGAAGATCACAGGGCTGGACGTGACCCGAGTCACCCAGCCCGCAGGCTTCTGGCCCCCAGGCCCCCCTCCCGACACACCCATCAGGCTGCTCAGACACGGTGGCCAGAACAGGGCGTCCGGCCGCCAGGAGCCTCGGAGGCGCCCCTCCCGGGACCCCGCGAATCCCACCTGCACTGCCCATAGCTTCTCCTCCTCCTGCGCTCTGAGCCGGCAGAGCGCCCTCAGGTCTCTTCGGAGTCTCCTGTTCCTGCGGCTGAGCCGTTCCTAGAGAGATGCACACACCTGTCTGTCAGCCTGGGGGTGCGGGGGGTGCTCGATGGCGCGCCCCGGGAGCTCGTGATCCCAGGATGAGGTACAGGAAAGTTCTGCCGAAAACCAGAGCGTGCTGGAAGCGCCGTGCTTGGGGTAAGGGGCACCCGAGCTCACTGAATAGACGATGTCGGGGAAAGCAATGGGTAATTGTTTAAAGCCTTAACTACACAAAAATAACACAGTAGCAGGACTTTTTCCGTTGACTCCAGGGTGTTTTCTGCCAACACCTAGAAGCTGTATGGGGATCCCTGCGACTGTGCACCCCGTGAAGCCAGTCTAGCAGGACTGACTCCGCGGAGACGGAAGGCTTCTGGCACCTCCTGCCCCGTCCTGGCTACGTGGACAAGAGCCTCGGGGCCCGCAAACCCACAGCCCGAGGAGGCAAGGCCTCTCTCTCAATTCCAAATCAGTGTCTCGATGGGTCCCTATGTCCCTGAAGCTACAGATATATTGTATATCTGTATACAATACAGGATTTCAGTTCCTAAAAAAATCTGCTTTCAAGTTTTTGACAAACAATAAGGGAAACTAAACAAAGCTGGTGCTGCTATCGACATAGGATTTCGTGATGAAAGTGGAAGGGAAGGTGGGGGTAGCCCCTGTCGGACCAGCCACAGGTGTGTGTGCCCTGCGGGATGGCAGGACTGACAAAGCCATGGAGATAAAACGGTACAGTCCCGGGGACAAGATCACACAGAAGGCGGGAGAAGCCAGGGCTCAGGGACAGACCCATGTTTACCAAGGAGGTCACAAAGAGACAGTAGAACGTAATCAGCGAGAGAAGGGGCCAAGTCTGGAGAAGACCACGCTGTGAAAACTGGCTCACAATAGAGAAAAACTAAGCTGGGTCCCTCCCTGGACCCATACGTGACACAGACTCTAGATGGAGTAAAGACCCAGGCGTGAAGGTAAAACTATAAAGTTAGCAGAAAATAATGTCAAAGAGTAAATCGTGACCTGCGGGGAGGGAAAGCTGTCTAGAGATGAACCCCCATCAACAGTCACTATTGTGGTTCAGTGACCACACCATGGACAAAATTCACAGGGAAAGGCCAGGTTGAGAGATCACAGCACAGTGTCCAAAACCAACAAGAGACTCAGATGTGGAATACGGAAAGGAAAGCCTGCACATCAGTAGGAAGACAGGAACCCAAGAGAAAGGTTCGCAAAGAACATGAATAGTTAATTCCCAGAAGAGGGCATGCAAAGGGCTGCGTGTGTGAACTGAAGCCCAAGCTCACCAGTGACCAGAGAAATGGAAACTAACAGAACGACGAAACATTACTGGATGTCTGTCAGACTAATACAAATCAGACACCTGGATAACCCCTGGGCGAGAGGAGATGACTGTGATGTGAGGACTGGCGGGCAGGCTGGTGACAGGTGCACGGGCTCAGCCACCTAAGTGTGCTTTCCTCTATGATCCAGTGGTACTGTCTCTGGGTAAGTGTCCCAGGGGCTCCCTCACGTCGGTGCTAAGAGGAAGGCTCACGACAGCATCCCTGTGCCACCAGAGAGATTGGGTCATGTCCAGTCCGCTCCTGGGAATGTGCAAGGGCAACGTGGCAGTGAGGAAAATCAAGAAGCAGAACGAGCCTACAGTAGTATTGTGTTAATTCAGCACATCAGCGCACGATGCAGCAATGTGTTTTACCAAGCCGTCTACAAATAAAAATCCAACAAAGACTTCAAAGGTGGCCCTGGGAGGGGGAGGAACAGTAATTAAGTGGAAAAATAAGTAAGACAAGAAGGGCATTTGTGGGCTGAAGATAAGGATGTGCTGCTAACTGAAGAGTAGGTTTCATTCACTACATCTTTCCTGCAGCAGGTCAGAAAAATATTTTTAGGAGATGTTGTTGCTGCTGGCTATTTATTAGGAGCATTTTTTTTATTTTTATCATTTTTTGCCTCATTTCCTCTTGTAAACTCTCAAAATGTATTGCTTTGGCAAAGGAGAGATGTATAGGCAGAGCCTAGAGTTGGAGGAGGTGACTTCGGAAGCTCTTCCTGGCCCTCAGAGTCTGTGGATGAATCGAGGTCAAAGGCCAGAGGTCAGCAGCAACATCCAAGCAATCAGAAAGCCAAGTAGGCAGAGTGGACAGGGACGTCACCAGGTGTCACTTGCAGCATTTGGCAGAAGGAGTTGGGTGGAGGTAAATGGGCACCGTGGGTCGCAGAGGTGGAGGGGAGATGGGGAGGGGAGATGTCCAGGTGAACGCAAAAGCTCCAACAAGCAAACAAACAGCCCTCACCTCACATTCCCCCAGCCTGTTCTTTCTCTGCCCACCTTCTGGGCCCCACTTCCTCAGGGTCCCTGCGCTGCTCAGCCAGGCGCTTACTTCTCTTTGGAAACCGCTCCCTCCAAGGTCCCCAGAGATCTCTGGGAATGAAATCCATCCAGAGGGCCTCTCTTCTTTGAGGTGACTGTCCCCATGTCCCTCCCCATTTCCCCCACCCTCACCCATCCTTCCTTGTCCTGGGCCCTCCCACTGCTGCCCCTCTGCTTCTGCACTTTTCCCGGGGAAAGGAGCCTTCCTCGGGTTGCTTCTTGAACCCTTCTCCATCTCCACACTATGCCCTTAATTTTCCATTCTGGAGGCTTCAGATTTCATCCTAATTCCCAACACAGATATTTTCCCCTAACAGGCGATCCCATGTTTCCAGCTGAGAGCTAAGTCTCTCCTACTGTCCTACCAGCAGCTCAAAGTCAATATGGAACGTCAAGCGTCATCCCGTTCGCCACTCCTCTGTGCAGTCCACTGCTCTGTCATTGGACTCACCATCTCCTTCCTCCTGCTGGACACCTCAGTCATATTTCATCTTTGACCCATGTTATTCCTCTTTCAAAATGACTTCTCATTACCAAAGATAAGCCCAAACTCCTTAACCCCGTGTCCATGGCTCTCAGGGACCTGACCCCACTCTCCATTCCCAGTGCTCCCCCCAACCTCCCCACAGTCTCCCCACTAACCAAAGGAATTACGTGTGGCTTCCTGAACATACCCCATGCAGCCACACCCCCTCTAGCCTTATCACCTACTTCCCTCTGCCAGGAATGCTACCTGTTTCTGCCTGTCAGAATGAGACCGATTCTCAAGATGCAGGTGAAAAGCCACAGTCTTACCTCCTGGTATAGTTTAAAATTTATTTTAACAATTAGCCAACATGTAGTATATCATTGGTTTCAGATGTAGTGTTCAATAATTCATCAGTTGTGTATAACACCCAATGCTCATCACATCAGGTTCCCTCCTTAAGGTCCATCCCCCAGTTACTCCATCCCCCCACCCCCCTCCCCTCCAGCAACCCTCAGTTTGTTTCTTATGATTAAGAGTCTCTCATGGTTTTTCTCCCTCTCTGCTTATATAGTTTAAAACTTTAATAAAAAGTTTGAAGTCAACGGCAAACATTGTGTAAGTGAAAAAAGAAAGCAAAGGTAGTAATAAAGATAAATGCATGAAATAATCAAAGATAATACAGACCTATCATTGCCAATATTCAAATGAATAAGGTAAAGTTCACTTTTTTTTTAAATGGATCCCTCCAGAGGTGCCTGGGTGGCTCAGTCATTAAGCGTCTGCCTTTGGCTCAGGTCATGATCTCAGGGTCCTGGGATCGAGCCCCACATTGGGCTCCCTGCTCAGTGGGAAGCCTGCTTCTCCCTCTCCCACTCCCCCTGCTTGGGTTCCCTCTCTCACTGTGTCTCTCTCTGTCAAATAAATAAATCTTTAAAAAAATAAAAAATAAATAATAAATAAATGGATCCCTCCATGTTTGCATTAAAATAATATTTAGTGGGTGAATGTCATACGAATATGCACTCATTAGAATTTAAAATAAAAATTGTACAAACTTTTGCTTTCCTAAAATATCCCGCAGGGAAAAAAAGGACAGATTGAAATACAGGGAATAGTGCAAGACCTCTTTTGTCATAATGAATATTTTTAAACGTTTGTGATCCTATCAGATATCAGATAAAACGTGGTTTCACAGTAAGAAACACTGACCGAAAAGGGCACTGAGTAGTAATGAAATGTGAGAATCTAGCAACATTGAAATTCCTTCTCAAAAGCTTTGTTCACAAAATGCATAACAGAAGTGGCTAACAGACCAAAATTTACATTTTCCTAATACAGTAGCCAAAACAAATTACCAGCTTTCAAAAATATGCTCCCTATGAAGCCAAAAGTGTCCCAAAATATGAATAAGAATGAAATCACCCATTACATTTTATGAGGGGGAATGGTGTTGATGACCAAGCCTGACAATGTCTACATGATTGTGCATCTAGAAAATGTCAGGAAAGTAGCTTACAGGAAATATGAGCCCAGCAGACTCTTATTTGAATCTATAATGCTAACTGCCTGAAAATGAACGTTATAATACAGAAAGAGCATTTTTAAACTTTTTATTGTATTATATATATATATATAGTTTTTATACATATATTAGTTATATATCTATATATATGTTAGTTTTTAATTTTTTTCTTCTTTTCCTTTTCTTTTCTTTCTTTCTACCTTTCTTCTAACAAGCTTCTCATAACAAGCAGACCAAAACACACCTAGGTACTAGCTTCCTATATGTATATTATTTTATCTTATGTTATTTTTAATTATTTTTTAAATTTTTTTATTTTTATTTTTTATTTTTTTATTCTTATTTCTTTTTTCTATTTTTTCTTTCTTTTTTATTTCCTCCAAAATGACAAGATGGAGGAATTCACTCCAAAAGAAAGAACAGGAAGAAATGACAGCCAGAGATTTAATCAATGCAGATGTAAGTAATGTCTGAACTTAGAATTTAAAACAATGATTATAAGGATACTAGCTGGGCTTGAAAAAGCATAGAAGACACTAGAGAATCCCTTACTGCAGAGATAAAATAACTAAAATCTAGTCAGGCTGAAATTAAAAATGCTACAACCGATATGCAGTCCCAAGTGGAAGCCATAAAAATGAGGATGAACGAATCAGAAGAATGAATCAGTGATACAGAAGATAAAATGATGAGAAATAATGAAGCTGCAATGAAGAGGGAAAGAAAACTATTAGATCACAAAGGTAGACTTAGGGAACTAAGTGATTCCATAAAGCAAAATAATATCCCTATTATAGGAGTCCTAGAAGAAGAAGAGCAGGAAAAGGGGGAAGAAGGTTTATTTGAACAAATTATAGCTGAGAACTTCCCTAATCTGGGGAAGGAAACAGGCATTCAAGTCCAAGAGGTACAGAGAACTCCCCTCAAAATCAACAAAAATAGGTCAACACCATGACATAGTATAGTGAAACTTTGAATTTCAGAGATAAAGAGACGATCCTAAAAGCAGCTTGGGACAAGAGGTCCTTAACCTACAAGGGTAGACACATTAGGCTGGCAGCTGACCTGACCACAGAGAGCTGCAGGCCAGAAAGGACTGGCATGATATATTTAGGGCACTAAATGAGAAAAATATGCAGCCAAGAATACTATATCCAGCTAAGCTGTCATTGAAAATAGAAGGAGAGATAAAAAGCTTCCAGGACAAACAAAACCTAAAAGAATTTGCAAACACCAACCCAGCCCTACAAGAAATATTGAAAGGGGTCCTCTAAGCAAAGAAAGAGCCTAAAAGCAACATAGACCAGAAAGGAACACAGGCAATATACAGTAACAGTCACCTTACAGGCAATACAATGGCACTAAATTCATATCTTGCAATAGTCACTCAGCGTAAATGGACTAAATGCTCCAATCAAAAGACATAGGGTAGGAGATTGGGCAAAAAATAAGACCCATCGATATGTTGTCTACAAGAGACTCACTTTTGACCCAAAGACACCTCCAGATTGAAAGTGAGGGGGTGGAAAACCATTTACCATGCTAATGGGACATCAAAACAAAGCTGGAGTAGCAATCCTCATATCAGACAGACTAGATTTTAAACCAAAGACTGTCATAAGAGATGAAGAAGGACACCATATCATAATAAACCTTGTTAAAATGTCTATACTACCCAAAGCAATCTACACATTCAATGCAATCCCTATCAAAATACCAGCAACATTTTTCACAGAGCTGGAACAGGACTTGTATGGAACCAGAAAAGACCCTGAATAGCTAGAGGAATGTTGAAAAAGAAAAGCAAAGCTGGTGGCATCACAATTCCGGACTTCCAGCTCTATTACAAAGCTGTCATCATCAAGACAGTATGGTACTGGCACAAAAACAGACACATAGATCAATGGAACAGAATAGAGAGCCCAGAAATGGACCCTCAACTCTATGGTCAACTAATCTTCGACAAAGCAGGAAAGAATGTGCAATGGAAAAAAGACAGTCTCTTCAATAAATGGTGTTGGGAAAATTGGACAGCCACATGCAGAAGAATGAAACTGGACCACTTTCTTACACCATATACAAAAAATAAATTCAAACTGGGTGAAAGACCTAAATGTGAGGCAGGAATCCATCAAAATCCTAGAGGAGAGGGCGCCTGGGTGGCTCAGTCGGTTAAACGTCTGCCTTCGGCTCAGGTCACGATCCCATGGTCCTGGGATCAAGTCCCACATCGGGCTCCCTGTGCTTCAGGGAGTCTGCTTCTCCCTCTGCCCCTCCTCCCACTAGTTCTCCTAATCTCTCTCTCTCTCAAATAAATAAATAAAATCTTTTAAAAAAATCCTAGAGGAGAACACAGGCAGCAACCTCTGTGACCTTAGCTGCAGGCAACTTCTTGCTAGACACGTCTCCAAGGCAAGGGAAACAAAAGCAAAAATGAACTTTTGGGACTTCATCAAGATAAAAATCTTCTGCACAGCAAAGGAAACAGTCAACAAAACCAAGAGGCAACCCACAGGATGGGAGAAGATATTTGCAAATGACACTACAGACAAAGGGCTGATATCCAAGATCTATAAAGAATTTCTCAAACTCAACACCCAAAAACAAAGAATCCAGTCAAGAAATGGGCAGAAGACATGAACAGACATTTCTCCAAAGAAGACACACAAATGGCCAACAGACACATGAAAAACTGCTCAACATCACCCAGCATCAGGGACCCCTGGGTTCTCTTTCCCAAGCCACACCTCCTGCTTGCTGTCTGCTGACACCTTCCCCAGTGCATCGAACACTCGCGCCACCACCCGGAATGAACCCCCAGCGCAGACCCCTCTCCTGCCCCTCCCCGAGCCCCTGCTGCGGCCCCTGGCCCTGTGCTCAGCACCCCCAGACGCACCGCGTGCCCCATCTCCAGCATCTGGAATGCTGCGCCCATGGTGTTTCTCCGGCCCTGCCCCTGGTGGGTGGCTCCTCCCAAGTCACCCTCGACCTCACATCTAAATGATGGCCTTTCTCAGGACCTGGTCCTGCAAACTCTTCCTCTCTAGGTCCCCGCTGGGCGTCACCTGCTCCATGAGGCCCTCACCGGCCCCATGGATGTGGGCCACCATTACTCCCATGTCAGACCCTTGTTTATTTTCCTCCTAGCTCATAAAAAAACTCAGAGTTTGCTTGATTTCTTGTCTGTCTCCCTCCCTCAGCTGCAGAACCCTCACAGCAGGGATGGCATCTGTCTTGTCCATCGTATTCCCAGCATATATGGTCATTTCTGACACACTCCAGGAATTTAAGTCTTTCACAAGTGAACAAATATTGTTATTTATTTCAGGCTTACTGTCATAATTTAAAGGCAAACCCAAGGACAAGGATTCTGAATCATCTCTGCTTCCTGCAACACCATACAACATCCTACACAGAGCACAGAGCTGAATAAATCACTGAGTGATTGCGCCGGGCTCATGAGTGGTGGGAGACCTCTCCATGTGCCCTGCACTGAAGAAACCTGGCCTCCCTGGCTTTCTAAATTATGTAACCACTTCCCATCCTCCCCTCCAACCTGGACTCCCCCTTCTCCTCCTGTATCAGAACACGTTCTCAAAAAGTCAAGTATCTAAAGGAAGATTCTGAATATTCGTCTTTCATTACTGGACAGAAAGACACCCTGGTGAAAATATGTCAGTTTTCCACCCAATCAAATACTAACTGGGTTGGGGTTGGAGGGTGGGCAGGTTCGTAACAATAATGATAAAGCCAAGGGGCAAAATAAACATAATGAATATCCACAAAAAAATCTAACATATTAGAGTATCATGAGGGTTCTAAGACCTACCTGACGTTAATACACATTGCAAAGGTCCGTATTTCCAATGGTTGGGCACACAGGCAGGAATAGACAAAGCACAGAACAGAAGAGGGAGTCAGGAAAATATGCAACTGTATGTGCGTATGCAGCAGATTATGAAGCTGGGATCCAAATCCGTGGGGCAACTCTGGATTATTCAATAAACTGGGACGGGAAAAACCATCCTCACTTGGAAGTTAACTCACACTGTCACCAAAATGTTATCTTGGATATGCTGAGTCCTCTAAAACACGTGTTGAAGGATGTTCACCGAAACATTCTATGCGATCTCAAAACAAAACAATAACCTTGAAATAACTGAATGTCTGCCAGTTGATGGTGCACTCATAGAATTGCGTACCGTGTGGTGGTTGAAAAAGACTTCATAAAAATTTATCTATACACACTGATAGGAAAATGGGAAAATGTCCAAGATGTACTTATAGATGACAAAAATGAGTTACAAAAAAAATGGAGAATCTGTGGTGGGGAGTGTTAAAGAGTGCATTCACACGCACAGTTCTCTGGAAGGATGATACACAAAAACCTAACAATGGTTACCTTCGGGAAGCAGGAAGATTTTTATTTTGACTTCATACCTTACAGTGTTGACTGAATGTATTACCAAAAGCATGTAACTTTTATGATAAAAAATTGAATAAGATAAAAATAACCACTATAGGAAGGAAGGAAGGAAGGAAGGAAGGAAGGAAGGAAGGAAGGAAGGAATGGAGGGAGACAAAGGAAGAGGTAAAAGAGAGAATCACGTACTAATTTCCAGGCTTCAATATATTTTCAGGATAGACAAATACCATATGATTTCACTCCTGTGTGGTATTTAAGAAACAAAACAAATGAGCAAAGGAAAGAGAGAGAGAGGAAACCATAAACAGACTCTGAGCTCTGGAGAACACCCTGATGGTCACCCGAGGGGAGGTGAGTGGGGGTGGGGGAAACAGGTGATGGGGATGAAGGAGTGTACTTGCTGGGATGAGCATGGGGTCACGTATGGAGGTGATGAATCACCTGAAACTAACATTACACCGTATGTTAACTATACTGGAGTTTAAATTTTAAAAACCATAGTTACAAAAGTCTCATGAAATATATATATATGCAGGATAATTATCAGCATATGCAAAAGCTGATTACATCTCCCACCAAATTTCTAGTTCTATCAAGCAGGGGAACCATGTAGTCTAGTCCTGAAAGATCTGTGCATTCTCAGGCTCAAGTCCATCCTACAGATGAGCAAACTGAGGGCAAAGCACGCTTCCTGGGAATGCATCACCAGAGACACAGCACCGCTCAGCCTCCTACCAGTGCACTGACACGTGTATGGTGGAAAAGCCAGGACAAGGGTCCAAAGTAGGATGAAGCAGAAGAACCGGGACACTGTCAGTTCTGGAGCCTGTGTGGGCAGAGGGTAGGAGGGGGCTCTGGGGCAGGTGGTGGCCGGGCCTTACCTTGTAGTGGTTGACCGCGTCTCCAACGGCCAGCTCACAGTGCCCCTGGTGCTCAGGCGACGCCAGGCACTCCCCACACACCAGAAGTCTGCTCTCCTCACAGAAATAGCACACCTTCTTCTGGTGGCTGGAGCAGAGGTAGCCCGGCCCCAGCACCCCCTCGGAACAGGGCTTCCGGCACAGGGGACAGCAGAGGACTCCGGAGGCCGAGGCCTTCGCCACGTGCCGAGCCAGGCACCCTCGACAGAAGCGGTGTCCGCACTCGGTGCTCACGGCCTCCTTCAGGAGCTCCTGGCAGATGGCGCAGACGCCCTCTCCCCGGCCGTCCTCCTGCGGAAGAACCATGGCCTCTGCTGGCCTCCCGGCCCCAGGGCCTCCTTCTCCTGCGGGGTTTTGGAGGGCCTGGACCGAGACAGGCCAGACAAGAAGGCCCAGCTGGGGGGCAGCCCCCGGGCAGCAGAGAGAGCTTGGCTCGGCCCCGACGTCAGGCAACAGCCCGCTCTCTGTGGCTGGAACCGCAGCCCGACCACGCACGCCCGAGTCTGCACCCGTGGCAAAGCTCTCTGCTCAGCCTTGACGCGCTCCCTCCAGCCGCTGAAAATCTCTTCTTCTTTGTCACACGTCGGGAGCAAGCCGGCGATTCAGAAGCCAACTCTGTTTTCCTCTCCAGAGCTTTCTGTCCTTGCACAGCTCAGAGTGACGAGGCCAGAGCGTCATGAACTTTGAAGCTGGTCGTCTTCGCTGATGGGCCTGAGGTGGAGACAATGCGGCGGGGGCTCGGCGTGTCCTCTCCCACACGGGACAGCAGGAGGCTCGTGGCAACAGTCCAAGAATTCGGCTACTGCCACCGAGTCCAGCCGTTGCATCCGTGCCTCTCTCTCTCAACCAACATCCTTTCCGGGGTTACATGGATTCCACGGTGAGAAAGAGAACAGGGCATGTAGAGCAGACCAGGGACCTGTGCGAAGTCTGAAGGCCTTTTCCCTTCCTTTCAGAGTGTCTCCAAAGAGGGGCCAAGACGGCCGCACTTGTCTTAAACATCCTCACTCCCGCATCCCCAAACCTCTCGCCTGGTCCTCCTCCCGAGAAGCTCCCTTGTGCTCCACTCCAGGACGTCTTCCGGGCTGTCTGGACAGAGAGCCAGCAGGTGAACGGCTCTCTTTCCCGTGTGTCCTTCGGACAATGCCCGTGTGCCAGGAACACTGGGGGAGAGGTGAGGAGGCCCCTCGCTGGAAACACTGGATTGCCAGGAAGGTGAAGCTCACAGGGCTGGGTGACGGGTCTAGGGTAGCAGATGGGTGAGGTGGACGTTGGCTGGAGAGGGTGTGGCTTGTTTGCACACGGGGAGGACAAAGGTCTCAGTGCGTTCAGTGTGAATATGACACGAGCAAGAGCCAACTGTCAGCGCGAACACTCCCCAGAACCCCAGCCTGTGCAGCCCCGGGTCCTGAGCCCCGCATCTACGCACGACCCCGGGACAGCCCAGCCCGCTGTCTTGGGGCTGGCCCCTGCCCTGACACCAGCAGCCCGGGGGCACCGCCGATAGAGGCTGACAGGTGGGCGCCGGGCTGGCTCCGTCGCTAGAGCCTGCGACTCTTGACCCTGAGTCCAAGCCCTTCGTGGGGCATAGAAATGACTTAAAAATGAAATCTTTAAAAAACAAAAACAGCTGCCATGGATGCTGTAAACGTCCGAGGTTCTTGGGAGAGCCTGACTCCGTAGCCCCTCCCTCTACCCCACTGGCCCCGGCCTGCTGCCCAGGTCCTTGACCTCCGCTCCGAGGAGGCAGCTCCCGGGAAGCTCCGCGCATGGGGGGGTGGGTGGCATCCTCCTCGCTGCACGCACCACCTCATTGCATAGCTTCCCCTGAGCCAGGGAGCTCGTGCCCACTCTCCTCTTCCAAGCCGGCCTCCACAGAGCTGCCTCTCGAAATGCACACGCACACACGGGGACTGTGTGCAGGAGGCCCCCAGCTTCTCCCCACCCGCCCCCGAACATCCAGCATGGAGCCCCTTCAGCTCCTTGACTCGCTCAGTCCAGCGACCTCCCTCTGAACCGTGGCAGAATTGAGATTTCACCTCCTGAAATCAGCAATCCAGGACTGGACCCAAGCTCCACCTGACCGCATCTGTTCTTCAGCCTTTAATCCTTGATCCTTCCACATTCCTGTCCTATTTCATGATGTGAGATGGGGAACCTGCCCACGGCCACACGGGGCAAACGGAGAGCCAGGACCCCGGTCCCGATGTGTGTCGTGCTGAGCACAGGCTCCCTCACCACAGAATGTCGTGTCTTAGAGCTCAGCACAAGCTTGATAAGTGGACAGGGGACCAACAGCTGGATTCTGGACAGACGGGAAGAAACAGCACCTAGACCATCTGGTAGTGTCTACAGTCACTCGCTGCTCTCTTGATTTTCCTACCAGCTAACCGAACAACTGCAAGGCAAGGGTCCACTCTATCTGAGTTCACGCTAGCTCAAGAATGTTTCAGCGTAGACATCGTGCACCGAAAGACAGAGTCTACCCCATCTAGAAAGATCTGCGTGGAGGGAGTTCGGTCGGGACCCTGTGATGATATTGCACGGGGGCACACGGTGACTGCACTCGTGGTGATGAGCAGCGCGGACTGCGCGTGACTGTCCGTCCTCCATGTTGTACGCCTGAAACGCAGTAACACTCTGGTCCGCTATGCTTCAGTAATAAACAGTTTCTTAAATCTCTCCACGGAAAAAAACCATAAACGCAATGTCAAGAGACGAATGACCAGATGAAATCGTAAAAACAAACATGTTTACAACTATCATCAAATTCAAAGGGCTGATTTGCCGACATAGCAAGAGTGCTTACAAATAACAAAAGTAATACTAACTTTAGGTAGAAAATTGGGCAGAGTAAACAGACACTTCATAGAAAAACTACAAAATATCTCTAACTCATAAGAAGATGCTCAATCTCACTCACATGAAGAAAATCCCATTACAATGACACTGAAATCAGATGTCTGGATGACTAGAGGACAGGGCAGGGACTTTCCCCGGGGACCCCACCTGCACATTTTAACTTGGAACAAAGTTTAAACCATTACTTAAGTTTTCACATGATTTAGAAGAGGGACAATCGGTCGCTAGAATGAAAGGAATTCTAGACTCAGCAAAACGTCTGGGCATCAAGGCGCCTGGTGGCTCAGTCGTTAAGCGTCTGCCTTCGGCTCAGGTCGTGGTCCCGGGGTCCTGGGATCGAGCCCTGCATCGGGCTCCCTGCTCAGTGGAGAGCCTGCTTCTCCCTCTCCCTCTGCTGCTCCCCCTGCTCATGCGTGCTCTCTCTCCGTCAAATAAATAAATAAAATCTTTAAAAAAAAGCCTGAATCATGGTCCTAATTCCAGAGGTTTAGAGCTCCCTGTCGGGGGCCCCTCGGCCTGCATCCCGGACAGTGGGTCAGGCGTCCCAGCTGGGAGTGGAGGTGCACAGGTACTGGAAGGTGCTGTTACGACCCCGTCTCGGGCCTACGTGCCGTAGCTCCTGCCCAGAGTAGGCGCTCAGTACATTTTTGAACGATTCTAGCTCCTGTAAAATATTACAGCCAGGAGTCAGATGATTTGCATCTTTTCCCTCTGCTTGGCCCCCTGTTGCTGCCTCAGTCGGAGGCTTCCCTGCATCCTCCCTGCGGCCACCCTGAACTACTCACATCAGCTTGAGCCCCGCTCAGCCGGTTTCCTGCCTGAGGCCTTCCCGGCCACGCACTCTTCGTCCCTTCAGGTCCCCACGGACAGCTGGGCAGCCTGCCCACTGCACATGTGCAGCCCGCAGAGAGGGCAGCGCTCCAGGGGAGGCCACATGCAGCCGTCCACTCTGCCCCGTGGTGGTGGAGCTTACGTGGGCCTGTGGCCCCCCTGAGCCCCAGAGCCATCCACATCCTTCCCTCTGCTCCTGGTCTCCGTACAGATTCTTGGATGCATCATCACCACCTCAAATTCAAGGTACCTTCTGAATTATTCTTACCTGGATTACCTGCCCCCCAGCCTGGAACAGGCAAAGGAGGGGTTCCTTCAGCTGTGCGTGGCCCTGTCTCTCCATGGGCCGCAGGGGGCGCTGTCCCCCAACACAAGACGCAGCTCCATGCACTTCTCTGGACGGGACAACGCTGCCAGGAGCCAGGGGCCCTGCGGTATTTCTTTTTTAAAAAGGATGGCTCCACGGAGGGCAGGGGGATGGTTGAAATAGGCGGGGATTAGAGAAGACACTTATCAGGATGAGCACTGAGTGATGTATAGAATTGCTGAATCACTGTACCATACACCTGAAACTAATAGGACACTGTGCTAACTACAGTGGAATTAAAATAAAGAACTTGGGGCACCTGGGTGGCTCAGTCCATGGAGCGTCCAACTCTGGACCTCTGCTCAGGTCATGATCTCAGGGTCCTGAGGTCGAGCCCCACGTTGGGCTCGGCATTGGGCTCCATGCTGGACATGGAGCCTACTTTAAAAGTAAATAAATCAAATAAAAAACTTAACTAAAAATAAAAAGGATAGCTTTAAAGCGGGCATTGTAATTCCTCAGGGCAAGAGATTTCTGGCTAAGGCAAGTTAACTGTCAATGCGTAGGTCTGGGAGGGGAAGGGGGCATCCAGCGGTGCAAGAGGAAGAAGGGTCTAGCCCAGGAGAGTCAGCCTGCAGGGCAGCCCGGGCCAGAGGGCCCAGGAAGGAGGCTTGCCAGGAAAATGTCAAAGAAGTAAGAACAGAACATCTAACACTGAGCCTTAAGGTATCTCTGGAATTATGAAAAGCAAGGTCGGGGGGAGCAGGGCCCCAAGATGCGAGACTCAGGAGACACGGAGAGCTGGGCAGACACCTTAGGAGTCCCCCACCCCCACCCCACCCCCGCCGTGCACTCTGGCAGCCACACGGCCTCCGGAGTCCTCTGTGCCGGCCAGCGACCGCTGACCCTCAGTCCGCCTCGCCTGCACTGTGGGCTCCTGTTGATTCTCAAGCACGCCTCCCTCCGCGAGTCTGGGACTGGAGGTTCCAAATCCCCCTTTACGGGGAAGGGGCTAACTGCGTAGCGCCATCCTTTTGTTGAAACAGGTGTTTCCAACCCAGAGCTGACAGTCAGCCCTGCACACAAATGCCCCTGGGGGTGGGGGGGTTTGGCCCTTCCTACCACCCCTACAGTCAGAGTGTCCACGTAGGTCCGTCTGGCTGACCCCGCAGGACTCAAGGATTCTTTTTTTTTTTTTTTTCCAGCTTCAGTTAATTTTATTTCCTTAGTTTTTTAAATTTAAATTCAATTAAATTAACATATAGTGTATTTAGTTTCAGGGGTAGAGGTCAGTGATTCATCAGTTGCATACAACACCCAGTGCTCATTACATCACGTGGCCTCCCCAGTGTCCGTCACCCGGCTACCCCATCCCCCACCCCCCTCCCTCTGAAACCTTCCGCTGTTTCCTGGAGTCCAGAGTCTCTCATGGTTCTCCTCCCTCTCTGACTCCTTCCCCTTCAGTTTTCCCTCCCTTCCCCTGTGGTCCTCCCCGCTATTCCTTATGCTGCACACGTGAGTGGATCATATGGTGTTTAGGACTCAAGGGTCTTTTAACAGCCTGGAGGAGGGGCTGGTTGCCTCAGTGCCCTTCCCGCTGTTGGGCAGAATCCCGAGCCTCCACCAAGGTTGGGGGGTTCATCAGTTCTTGCCGGGTGTCTCTGCATACAAAGGGCTTCCAGGAACACCTCCGCTGCCCACTGAGACAACTCACCCGGCATCCGGGACTAAAGTGCAGGGCCCACAGATGTGTCACGGTAAGAATATGTCATGTGACTCCACGCACCAGAAATCTGGGGACGGCGGAGCCAGCAAACCCTCCCAACCCCCAGACAATTGTAAGTGCATGATTCAGTCCATCAGTGTCTGGTCAAAGTGCAAGTTCTCTTCTTCAGGAATATATTTATTTATATTTGTATTACAATTATCTACAGCATAAAATAAAATTATATTTCACATGTTTCTATATGAAATCAACAGAAGTTATTCTGACATCAGAAAGTGAACAGAAAGGAAAAATATTTTCAGATCAAACCCAAATCAACAACTGAGGAGATAAACATTTAAATAGAAGAAGATACTCCTAGATCTCTTGAAAATCAATTGATGAAAAAGAATAAACCTATAAACACATGGAAATTTTTAAAATTTCTTGTTGATTTGGCATGAAATATGGGCATCTACAAAGAATCTAGAACTCATAATACACTTTTACAACAATGAATTAAAAATAAACACACCAATGACCTTTAGCAATTTAAGGTTAGTCACCGCCCCAGAAAACTTGAAATGCCCTTAAATTGTACAGCTCACCTAAGAATGTCTTGATAGAAGTTTTCCCAAAGTTAACAATACTGAAAACGGACATTACCAATAATCACTGTAAAACTGAAATTAACTTTTCTTTTTTTTTTTTTTTTAAATTTTGTTATTGTTATGTTAATCCCCATACATTACATCATTAGTTTTAGATATAGTGTTCCATGATTCATTGTTTGTGCATAACACCCAGTGCTCCATGCAGAAAGTGCCCTCCTCAATACCCATCACCAGGCTAACCCATCCTCCCAACCCCCTCCCCTCTAGAACCCTCAGTTTGTTTTTCAGAGTCCATCGTCTCTCATGGTTCTTCTCCCCCTCCGATTTCCCCCCCTTCATTCTTCCCCTCCTGCTACATTCTTCTTTTTTCTTTCTTAACATATATTGCATTATTTGTTTCAGAGGTATGAAATTAACTTTTCTAAACTTTCAATTTAAAAACCTCGTGTTAACCATGCTAGAGGAAATATCAAATTATTCATTCTTGTCAGAGAAAATGTATTAAAAATTGTTGTCAAGTAAAGATGGAATCAAAAGGTATTAAGCTAAAAATATAGGGGAAATATAGAGGTGATCAGACAGTTAAAAATGTGTTTGTGGATGTTTTGATGTTTGTGGTCAGCTTTTTAATATTTGTAATTTGCCGTTATTGCAAGTAAATATTCACTTTGCCTCCTAATTACGTTTTCCCATTTTTGGATCCTTTTTATTTTTTTATTTTTTCCATTTTATTTTGCGGGGCTTGAACTCACCCCTGAGATCAAGGGTCAGATGCTCTACCGAGTGGGCCAGCCAGGCGGCCCTGTGTCCTTTTTTTGACGGGGGTCCCGCGATGTGTCAGCTTCAAGCCCCACCAGCCTGGGGCCGCCCCCCACTCCTCCCGCCCAGGACAGTGTGGGGATGGCGAGTGCCCCGCCAGGAGAGTGGCTGTGAGGTCCTCACGCAGAACTGGGAGTGGCTCCAGGGACAGCGGCATGTGGGGGGCAGCGGCAGGTGGGTGCAGCGGCAGGTGAGGTCAGCGGCAGGTGGGGTGAGGGGGCAGGTGGGGTGAGGGGGCAGGTGGGGTGCAGAGACAGGTGGGGGCAGCGGCAGGTGGGGGGCAGAGGCAGGTGGGGGCAGCGGCAGGTGGGGTGCAGAGACAGGTGGGGGCAGCGGCAGGTGGGTGCAGCGGCAGGTGAGGGCAGCGGCAGGTGGGGGGCAGAGACAGGTGAGGTCAGCGGCAGGTGAGGTCAGCGGCAGGTGGGGGCAGCGGCAGGTGGGTGCAGCGGCAGGTGGGGTGAGGGGGCAGGTGGGGTGCAGAGACAGGTGGGGTGAGGGGGCAGGTGGGGTGCAGAGACAGGTGAGGTCAGCGGCAGGTGGGGGGCAGAGGCAGGTGGGGTGAGGGGGCAGGTGGGGTGCAGAGACAGGTGAGGTCAGCGGCAGGTGGGGGGCAGAGGCAGGTGGGGTGAGGGGGCAGGTGGGGTGCAGAGGCAGGTGGGGGCAGCGGCAGGTGGGTGCAGAGGCAGGTGGGGTGAGGGGGCAGGTGGGGTGCAGAGACAGGTGAGGTCAGCGGCAGGTGGGGGGCAGAGGCAGGTGGGGTGAGGGGGCAGGTGGGGTGCAGAGACAGGTGGGGGCAGCGGCAGGTGGGGGGCAGAGGCAGGTGGGGTGAGGGGGCAGGTGGGGTGCAGAGGCAGGTGGGGGCAGCGGCAGGTGGGTGCAGCGGCAGGTGAGGTCAGCGGCAGGTGGGGGGCAGAGGCAGGTGGGGTGAGGGGGCAGGTGGGGTGCAGAGGCAGGTGGGGGCAGCGGCAGGTGGGTGCAGCGGCAGGTGAGGTCAGCGGCAGGTGGGGGGCAGAGGCAGGTGGGGTGAGGGGGCAGGTGGGGTGCAGAGGCAGGTGGGGGCAGCGGCAGGTGGGTGCAGAGGCAGGTGGGGTGAGGGGGCAGGTGGGGTGCAGAGACAGGTGGGGGCAGCGGCAGGTGGGGGGCAGCGGCAGGTGCGAAGCGGGGTGCACGCCCCGCCAGTGCGCCCCGCGGCCACGCGCTCGGGAGCCCGCGCTCCGGGCTGTTTTCCGTCCCGCCCGCGCAGCTGCCGACTTCTAGGCAGGGCTCCACCTACACGGAAAGTGGGGCAATAGAATCAGGATTGACCCCAAATCCGTTGATTTTTAAACTCCCTCAGTCCCCCAGGCGCGGGGGGCGTGCGCCCGGCTCCTTCCCGAGCGCGCCCACCGCCGCCCGCGCCCAACCACCCGAACGTTCCCAACGGCCACCCAACGACAGACGGTCCCCTGACCAGGGCCACTCGGCCACCCTACACCGAGCTGCTCTCGGCCGCGGAGGCGCCGCCCGGGGGGACCGTCCGCCGACTGTCCGCGCCGCCACCGCCTGGCCTGCCCCACCGCGCACTGCGGTCCTGCGAACCTGGAGCAGAGCGCCATCTCCATCCTACAGATGGAGCGACGCGCCCCGGGGTCCTGAAAGGGTGCTCACCAAAGCCAGTTCCGTAAGTGACTCTGGAAAAGATCAACACTCCATTTCCCACCAGAGAGGCAGCCTCAGAAAACTGACCTTTTTCTCTGTGGGAACCTCAGCCCTTCAAGTCAGCCCTGCACCAATCCACTTAGCAAAAGCTCTAGGAACAGTTCAGCCCAAACCAGTGGGATGAAGAAGCTTTGTCTAGAAGTGGAGGCCTCCGAAATCTTTGCTCACTTACAGGTTTTTAATGCATCATTAACACCACTGTTTTCTGTTTGGCTCCTCTTTCTGCCTCTAGAGCTACTCAGCTCCAAGCTCCTGTCACATCCTGGTCTGCAAACTGAGACCTATCAGGGGCCCTAATGCCTCAGGGCAGCTCCTGATGTTGGTGTTGTATGGAAGCTAGAATTCCTGGGTGTGCAGCCTGGGTCTTCTGGATGCAAGACTGGGGGCGTGGGGGGCTGTGTGCGAGCTCAAGACTTGTCTACTAAAGGAAACAAAGGAAAGCAGGTTTTCTGAAAGCCAACCCCTGAGAAACCAGAGCCTGGATCACAAAGGGTTTCCACCTCCACGGGTGCACTGGGGAATTCCAACTTCCTGCAAGTGAAGACAACTAAAAAGTCTGGATAAAATATTTTTAAAGTACCTGAAAAATTCAAAATTTGGGAAAGGAAAGGGTGCTGTAGAGGGGAGCCAGGCACCTGGGGTTGCTTCTTTCTGGGGACATTTGCTGATTTTGCAGGCTGCTGAGATGCCAAGCTGTATTTTGGGCAGCCTTTAAAGGAGCTAGAAATGAAGTCCCAGGCCCCAAAATGTCATGTTGACTTTGTTTAAGGTGACTCTTAGACAGTTCATGTCAAAAACGAAAATCTTTCCGGGGAGAAACTAATATTGTAGGCCTCGAACGATTCTGCAGATACTTTTCCAAATATCTAGCTCACAAGCAAAGATAACCAGCACCAGAAGGAGAAGAGAGCAGGACTAAAGCAGACAGGAGACAACAGAACGAGGCCACAGGGTCTTCAGACATTGGGGTTGCTGGACGCAGACCATGCGCTCAAGGAAATCAAAGCCGAGCTGGGAAGATCTGGCAGAGAACTAGGAATTATAACAAGTGGCATAGCAGACTTGGGGAAAAAATTTTAAAAAAGACTGACATAGTGTTGGGCCCCAAAGTCGTAAAGTCGTGGGAACGGAGTCTGGTGGGCTTGCTGGTGCATCGTGAGTCCAGGAAGTGGAAAGATCACAGTGATTTGGAGAGAGTAGCTCCCTATTTCCTGTTCAGCCTCTTTCATGACAAAATGATACAGCCAAAAAAATATTTATTTATTTATTATTTTTAAAGATTTTTATTTATTTGAGAGAGAGAGAATGAGAGAGAGCGAGCACATGAGAGGGGGGAGGGTCAGAGGGAGAAGCAGACTCCCTGCCGAGCAGGGAGCCCGATGCGGGACTCTATCCAGGGACTCCAGGATCATGACCTGAGCAGAAGGCAGTCGCTTAACCAACTGAGCCACCCAGGCGCCCAAAAAATAAAATATTTAATGTAATTCTCACGATGTAATTTAATTTTTAAAGGGTTATACACTTACTCACTTTTTAAAAAGATTTTATTTATTTGAGAGAGCACAAGCAGGGGGAGGGCAGAGGCAGAGGGAGAAGCAAACTCCCCGCCAAGCAGGGAGCCCAATGCGGGGCTCGATCCCAGGACCCCGGGATCACGACCTGAGCCGAAGGCAGACGCTTAACGACTGAGCCTCCCAGGCGCCCCTGACACTTATTCACTTGGTTCAATAATTAATACATAAAAAGATGTACGTTGAGAAAATTTACAACCACCCTGCCTCTATTCAGGCCTCTGCCACGAACCCATCCCTGCCCCCACAGAGAAATTCTTTTAGTTTTCTGTGTGTCCTTTCAGTGTTTTCTTTAAGTAGAAGTAAATCAAGTATATATTTGTGTTTCTCCCTTTTATTAAGCAAAATTTTGGGCACTAAACACTGTTGTATTTTCACTTAACAAGGTAGCCTAAAGATTTGTATCACCTCAGCACATAAAGCCTCTATAAAATGGCTCAGGTTTTGGGGGGTTTGTTTTGTTTTGTTTTTTAAGATTTTATTTGCCAGAGAGAGAGCATGTGAGAGCACAAGCAGGGGGAAGGGCAGGCAGAGGGAAAAGCAGGCTCCCCACTGAGCAGGGAATCTGATGCAGGACTCGATCCAGGACCCCAGGATCATGACCTGAGCCGAAGGCAGACGCTTAACCGACTGAGCCACTCAGGAGTCCCAAAATGGCTCAGTTTAACATAGCAGTGAAAATCAGCTATTTTGCACCAGGCGCTGGGGTAGGTGCTGAGGACATAAAGATGGAGAGACGTGGTCATGGGGGAGAAACTTGATTCTCACAGTCTTGAAGGGAAAGCTTGTCTAGAGTTTGGCTGGGGGCAGGATGACACTGTGCTGTGGACTCCTTGTAACAGCGGCCGGGCTCAGAGGCTTTGCACACTGCACGTTGCGATGCTGATGATAACCTGGGAGCTTCTGGCCGCCGGGCACACGGCTCTCCTTGCCACCTTGGCCAGAGCGCAGGGCTGTCTCGCAGGAGAACGGGGGAGCATTGTCCACTGCAGGCTGGGCCTGTGCAGCTAAGGATCGGGGTGAGGGAGCCTGTGAAGCCACAGGGAAGCAGACAAACAGGGATGCACTCTTGTCTGCAACGAAAGCTGTCAGTTTTAACAGGCTCCTTACATTATTCATCTAAAACCAATAAAATGTAGGTTTTTTTTGACACTAGGGTTGAAAAAATGACTAAGGACATTTTACCTCAATTAAAATAGTTGGAAGATTGAAATAAATATCCTGTAGACTAGAATACAGTTTCTTTTCTGGGGAAAACTTCAGAGCCTTTGGCCAGTCACCTTTTTACCCTACTCCAGGGTCAGAGGCTGCTGATCAAAGGTGCACTTTTTTTTTTTTTTTTTAAAGAATCTCTACACACAACATGGGGCTTGAACTCACAACCCCGAGATCGAGGTGTATGTTCCACCAACTGAGTCAGCCAGGCGCCCCCAAAGGTCCTGCATTATGTACAGGAAAGCTTCAAGCCACCCCGACATACCTTATGGAGGAGTTGACAGGCTTGTGGTTCTGTCCCCCCACCCCCAAATCACCCATGCCCCCACCTAAGTGGAAAGATTGGGGAAGATGGAAAAGATTATTCCAGCTGATGGCCAAGGAAAATCACTTATAGTGTCGCCAGATAAAATATAGAGAGGATACTCAGTTAAACTTGAATTTCAGATAATTTTGTTAGTATGTCTCAAATAATTGCATTATTCATTCTCTGAAATTCAGATTTAACTGCGTGTCCCGTACTTTTTATTTGCCAAATAAAGTAGGCAACCCTAGTTGACAAATGTGGGTCACAGAGTATCTGTCTGACTGGACAAGACAGTTTGTCCTGAGAGGAGCAGAAGATGAGTTTGGGTGGAGGCGGGGAGGCCGCTGGAGACCCCTACCTGCCGGACTCTGTCTCGGAGAAAACGGGAGTGGCTGGAAGACTTGGTTTGTAAGTAATATTTATTGTGGGTTTTTTCTAATTGTAAAAACAAGCCTGTTAACTGCAATATATCCGGAAAGCACAGAAGAGAAGAAAATAATTAGCCATAATTCCACCAGCCAGCCGTAACCTCGTGGACGTGCCGCTGTTAAGTGCCTCCCAGGCGCTGCTGGGTTACCACCCCCTGGCCTGTTTTGGCGCCCTACTGAAAACTGGGCCCTTCCCTCCTCCTCCCCTGCCCCATCCTGCTTTAGTTTTCTTCCGTCATATTCCCGTCTAACGGGCGCTCCGTTTGGTTGGCAGACTTGTCCGGCTGTGCCCCGATGGCTGAGGTCACCAGCACCCAGAGCTATGTCTGGCAGGTAGAAATGCTGCCCAGAGGGTGTGCAAGGGGGGGTTGGTGATGGAGGAAGCAACCAGCCAAGAGCATGACTGTGGGGGGGGGAGTGCAAGGAGCAGGGGGCACACCCCCGTGGGGAGCTGGGCACTCCGACCTGGGGGGAGATGCAGGTCGGCCTCTAGAACTATCCATGGGGGAGTAAGTCTGTGTGTCAGTTAGAGCTACCATAACGCAATACCCCACACTGGGTGGTTTCAGCAACGTACTTAACTTGCTCAGAGTTCTGGAGATTAGAAGTCCAAGATCAACGTGGTTTGGGCCTCTCCCCATGACTGGCCCCCGGCCAGCTTCTTGCTGTGTCCCCACACGGTCTTTGCTGTGTGCGGGAGTACTGCTGGTACCTCTGTCCTCACAAGGACACCAGTCAGATTAGATTAGAGCCAGCCTCACAGGCTGTTGCATTCCCAAGTCCTGCGAGTTAGGACTTTGACATATGCCTTCCAGCCCGTAGCCGTCTGCACAGAGGCCTGGAGACCTCACCACCAGCCTGAGCTCAGAAGGCAACTGCCCTGCGCTCGAGTCCCCTCTGCTAACACCAGCTCTGCATCTGCCCCTCCCGCCACGGGATTCCTCCCGGAAGGCAGTCCCGTCTCTGTCTGTGGGTGCCTTTATCAAAAGGTGGCTCTCCGAGTGGAGAATTACGAAGGGCTCTGTGCTGGGCTACGGACACAGTAAATCTGTGCTGCGAAGTCAAACAGGCCCATGTCTTCTGATAGGGGTCTGTTGAGATCCTTAGCGGCCATCCCATTTCCTGCCAGTCTTCTCTGATGTCATGTACTGCACAAGCAGTGTGATGACTGAGGGTGGGCAGACGGTGTTAGGGTTCTCCAGAGAAACAACCAGTACAATGTCTGTGGAGAGAGCTTTAGGAAATGGGCTCATGCAGTCGTCCAGATGGCAAGTTCAGATTCAGTGGGGCAGGCCAGCAGGTGGGAGAGCCAAGGATGACATGATGCTGCAGCTGGAGGCAGAATTCTCTCTCCGTCAGGGGAACCGCAACCCCCCACATCAGGGAGGGTCATCTGCTGTACTCAGAGTCCACTGATTTAAATGTTAATCTCACCTAAACACATCCTCAGAGCAACATCTAGACCAAGCACCTGGGTACTGAAGCTTGGCTAAATTCGCACATGAAATTAACCAGGCCCTCACAAAGGCCAATCCAATGATTTAAACGATCTCTTGATGTCTTCTTCGGAGAAAAATCTGTTTGTTTAAGTCTTCTGCGCATTTTTAATTGGATTATTTGTTTTTTGGGTGCTGAGTTGTAGAAGTTCTTTATATATGTTGGATAGTAACCCTTTATGATTTCATTCATATGTAGAATTTAAGAAACAAAACAAATGAGCAAAGGGGAACAAAAACAGAGAGGCAAACCAAGAAACAGACTCTGAACTCTAGAGAACACACTGATGGTCACCAGAGGGGAGGCGGGTGGGGGATGGGGGAAACAGGTGCTGGGGATGAAGGAGGGCACTTGTCCTGATGAGCACTGGGTAATGTACGGAAGTGTCGAATCACTGTATTGTACACCCGAAACTAATATTACACTGTATGTTCCCTAACAAATTAAAATAAAAACTTAATTAAAAAAAAAACTTTTAAAAAAAGTTTTAAAAAGTGAACAATCTCTTTAGGTAACTGAGTCAAGTGAGGACTAAGTCTTTTTGGCTTCTCCCCCTGACCCTGCTAGCATCTATTTTGGAGCTGGGGTGTTTAGGCAGCCTGCGGTTTCTCCTGGCAGAGGGAGACAGGCGAGCCTGCCATGGGATTCCCCCATCTGCACTGACACGGCAGCCTCTAGATTATGCTCATGTCTTTTATTTTATTTATTTATTAAGTAGGTCCCATGCCCAACATGGAGCCTAACATGGGGCTTGAACTCACGACCCTGAGACCAAGACCTGAGATCAAGACCTGAGCTGAGATCAAGAGTCATATGCTTACCCGATGGAACACCCAAGGGCCTCTTTTAATGGGTCTGTCCAGGGAAGAAAAGGAACAGCACATTTGTTGGATTTTTTAATCCCATTACCAATCCCTTTTTGAGCAGTTCAGTCCCTGTTATACTGCACGCACTATTACTTACCAACTGACTTTATTACCCCATGCATTGACTTTTATGGTTGTTTTTCTTTGTTCTTTGTTTGCATGTATCTGATTTTTGTGGAGGACTTTCAACTCTGTACTCCCTTTAAGTGGGGACAGATGATAACCTCACCCAATCTACCAATTTAGCAAACATTTTAAGCATCAAGGTATTTTAAACAGAGCTGTTTTTATTTATTTGTTTCTAATTCCTAAGTTTAATGAAGCAAAATCTGTCTCTCCTAGGGAAACCAGGTACAGGATTTCTCTGTGCAGGCTGTCCCTTTACCTTATTGCTACCCCACAGTCTCACCCTGAAGTCTGAAATCCTTTACTTTTCTTATAATATACTTCCTAGTCACCAGTTGGTTGCATTTTCTGTCACTTGCCTTGATCCTTTCTGACTTAAGACTGTGACCCTTCACATTCCTACCAGCAATGTATAAAGGGTCTCATTTTTCCACATCCTTATCAGCTTTGAAAATTTAAAAAAAAAATTGCCTATCTGGTGAGTACAAAGTTTAATCTCATTATTGTGTTTATATCTCATTATTTGTACTAGGGAGTTTGAACTTTTTAATTTTAGAATTTAAGAATTACTTTGAATATTTATTTTTATCTTTATTTGTTTTTATATGTTTCCTTTTTAACTAAATTGTTTTATTTTGAAAAAATTAATATGGAAAAGAATAGAAAATCATATAAGCACCCTTGTAACCATAGCCCAGAGTTAACAAATGTAATTTGCCATATTTGCTTCAGGTTTTTGTCGAATGAAATTAAATGTTAGAGATAAATTGGAGGCTCTACTCCTCTCCCTCTCCCTCCAAGTGCAAATGCAGTCGCACATCTAGCGTGTGCCCCGGGCCATGTGTCTGTGCTTCTGTCACACATACATGGGGCCATGAACCCTACGGAGTATTTTGTGTGTTTTTAAATGTGTATAAATGATCTCATACTCGTTACTGTGTTGAGTCCTAACCATGTGAACAAATACAAATCCGTGGTTTTCCAGCCCAGGTTCTGTCCCCCAGGGCAGACATGAAGGACGTAGGAAGACTTTCCACCACTGGACCTGCCTTACAAGAAATGCTGAAAGGTGGACTTTAAGCTAAAATGAAAGACCACTAATTCGTAAAATGAAAACATAGGAAAATATACAGCACACTGGTAAAAGCAGGTATAGAGTCAGATTCAGAACATTCTAATACAACCACTTAACACTTGCATAAAGGTTAAAGGAAAAAAGTATTAAAAATAACCATAACTAGGGGCGCCTGAGTGGCTCAGTCGTTGAGCATCTGCCTTCGGCTCAGGTCATGATCCCAGGGTCCTGGGATCGAACCCCGCATCGGGCTCCCTGCTCGGCGGGAAGCCTGCTTCTCCCTCTCCCACTCCCCCTGCTTGTGTTCCCTCTCTCACTGTGTCTCTCTCTGTCAAATAAATAAATAAAATCTTAAAAAAAAAAACCATAACTACAGTAACTTGTTCATGGATACACAATATAAAAAAATGTAAATTGTGACATAAAAAAACATAAAAGGGGGGAGTAAAGGGTAGTCTTTTGTATGTGATCAAAAATAAGTTGAGATCAGTTTGAAGCAGACTGTTACATCTAGAAGATGCTTCAAGAGATCCTCAGGGTGACCACAAAACAAAAACGTCTCATAGATACCCACAACATAAAGAGAAAGGAACCCGAGTGCACCACCACGGAAAATCATCAATTCACAAAGGAAGGGAGCACGACAGAGGAAAGGAGCTACGAAACAGACAGAAAACAATTAACAAGACAGGAATAGTCACTCCTTACCTATCAACAATTACTTTAGTCAGTCAAGAGGCACAGCATGGATTACTGGATTGACAAACCAGACCCAGTGATCAGTGCTGCCCACGAGAGACTCCCATGTTGGTGGGAATGTAAGTGGGTGCAGCTGGCGTGGGAAAAAGTATGGGGGTTCCTCACAAAATTAAAAGTAGATTTACCATACAATCCAGCAATAGTATTGCTGAGTATTTATCCAAAGAAAATGAAGCGTTAGATCGAAGGGATAGAGACGCCCCTGTGTTTATGGCAGCCGAGATGTGGAACCAGCCCAAGCGTCCATCCGTAGATGAATGCATATATGCATACAGTGCGGAATACACACCCAATGGAATATTACTCAGCCACTAAAAAGATGAGACCTTGCCATTTGCAACAGGGAGAAGGAAGTCACAGGGACAAGAAGTACAGCATAGGGAGTGTAGTGAATACAATTGTAATAACCTCATATGGTGACTTACTATGGTGAACCCTGCATAATGTATGGAATCGTCGAAAAAAGAAAACCATATTTATATGTATGTATATGTATATCTACGTGAATGTTATTCAGCCATTTGAAAAAAGAAGGAAATCCTGCCATTTGTAACACCATGGATGGACCTTGAGGGCATGGTGCTGAGTGAAATTCCAGACAAAGAAAGAGAGATACCGTATGATCTCGCTTCTCCATGGAAACTAACAACATGGCAGTCACAGAGACAGAGACCGTGGTTGTCCGGCAGGATGGGGGAGAAATGGGGAGAGGCTGCTCAGAAGGTCCACACTTCCTGTTGTAAGCTGAGTACGTTCCACGGGTCTGTGTAGTGTGGCGACTACAGTAAACAACGCCGACCGTATACTTGAAAGTCGCTCCAAGAGTAGATGGTTGGTGTTCTTACCACCACCACCACAACAACCTGGTAATTATGTGGGGTGAAGGATGTGTGTACTGATCTCACTGTAGGAGACATTTTCACAACACGTACGTGCATCAGATCATCGCATTGTGCACCGTAAACCTTCTCCACGTCACACATCAGTTATGTCTCAGTAAAGCTGGGAGGAAAAGGTCCAACACCTTCAGGGGCTGGGCAGACAAGAGGTAATAGGGAGTATGGGGACAGTAGCCACCATCTATAAAGGCATTTACAGCCTCATTATTTTTAAAACCACCAAGCCAGTGAAGCAAAACCTGTCTAAAAGTTAAATTCTGGGGCCGCCTGAGTGGCTCAGTCAGTTCAGCGTCCTACTGTCGATCTCAGGGTCGTGAGATCGAGCCCCACATTGGGCTCCGTGATGAGCATGGAGTCTGCTTGGGATTCTCTATCTCTGCCCCCTCCCCCACTGCTCACGTACCCTCTCTCTCTCATTCTCTCAAAATATAAAAATAAATAAAATATAAAAGTTAAATTCTTCCTCCAGGGGTCAGCAGTTTAGAATGAGTATGAACTCTAAAATATTATACAAATGTTAAGATGCTTTAGTTCAACCTCAAAGAAAACAAAGGTCTGTTATTCTCTCTCTCCCTTTTGATCACATTTCTGAAAGCCCCTGGCTCTCCGCTCTGATTCGGGTAACACGAGGAGGAAGGAGAAGAGGTTGAGACACAGATGGGTTGAGCTGCAGAAGGCGGGGCGGGTGGGGCTGGCTGGTATGTTCCTCGCCAGGACAGCGGCACAGGGAAGGCCAGCCAGGGCCCAGGGAAGCGCCAACAAGCAGGAAGAAACCGAGCAAACAAAGAATGGGCATGAGGACCCTAGAGCCGGGGAAACCCAAAGAAGACAGACTGCTCCCCGCACTGTGTCCCAGAGCACCCTGCAGAGAAGGACCTTCGGAAAGGAAGCTCCCCACTCTTCCTGCCACACCAGGGAGGCCCTGTGAGAGGACCGGGCGCTTGTCCTGATCGCTGGAAGTTCCCCGAGGTGAGTGACCGTACCTTCCACGTTTTCACTTCACATGTGGAGCCCAGGGACCTGCGGGGCCGCTCTCCCAGGCTGGGGGCTCTGCCGGCGGGAGCGGCCTGAACCTCTGCGTGGAGTTGGGCGCCCTGGTCCTTCTGGTCCCAGGACCCTCCGTGGGTGCAAGGCTCAGGACCACACAGCCCGTGTCACAAGCAGCACACGTCTGTATGTGGTATCCGCGCTCTGGAGAGGGGCTGACGGGGCATCAACCACCTGCTTCCCTCCTGCCCTGCCTCCCTTCTGATGTTTACTCTTTTCTATTGCTCCTTTGGTTTCTCCCTCTCCCTCCTTTTGCTTCCTCCCTGCTCCTCTTCGGCCTCCACGTCCTCCTTCCTCCGTGTCCTTCTCCCTTCCCAGAGCCAGCGTCCACTGCAGCCGGGGGCAGCCCTCTGCCCAGTCTCGGCCAGGAAACTGTCCCGCCGGCGTGGATATTCTGCAGGACCCTGTCACCACCAAACGTGGGCCCCACGTCTGCCTCAGATGTGTCACCCGAGTGGGAAGCATCCGACCGTACTCTCAAGTGTCCCCTGGGCAACGGCTCCGTGGGGAGGAAGACACTCAGGCCCACCCGGCCGATGGTGAACCTGCGGGAGACGGTCCGAGCCCTGGAGCCCTCGGACATGCACCCAGAAAGGAAGAGGCTCTGTGAGCACAATGGGGAGCTCCTCTGCTGTGTGCTGAGCCCAAGGACCCACAAATTCTACCACAGAATTTGACAGAAGCTTCCGTTGTTACCAGGGGAGCCCTTCCCTGACCCCCCACCCAACCAAGAGCTCCGGGAGGCCCTGGGGATGGTCACCTCCTCGCTCTGGCCCCGCACCCCATTGCCCCCATCCTTGCCCGTGAGTAGGCAGTTCGCCAGGGGCTCCAGCATTGATGGCTATTGAAATCAAGGCATCATGGAGAACGGGAAGAACATGGAGTTTTGAGTCCGAAGGTCTGGGCTCAAGGTCAGACTCCTGAGTTTACTGCAGGATCTTCGAGGACTCACTCTCCCTCTCTGCGGCTCAAGTGCCTCACCCTTCACAGGTGGCAAACACAACGTACCTCTCGGAGATGCTGCTATGATAAATCAGGGCAAGTCTGTGGAAGTTCTTTGATGCTCCCAAAGCACCCTCCGAATATTAGCCATAATGTATCAGTTATAATTTACATTCCTTCTTGCAGGTCACTGGGGCTGCAGATGTCTCCTGCCCCATCACACCCCAGCCCCAGCCTGAGCAACAAAGGGGGTCTAACGATCATGACACTGGGACTCCCCTGGTGAGCCTCCCCACCATCCTGAGGGAGAGCTCCAGGCACAGCTTCCCAAAGTCTCTCCCCACAGGGGCAGTTTCATTTGGATTGAGGCCTCTTTTCTCTTTTAAGATTTATTTATTTATTTGAGAGAGAGAGAGTGCAGGAGAACAAGGGGAAGAGCAGAGGGGGAGGCAGGGCAGGGGGAGAGAATCTCAAGCAGACTCCTCGCTGAGCAGGGAGCCTGATGCGGGACTCGATCCCAGGGCCCTGAGACCATGACCTGGGCTGAAACCAAGTGTCAGCTGCTCAACTCACTGAGCCACCCGGGCGCCCTTGGATCCAGGTCTTGCAGCCAAAGGAGATGGCAACAGCACAAGGGAAGCTGAAGAGGGCCAAGGTCTTCACCGTAGAAGAAACTCAGCTGTGGGTCTGTCTGTCCCGTGGGCTTGGGGCCAGACACACCTTCTGTGCACTCCCTCATCCCCCTGACCACTTAGGGAGAGGCCCCAGAACACAGAGCCCCAGAGCAGGCCGGCGTGGGGGAGTGGCAGCCTGGGGGGAACGCAGAGAATGGTGGCCTCATGGCTCAAGGGGTGTTCATGCCCCCCCCCCCAGTGTGGCGCTTGGCTCCTTCCCCATCCAGCCTTGTATGCCTGGAGTGGGGGGACTGCTTGGGCTCCTCCACCTGGGGACCCGGCGCTGGTCGTGGAATGAGAAATACCGTCTTCGAGGCCCAGCTCTGCTCTCTCAGTCCCCTACTAACTAGAGAGGGAGTCCCCAGGTAGACAGTGAGGACACTGCAAACCCACCCAACATCTTTGCCGGAGTTTTCTGTGGATCAAAGGAAAGCTCCATGTGAAAGCAGATTATGAAGTGAAAAGCCTTCTGGAAATGTGACTGCTACATACTTGAATGTTAAGTGTTAGGTAGTTAGGTCCTCGAAGGCAACGGGAAAACATGAATAAATAACCTGACACTGAAGCAGAGCACAGAGTAACTCATCTGAAATGTTCACAGTCACGTTTCCTTCCCTCTAGCTCTACCTCAGCTCACTGTTCTGCACTAGTACTCAGCATGAACTTAAATTAGAAATTGGAACATGGAACGAATGGTCTGGAAGGACCCGTGAGGCCATCCTCTCATCTTCTGGCCCAGGTGGGACTTGAGAAGCAAAGGGTCATCCCAGACCGTAGGCCGCTGCACCAGGTCCTAAGAGAGAGAGACCGTGGTCCTGTCATCCTGTCGTCCTGTCGGGATGCACAGGCTGCGGCAGCAGGGAGCCAGAGGAGGGAGGCTCTGGGAACTTCCCTGAGAGGCAGCAGAAGCTCCTCCTGCCCCTCTCCCCTCCCCCCTCCCCTCCCCCTCCTCCCTCTTCCCTCCTCCTTCCCCACTCCTCCTCCTCCCCTTTGTCCCCTCCTCCCCCTCCCTCCCTTCCTTCCTTCCTTCCTTCCTCCTCCTCCAACCCCTCTTCTCCCTCCTCCTCCTCCCCTTCCTCCCCTTCCTCCCCTCCCCCAGGCCCCTCCCTTCCTCCCTCTCCTCCCCCCTCCCCCTCCAGAGCACTCAGCTTGTCTGGAGGTCTGACCCCTTTCCTGCCTGCTGCCCACCTCCCCAGCTAATGACTACTAAGCATTGTAAATGATATTTGTGCTGGGCTAGATGGTTACCTCAGAGAAACAGAGAAGGCATCTCTCAGTGTTTTCCACCTTCCTGGTCCACTAAGAGCAGAGACAAATCCAGCTCCTGCTAGCCCATGGCATTTCAGATCTTCACCCCGCTGCACCGTCCTGGGTTTCTTGCTTGCCCTCTCTAGACTGTCCCCACCTCATTTCCCTGTCTCCCCGCAGACACCTCCAGGCTGATAGGAAGAAAGGGAAGAGCAGATTTCTCAGAAGGAGCTGTAAGTGGGGCTGCCGGTTGTCTCTGCTGGGTGGGGAAAGAGAAAAGAGAAGGGGCAAGGGTTCTGTCTCTAGGGTTACATGAAAGCCAGACATGGCGAACACCCATTCCTCAGCCAACTGGGAAGAACAGGCATATGGACATGCATTATTATTTTAAACTTGGGTAACTCACAAAACAGTGACCAATCCCCAAATTTAAAAGCTTCAAAAGTAATAGAAAACTATAAATGTGCTTCTTCATTCCTCAGAGCAAGGAAGGAGGTAGGACAAGGAGGAGGTGTTAGGTGCCCTCAGCCCCATGCTGGGTTTCTGGGCAAACCCCTGGGGGTGTAATAAAGTCAGGATAGCTCAGGGGACGCAGACAGTTCTGCCCCCTGAGATGGTAACACTACGCAGTACCATTTCTTAAAGACCCACTATGTGCTAAACACCCTATGTCTGATATTTCAAAACCCAACAACTATCCTCCAAACTAGGTGTTGTTATCTGCAATTTACGGATAAGGAAGGTTCCTGCAACTGCCTGTTACCCAGGTCCTGTGACTACTAAGTGGAAGAGACTGAAGTAGAGCTGGTTTCATCAAAGCCAGAATACTGTATCATGCATTCCAAAGCCAGACAACGGGATTCTGTTCCATTCTGTTCCAGCCGGGAGAGGCGCTGCTGGCCTCTGCAGAGGACAGGTCTCCACGGTGCTCTCTGCCTTGTGCCCTGTCCAGGGCTTCACACCCCAGCTCCCCCACCCCCAGAAGCCCCATGGCTGCAGAGAAGCCCCTCCTGCAGGCAGCAGGACGGTGGAAAGGTTTCCACACTTGCCCTCACAGGTAACTGGTGGCAGATGTCCTACTGATGATGGCGTGGTGTTTGTGTTTAATGTGCAGCTTCTGGTTATTGAGACCACAATGGCTGTTCTCTCCCCAGTTCTCGTCTGCCAGAGAAAAATAAATGCTAAAAGGAACACAACCTCAGAGCCTGGGTCGCTGTGTCCAGGTCTTCCGTGGTGTCGTGAGGGGGCCTCCACTTCTGCAGGGGGTCAGACACTCCACCCCAAGCACAGACAGGAATCCACCCACCTGGCCTGAAGCGGGTGGGGGATTAGACTGCAGGAAGAACTTCCAGCGCACAAGGTCATCCTCTGTGACCGCAGCCGGGTGGGGCTGAGGGACATCCCTGGGGAAGGGAATAGGGACAGAGCTGAGGGACGAACTGAGAGGCTGTAAGAGGGCCTGGGGGTCAGAGGAGGGGCCGACAGGCTGTGGAGTCTACAGGTTTTGAGGACATCGGGTACTCAGACGCGCAGAGATGCGGGGGTGGGGGATGGGGGCATTTCATCCGCCTCCTCTGCTCCTCCCAAATTATTCCTCCTGCAGGAAATCCCACGCCCACCCCCAGGTCAACTCCCTCCCAACTCGTTCAGGTGCACCTTCTAGAGTCTCACCTCCATCTCTCCCGCTGTATCTGGAGCTCAGCAGCATTTTCTGGCGGGATTTCCGCAGCTTCGCTCCCACAGACCTCTCTTGTCTCCCGTCCTTCTCCCTCAAAGATGACAGAACAACTACACCTGTGTCACAAACCCCACCTCTCAGCTCCCCGTTGCCCCCCCTACTGCGGGCCTCCCGGGCTGGGAAAACCGCCCCTCCAGCATTGCTCCTTCGGGAAGGTTTCCCTAAACCCAGCCAGCTCTGCGAGCGCAGGACTGGCGCGGGAGCAGGGCCCTGAAGGAGCGCAGGTGGGCTGAGAGCGGCCGCGGGTCCCGGGTCCCTCCCGACAGAGGAGCGCAGAGTGGGGCGGGGAGGGGGGGACACGGGCCGAGGAGTGCAGCGCGGGGGGACCAGCCGAGGAGCGCAGGGCGGGGTGGGGGGGGACGAGCGGAGGAGAGTAGGGGGGGGAAACGGGCCGAGGAGTGCAGGGGTGAGGTGGGGGACGCGCTGAGGAGTGCAGCGCGGGGGGACCGGCCGAGAAGCTCAGCGCGGGGTGTGGGGGGTGACGGGCCGAGGATTGCGGGGGGCGGGGACGCGCCGGGGAGTGCAGGGGGGTGGAAACGGGCCGAGGAGTGCAGGGGTGAGGTGGGGGACGCGCTGAGGAGTGCAGCGCGGGGGGACCGGTCGAGGAGCTCAGCGCGGGGTAGGGGGGGACGATCCGAGGATTGCGGGGGGCGGGGACGCGCCGGGGAGTGCAGGGGTGGGGGGGAACGGGCCGAGGAGTGCAGCGGGGGGGTCACCGGGCCGAGGAGTGCAGCGCGGGGGCACGGGCGGGGGCCTCTGAGCGCGGCGTCGCGGGGCGGGGGCCGGGCGGGGGCCGGGAGGACTCGCAGAAGGGACGCGGGTGCGCCCGAGCACAGCCGGGCAAGAGGAGCGGGGGCGCCCGGCGCTCCGCCCCACGCTTGGCTCCTGACTGCTCGGGCGGTGGTGCGTTCCGGTGCATAAACTACGCCCGTATAGCTGATGCCTCCGTGTTCCACTCGTTCCTTTTCCACAACCGTCTACCGAGGCAGCAGTTCAGCCCGGCGTGGGGGCCAGAGAGGAGGAAAGCCTTGCTTAACCCACCCCGTGAACCCGACCACTCGGCTTCCTCACGCCCCCACCTCCTGCATCTCCCCCAGCCCCTCACAACCGGCGGAGGGAAAGTAATCACTATTGCAGTAAGAGGGTGTGAGAGAACCAGGAGACAGGAAGGCCCCGGTCCTAAGACTTTAGCAGAGGCTGGAACCACGGCTGCTCCAGCCGTCGGGGAGGTGGGGGAGGGCCCTGTAGCCTGGATAAACTAGGACTCCGCGTTCAAACGCAATTAACGGTCCACGCATCCCTGTCTTTGCGGGGCTCCGCTGGAAAATTACCCGACTTCAGAAAGTCTGAGCCTCGACACCTCTTATATCAGCCCCAAATCTTGCTTTAGATGTGAGAATCAGGGACCCCAGGAAAGCGCGAAGGAAGAGGAGCTTGGAGACAGCTCAGCTTTGGGTGTTAAAATGAACCCCCCTCCCCACCGGTGAGGCGCTCCCGCTCCGCACCCACAGAGCAGCACGTGGTGAAATTTAGGGATTAATTGCAAGGAGACTATGACATCCCTGGGGACAAGGAGGGCGTGACTGGAAAGAGAAAGCCTCCGTCCGGCTGCATCCAGGGGAGCTCGGAGGTAAGGGCTGGACGACCTGACACGGGACGTCCCCCTTCGTCCTCCTCATCTTCCCGCAGCTCCCAGGGCTTTGGAAGGGGCCTCGGCCCGCCCGGACCTCGTCATTTCCCGGGGTCTGAAGACATTGGCTCTGGACCCCCCTCCTCCCGGCGGCTCCGACGCACCCCTGACCCTGTGAGCGTCTGGGGCGGTATGGTGCGCGGGGCTGGCCCTGCCTCTCGTCAGGCCCCAAGCCTGGGAGGCGGAGCTCCGCGGGCCCGGGGGCGGGGACCTGGCTGGTGGGCGTGGCGTCGAGTCGGTTCGGGGCGGGGCTTCTTGGAGGCCTCAGGGCGCTGCGCGGCGGCTGGCCCTGGCCGAGGCCCGCACTAGGGGGGATCTCCCCGAGCGCCCGCGAGCATCGCGAGAGCGGGGATGCGGTCCTCCGCGACCACTACCAGCAACGACAGCTACACCTTCCAGGCCTGCTTCCCTTTTGCGGGCGCCTGTTTTGCGGTACCCAGATGGTCCTGAGCCCTAGAGCTGTTCCTTTGCCTTCCTCTCTGCCTCCTCTCCTTCGTCCCCTCACTTTGGGATGTGCTGCCGCTGGCAGGGTTGAAGCGGGGCTTCCAGGACCCCTTGAGAAAGGTCACCCCCTCGCGCTTCCTAGGCCAGGCTTGATGTCTCTGACCCGGCCCTAAATTTCCCTTCTCTTTCAGTCTCCTTTTCCCCACTATGCCTGTGTCGACCAGAAAGCCTGAAATACGTGAACGGACTCCACACAAGGCTGCTCAATGCAGCACAACTTGTAACAGGACTGGTCAGACTGGACACAGAGCGAACAGGTTATGATGAAGCACTGCCGTGGGGACGCATCCAGCTGCGTCCTGGTTGACCCGCAGTCACAGAGGATAGACACCTGCCCCAGACCACTCCTTTCTCCTCCGTCATTCCTCCGTCCCCTCCTCCGTCCCCCCTCCGTCTCCACCGTCATTCCTCCGTCACCCACCCCCCCCCCGTCCCCCGCCCCGCCCCAACACTGGATGCAGCCTTGGCCCATCTGGATCTCATCCTTCCTGAGGATCTGAAAAACCTGACCCTGGACATTGGCTCTCCAGGGGGCTCAGCCAGGCCCTCGCCTTCTATCCATTTTGCAAATGAAGAATATCTGCATATTATTATAGGATGACCTCCAGGATCCATTAAGTGGGGGGAAAAAAGGAAAACAACAAGGTGGGGAACAGACACCTCAGAGAAATGTAAATATACATATTTGTTGGCTTACTTACAGTTTTATAAGTGGAAGTATAAACAAAAGGCTAACAAAAACAGTTACCTATGGGGAGAGGAAAACCAGGTGGAAGAGATGGAAACTGGTATTTTCTGTATGTACCCTATCTTGTACATTTGAGTTTGGAAACATGTAAATGTTTTACATCATTACAAAATAAAATAAAACAAGACAAATTGACCCTGTGTATGTAATTGGTAACTTAAATGCATAGAGAGGCATTATCTTAAGTGACTTTAAAATGCAGGAGGGGCGCCTGGGTGGCTGTGTGGGTTAAGGGTCTGACTTCAGCTCAAGTCTTGATATGGGGGAGAAGGGTGCTGGGATCCAGCCCTGCTCAGCAGAGAGTCTGCTCATCCCTCTCCTCTGTCCTTCCCCTACCTCTTAGCCCCTCCCCCTGCTCATGCTCTCTCTCTTCCTCTCTCAAATAAATAAAATCTTTAAAAATAAATAAATAAATAAAATGCAGTCATTTGACTGTATATACTTAGTGGGATATATTCAAAAAGAATTGCAAATAAAACTTATTTTTTTCATTTATCATCTTGGTAATAATAGTATTATTGTTGTTATTCGGAATCTATTGTTTATGTATGTGCATATACGTATATACACATATATAGTAGGGTAAAGAAAATAAGTGATTACGTTAATGTTACTAGAACCAGAATTTTCAACCTAAAAGAAAAGATTAGGTTTTCTCTTATGATTATGACATAAAAGGAAGAAATAAAACATAGTAATCCAAAATTTGAATGAAGAAAATCAATATAAACTCATAATGTATTTTCTCTTAAAAAATAACAAAATGTATTTTTTAGCTCTGTTTATAAGGAGGCCTAAAAATAATGCCCTAACTGGATATGCTGAGCACGCACGCTCGCACTCAGATAGGGGCCTCTAAGTATTATTTCCCACTGAAAGGAAAACAGGTCTTTGGAGAATTGGTTAATTTTAGGTCCGGGAGAAGAGATACACAAGATGACTCGGGAACATCCTGTCACCCCAGGTTATGAGAAAGCCATTGCAGTCAGGTCAAAAATGACTCAGGAGCCAACCTGAAGAGTCAAAGATGGGATACTTTTAGAATCGATATGGATAATAACTCCAATTGATGGAAACACATCAAATATGTAAAAAAAAAAACAACCTGTCAGTTCTTTATAATAACTAAAACATAAACCACTGGTCATTTTTGGAGGAGGTAAGGAACCCACTCAACCATCAGAAAAACTGGTAAATGAAGAGACTCAGTCTTCATGCTACCATTCTGGTGCAAGTATAGCTAGGATAACCAATTGGTGGAGGAACAGTTCTTGATTACACACGCAGAAAGGAGGAAAGAATATCATTCTTTTGTAACAGCGAGTGGAATAATGCACACGTAGGCAATAACCATCAAGAGCTGCTGGAAACAGTGGAAAGCCATGGGGGAGTCTTATGGGGATAGGTCAGGCTGAGGACACCTGAACTCACCATCAGTAGTGACATCACAGAGACAATCCGACCTGACGTGCCTTCCAGTTTAATACAACAGTAGTGACAAGGTATACCCTTGCCCAGAATAATGAACCTGAAACCTAACGGGGTTCTGGATCTACCAGACTCATTTTGACACTGCCAGAGACACACAGCAAATCCCAGTTTGGGAGAATTCGTGGGACGAAGGGTCAATTTTGTTCATCAAATAAACCATCAGAAAAAAAGGGAGAAAGGGACCCTAATAGATTAAAAGAGATTTAAAGGACATATTAGCCAAACACAGAGGCGGACTGGTGACTGGTTCACATCCTGGTTTGAACAAACTCACTGTAATCTCATTTTTAAAAGCATAAGTCCAAAATTTGAACATTGAGTATACATTTATACTAAAGAACTATGCATTTTTAAGATGTGATGATTGTACTTTTTTAAAAGGAGGTTTTTGTGTGCATACTGAAGTTTTTGTCAATGAAGAATTATGTCTGGGATTTGCTTAAAACTAACACAGTGGGGGAAAGGGGGCCGATGAGTAGGAGGTTATTAAAAAAACAAAATTGGTCATGAGTTGATGATCACTGCTGAAGGGGGTAGTGGGTGTACGAAAGTTCACCATATTATACTCTCTCTGTTTGTCATTTTGTGTAACAAAAAAAGTTGACACTTAAAAAAAATGAAAACATTCTCCAAGTGTGGTCTCCCCAGTGTGGTCAATATTTGGGAGTGAACCTGACTCAGAACCCGGACATTCTTCCGCAGGTGCTGAAAAGATTTGGAGTCTCACCTAAGACTGGTTTTACCTGGAGTGGGGGTGCATGTCGTTCGCCTTTCAAAAACAAATCCATCTGCTCTTTCTACTTCCTCATACTCAGAAACCGAAATGAATCTCAGGTCCAGACGCATCTTCCCCTCGAACCCTCACCACCACCCACAACAAAAATCTTGATCATTTATTGTGCCGCCCTGTGCGGCCCGGGAGAGGCGCCGGCCTGCTGCGGGCGTAGGTGGCGCCCTCCGGGAGATGAGCAGCAGGTGCGCGCAGCAGGGGAGGGCCCGGCGGGGGGGGGCGTAGGGGGGGTCTGGGGGGCGAGGAGACCTGGCGGCGGTTGGGGGCCCCGCGGGGTTGGGGGGTCCCGCGGCGGTGGGGCTCCCGCGGGTGTGAGGGGGTCCCGCGGAAGTGGGGGTCCCGTGGAGGTGGGGTGGGTCCCGCGGAGGTGGAGGGTCCCGCGGGTGTGAGGGGTCCCGCGGAGGTGGGGGGTCCCGCGGGTGTTAGGGGGTCCCGCGGAGGTGGGGGGCCCGGCGGCGGCGGAGGGTCCCGCGGAGGTGGGGGGTCCCGCGGGTGTGAGGGGGTCCCGCGGAGGTGGGGGGCCCGGCGGCGGCGGAGGGTCCCGCGGGGGTGGGGGTCCCGCGGGGTGGGGGGCCCGGCACGGGTGGGTCCCGCGGAGGTGGGGGGCCCGCGGGGTGGGGGGCCCGCGGGGTGGGGGGCCCGGCAGCCGTGGGTCCCGCGTGCAGAGCCTGCCCCGAGCGCGCGCGGACCCCAGAGCGCGGTCAGCCGGGCGTGCTCCCCTCGCCGCGCGCCAGCCACCGCCCATGATGTAAGCGCCCTCACCTGCCGGTAGGGGACGTAGCTGAGGACTGGGGACACGCAGGAAACACTCCTGTGCACGCTCAATCAGAATCGCCCCCCAGTCTAAATGCCGCGGTTGTTGACCTCGCTGTTTAACTGACCCAGACTTAGCTTCCTTAGTAGAAAGGGAGACCTTCCTGGACGGTCTCCCCCTCTCCTAACCCCTGACACTTGGCACAGACTCTAGAACGGGGTGGTTGACTAATAAATATTTGCTAAATTGAAGGCATCCCCCAATGTCTCTGATGTCTTGGAAATCTCACTCAAATTTCGTGGACCCCTTCGGCCCACCTCCTCCAGGACGCCTCCCCCAGGCAGGCTTCCTGGCTGTTCCTGTCCGGAGGGTGCACACTCCCGAAGACACTGCGGGGTGTCAGCAGGGTCTGTGGTAGGCTGTGAGCAGCCAGAAGCAGAAGCAGGATTTTACTCATGTGGTTTCACTTCCCACCCTCCTCCAGAGCTCTTGGCCGAGTGGGAGGGTTTCAGTCTGAGGGGCAGGTCTTTCACCTGGTCCACAACATCGAGCTGTGAGCTGTGACCACTCCCTCCTCCATCCCTGAGTGCAGGGCGCACTAGGTGGCTTTGTGGAAGCTGACGGAGCTGAAGAGGGTCCCATCTGCTCTGCAGAGTATGGCTGGGAAGTCAGCTGGTTAGTGAGACCAAGGCCTGCAAGTCCATTCCCGGGTCCCGGGTAGTTTCTGCTAACAACCCGTTTACAGACCTCAACCCTCTCCTAAACAATTTCAATCCCGACATTCCAGATATGACAGTGATGCTGTCTTGAAAACAGGAGAACCCCCTGAAATGCACGACAGAACGGTTATAAGAAAGTCACTTTTCCCAGGGCCCTGCGACCCGTCTTGACCCCCTGGACGCCGGCATGGGTGGAAGCTGGGAGAAACGCACGCTCTCAAGCTCTGGAGCTCCAAGCTCCTCCTAAGGGCCTGGCAACGGACCCTTCCCTGTGTCCCCGGGTTCCTGGTGCTTGCTGGTAGTTCTGCGTGCTCCTGGCCGCGGGGTGCATCGGTGCGGTCTACGCCTGCATCTTCACAGGGCCTTCTCCTGTGTCTGTGTCTGTGTGTCCAGAGTCGTCTCTTCTTATCCAGACACCAGCCGCACTGCACTAGGTGTCCAGTCCACTCTAACCCTTACACCCAGAAGACCCTACTTCCAAACAAGGACAGTCAGAGGTGCAGTGGTTAGGACCTCAACACATCTTCCACCCACTGGCAAGTGTTGGTATGGGCGAGAGGGAGATAATGGCCTTGGGAAGAGAGCCAAGGCCAAGATCTGCAGGAGGCTGAGATGAGGGATGACAAGGGGACAAGGCAGTGGGGGACAGAGGATGCCTTCTCTGCGAAGACTCAGGGCTGGACACCGGATCGGGGGACTGGAGGGAGGCCAGGCATGGTCTTCAAACAGTGGAAGAGGAAGCAGGGAGTCCACACAGCTCGAGGGAGCGGAAGAGTCCAGCTGGGGTAAATGGGAGGGAGGGACCCAAGTGCCGAGCCCCCTTCCCCACCATACAGGGGTGCGGAGCCACGGGTGGGTGAGTGACAAAGCACGTTCCTGACGACGGTTCAAGTTCATCTGGTCTTCTTGTGCCCCGCACCCCCCAGATCCGTGCCTTGGCCACTGCCCTGTCTGGGTGTTGTCCTGGGGCCCCACGCTGGGTGGTGGGCTCCTGCCTCAGGGCTCCACACCCCCCAACCCCAGACGCCTGGCCCGGGCCACCATCCCACCACTGCCCACAGCAGGCCCTCCACCCTCATCTGCATCAGGACCACAGCCTCATCCCCAAGCCTAATCCAGCCTCTGTGACTGAAGCCAAGGTCACTGTCCCCTACATCTTCTGACAATCCCGGACAGAGAGTTGAAAGGATTTTACCGTGGCCACACACAGACCCATCACCCAGACTCCATCACCACTGGGCTAGAACTGCTTTACCAGATGTTCCCACCTGTCCTTCCATGGCTCCATCCATCAGTCCGTCTTGTGATTTTATGCATTCTAGAGTAAGCTGCAGACAAATGATTTTTTAAACCTTTTTATTTTTTTATTTTTTTTAAAGATTTTATTTATTTGACAGAGAGAGAGAAAGCACAAGCAGGGGGAGCGGCAGAGGAAGAGGGAGAAGCAGGCTCCCCGCTGAGCTGGGAGCCCGATGCGGGGCTCGATCCCAGGACCCTGGGATCATGACTTGAGCCCAAGGCAGTTTTCCAACTGACTGAGCCACCCAGGCGCCCCTAAACTTTTTTAAATTAATTCTTTTTTTTTTTTTTTAGAGGGAGAGAGAGAGCAGGTGGAGAGGGCAGAGGGAGAGGGAGAGAATCTTAAACAGGCTCCATGCTGAGCACAGAGTCTGAGGCCGGGAGGATGTCATGACCCTGAGCTGAAATCAAGAGTCAGATGCTTAACCGACAAAGCCACCCAGGCGCCCTTCAAATGATCTTTTAATCTGAACTACATCAAAAACTAATGATGTACTACATGTTGGCTAATTGAACATAATAAAAAAATTAAAAAAATAAAATGTTTGAGGTTTTCCCCATAAACAGCAAATCTTGTCAACAAGAACAACAAAGAATCTGCTCGTGTCTTTGAACGGACGTTCTGCGGCTCCCTTTTGCTGAAGAGTGAAGCCAGACTCCGTCTGGATGTGCAGGTGCCCCAGCCGGACCCCTCCCCGGCCGGCTCCCAGTCTCCAGTCAAGGAAGACCCGTGGTCTGCGAGCAGCGCCTCTCCCCATGCCGCGTGCTCTCCCTGGCCAACTCTGGTCGCCCCGGCTCGTGGCACTGCCCCCAGAAGCCGTTCCTGACACCCCACTAGTGTGACTGAGCACCCTGGTGCGGAGGCAGCTCCTTCGTGAGCCCGTAGCAGCCCCCAGGCCAGGCCTCGAGCCCGCGCGTACCTCCATGAATCAAAACCAACTGCTTATGTGTCTTTCCCACTCCCGCCCCCAACAGAGAGCTTCCCCCAAAACCAGGGATCCCACTTCATTTGCCTGTTGTCCTTGGCACTGACAACAGTCCAGCGAGTGTGGGCGGCCAATAAATATTTGTTGAGTGAATGCATAACTGGTTCTGTCCCTTCTGACGGCTCCCCTGGCCTGGCCACCATCTTCGGCCACACAGCCTGGGTCCAGACCTCCCCGTGGGTCCCAGAGGGTCAGAAGGAGGAAAAGAGCACTAGGCGTTACCAGTGTCGTCGTCCACAGACGCCCAGAAGCGAGCTGGGTGTGTGACCGCAGCAAGAGAGAGGGGACAGCACAGGGAACGGCGTAGGAGGGAGCTGGAAACAGGGCCGAGGCCGCCCCAAGATGGGCCACTTTGCCAGGAACATTATTTCGAGTTAGAAGTAATCAAAATGGGGGTAGCTGGGTGGCTCAGCTGGTTGGGCGTCTGTCTTCAGCTCAGGTCAGGACCCCAGGGGTCGGGCTCGCTGCTCCGCGGGGGGCCTGCTTCTCCGTCTCCCGCTCCCCCTGCTCCTGTTCTCTCTCACTCTCAAATAAATAAATAAAATCTTCTCCAAAAAAAGGAATCAAATTGCAGCAGATGCAAGAAAAACTGTCTTCCTTGTCCTCACCTGCCTAAATTTACATTGGAAAGGAGAGCCTGTGCCAGGAAGACAGCTGTTAACAGAGACTCCCCCCGACCTAAGAAACTTACCTGCTTCAAAGGCAACTTTGTTTTCAAAACCCTCCTCTCCCCTTCCTGCCAGTGGCCCTCCTCCCCTTTGTAGCCTCGGACCCTACCCTCTCCTGAGCTCCCATAAGCCTCCTGTTGCCTCATTGTCTGTGGAATTTCCACCTCTGCATGGAGTCCCCATCCCTATGCTATTAAATTCGGTTTTCTCCTGTTAATCTGTTTCACGTCAATTTGACTCTTAGTCCAGCTGGTGGGACCTTGAAGGGCACAGGAAGGTCCCCAGCACGATTACAGGATTTGGGCTCGGCAGGGATTTGTCAGGCCAGCTTCTGAGCGTCAGAGGCTGCCCTTCTGTTCTTCTCAGTGGGGAACTGGGCAAAGGATGAATAGGGGGCTGGGGCGTGTGTGTGTGTGTGTGTGTGTGTGTGTGTGTGTGTGTGTGTGCGTAGAATCCAGTTCAATGTAAAAACCTTTTCCAGTAGAGCAAGTTTCAAGTTAATCTCCGGCATCCAACCCCCACCCCAGCCATTCAATCCCGGGCCTCATGCTTTCAGCCCTCATGGTCACCAGCCCCACGGTCATGGAGGGGCGGTGGCCCTGGGCACTGGTGAAGCTGAGTCAGGTTAGGGGGGCCCGCTGCCTTGGCTGCAACCTCCTGTTTCCCGGCTTCTGCTCCCCAGACAGCCCCTGTCCTCCCAGAAATTCGCAGCCTGTTGTCCTGTCAGGCTGTTTTTGTCACCCTCCCCCGTATCACAGCCTCCCAGTGACTCCCAGAGCTACTCATTTGAGCCCTGAGGAAAACCTATTAGATACGAATTCTTTGTTGGTTTTGGGACAATGGTCTCTGACCAGACAGGTTCAGCTCCCTGGACCCCAAGGGCCTTATTGTCTCTGCTCCCTGCCTTTTGGGGTGATGACCTCACCCCTGCCATCAGCTTCTGGGATCCAGTGACTCACTGCAGATGCCTGGCACCTGAGTTCCCTGGGGATGCTCTCTAAGGACATGGGGCCGTGACCTTTCCTCCTCAGCCCAGGGCTTCTGTCTGTCCGCGATTGCCCTTCTCCACCCACAGAGCACCTACCTCTGCCTTCAAATCCATCCTCCTGCCCCCGGCCGGCATCATCCCTCTCTGCCAGAGAGGCTTCCCTCCCGTCTGGTTCCTTGTTCCTGACCCCACCCCCAACGCCAGCCTTCTGGCCCCAGAACTCGTCCCTCCTCTTCCTGTCGGTTTAAATCTGGGTTTTGCCAGTTGGGCTTGCTTGCAGACCTCGAACAAATTACTTAAGTCTCTGGGCTTCAGTTTCTGCATCTGTAAACTGTGGGTAGTGGTAATTACCTTTTACTGTTGTCCTGTGGATTAGTTCTCTGTTTTTGTTTTTTTACTGCACATGTAATTAATATATACATTCATTGGTAAAGAATTTAAACCAGACAGGGTAGAATGAAGGTCTCTTTCAGCCACTGTCCCCTGGAATCCTACTTTGATGTGATCCCTCAGGACATTTACACAGCTATTTATGTACACATGCAAATACACGTGTGTGAATGTGTGTGTATATGTATTCACGAAATAGCTATGAAATGAGGATGGTGGGGGTGGTGAAGAGGTCTGCTTGTGGACCAAGAGAGGTTGGTGGTTACCAAAAAAAAAAGCTGTATTTTTTATAAAAGCCAATCAACAGGTGATGCCTACAATTGAAAGAGCGTGCAGTAATAATAAAACCCTGCTGTTTCCAGCGACGGCGGCAAATACCACCAAGCAAATCAGCCAAGCGCCCGAAGATGTGGAGACGGGGATGGAGATGCTAGTTTTTCTCAGTAACCCGTCTAATTGACGTTCTACGAGCGTGTATAACTGATTCAAATCCTGAAAAATAACCTGTATTCTGAGTTCCTTTCTTTCCCATCAGCGTGGGGAGATCTGCTGCCCACTCCTCCGCAGACCAGTTTCCCACACTTCCTCCCTCCTCCTCTCCTTGCCCACGGCCGCCACGGGCTCCCTCTGCCTCCAGTCCCATCTGCCCCGGCAGCCAGGACCACCTCTGCAACAGGTTCAGTCAGACTGTGTTTCTTCCCACTCACACACTGAGACTCACTGCCTCCCAGAGCAGCGTTGGCATGAAGTTCCTGCGTCTGCACCACAGCACCAGGCTCCCCTCAGCTCCAGCCCCAGGCTGGACCCCGCCGCCCCACCACACCCAGGATCCCCAGCCTGCTGAGCTCCCCAGCCTGCCCAGCGGCCTGCCTCTCTGCAGACGGGGACCTTGCTCCTGGGCCTTCCCGGCTCCGAGATCCCTGTTCCCTCTGACGAAACCCTCCCTGCGTGTGTTTCTTTAATACGGATCACAAGTCACAGCACAAAATAATTCTGCACTTGCTTTTTCTTTTAAACACTTAGAGATGTTCTCATGTCAATCCAAGTAGGTCTTCTTCGTTCTTTTTAACTGCTACGTGAACTAAATTCGATAATGTCTGTTAAAGCACTTTGCTTGCCACCTGGCACATGGAAATACCCGGGGGGACGTGTGTTTGCTTCACTTCAGTTCCTATCACTCCAACATAATGGAGAAACACCCAGGACACTGTGGTGGACAGACCCCTGCTCAGCCTTACTACAGCTCTGCAGGTTCTCAGTACACGACACGCTCGGTGTCCCCGTCCCCATCCCAGTAGAGGATGCGCTCAGTGTCCCCGTCCCCCGTCCCGGTAGATGATGCGCTCGGTGTTCCCGTCCCCTGTCCAACAGTAGATGACGCGCTCGGTGTCCCCGTCCCTTGTCCAACAGTAGATGACGCACTCAGTGTCCCCATCCCCCGTCCCGGTAGATGACGCGCTCGGTGTCCCCGTCCCCCATCCCCATAGATGACGTGCTCGGTGTCCCCATCCCCTGTCCCGTGGCAGAGGACGCGCTCAGTGTCCCCGTCCCCCATCCTGGTAGATGACGTGCTCGGTGTCCCCGTCCCCCGTCCCGCGGCAGAGGACGTGCTCGGTGTCCCCGTCCCCGTCCCACGGAGCTCTCCCACGCACCAGCTTCCTGGCTCTCACCTCAAAGCCCTGCCATGCACGGGGGAGATATTTCTTTCCTCCAAGACCAGACTTGTCACTTCCCGTGAAAGCTGCCCTCCCCCAGAACAGAGCACTCCGCCCTCTGGGCCCGTCCCTGTGCCGTCCCTGCGCTCCCGTCACCCCCGTCAGGAGCTCAGCACACTGCCTGGCACATAAAGCCCGCCCCATGCACGTCTGTTGGATAAAACCTTAACTTCCTAAAAATTGAATCTCTCTTCCACTTCATGTGTTACCTACAGAAGCAGCTGCAGCTGTGGCCTAAGAGAGAAAGCAGAACATTCATGATCTGGGGCTTGTCCCTTCACCTCTCTGGGCCTCAGTTTCTTACTCTGTAAAATGGGGGTGAAGATATCTACTTCACAGGGATGAAAGAAATTAAAATGTATGCAGGTGCTCAAAAAATGTAACAAGTATTGGGGCATCTGGGTGGCTCAGTCGTTAAGCGTCTGCCTTCGGCTCAGGTCATGATCTCAGGGTCCTGGGATCGAGCCCCGCATCGGGCTCCCTGCTCAGCGGGGAATGGGTTTCTCCTTCTCCCTCTTGCCCCTGCTCCTGCGCTCTCTCTCTCAAATAAATAAATAAAATCTTTTTTAAAATGTGGCAAGCATTCTCACCCCCCTGCAAACTCACTCTGACACCATCTTTTCCCAATCCTCCCACCCGGGATGCCCAGCGGTCCCAGGGGCAGGTGTGCCAGCGTCCCTCCATCTAACGTGATGGGCCCTGTCCTCCCCTGCGTCCTCGTCAGTGTCCACTTCTCTGCAGCCCCCCCATCTCTCATGCGGCTCAGCAGCCTGGGGGCGCGGGCGTGGTCCGGGCGCCTCCCCCAGCCCTGGTTTCAAGGATGCTCACGCAGGTGCTCAGAGATGGCGGTCAGAAGGAGCGCAAGGCCATGCTCCGCACAGGGAGGGGCCAGCTGCCCTCCCAGACATGCGGGCGGGCGGGCAGGACCGGGTGGAGGGCTGTGGGAGGGCCGTGGGGGTGCCGCCGAGGCTCGGGAGGAAGTCAGAGGGAGAAGCTCCCCAGCTAATTGTCAGGCCGGGTGCCAACAGCATGCCAGTGATGTCTGGGTGACAGGTCACCGGGGAGGAGGAAGGGAGGGAGGAAGGACCATCTGAGAAGCACGTGGGCCCCTCTCAGCTCACTTCCAGCTCAGTAGGCTTTTCTAGGTCACTCTCTGCTGTGCGTCCGTCACGGGCTCCCTGCTCTGCCCCAGCTTCCTTTCATGTTCCTGCCTCGGTTTCTCTGACTAACAGTCCCTGCCCCCGACTCTCTTTGTGTCTCGGTGGCCCTGAGGGGAGTTGGGCTCCACTGCGGTGCCGGGGGGAGGGGGGACAAGGGGCTGGCATCCCGCCCCGACTCTGCCCCTGCAGCCTCTGACCTGGGCAAGCAAGCCAGGGCCCAGTTTCTTCCCTGTCACTGGTTACACACTGTTTGGGAGTGGTTAGTGAAACGTAGAAGATAAACTACGAGGCTCTGAAGATGAGCAGTCGCCACGTAAGCACGAACAGTTCTTGCTGGTGCCCCCTTACTCACAGTGTCCCAGGCTCAGCTGGGACTGCACAGTTCCCTGAGCTACAGGATGTCGGACAGGCCCCTCCTTCCCCCCCAAACCCGCCCCCCGCCTCGCCCTCTGCCCCTGGAGCCCCTGCTCTGCTCACGTCCCGCAGCCAGCCCGGCAGGCCGCACACCCTCAGATGATGATCCTGCAGCCGGCAGCCCGCCTCTTCTTGCCGCCTGCATCCCACGGCAGGCCCACTGCCCTGGAACCAGAGTCCTTGGGACCCTGCCGACCCTGCCCACTCCGCTTCCCACGGCTCCCGGTGCCCCCTCACTCGGCTCCAGATGCCAGGCCTTCATGCCAAATCTCACCCTGCCTTTCCTTCAGTCTGGACCACTTCGCCTTCTTCAATCCTTGCTCAGGTGTTACGTGCTGCCATTGTCATCCTGACCAACCTACCCAGTGCTCCAGCTTCAGGATGCCCACGGTACCTGCCATACATTTCCCATTTTATGTCTCCGTCTCCCCAGTACAGGGTGATTCCCACGAGGGCAGATTCCTGTCTGCTTCCTCCTCTCCGGAGTCCTCGGCTCCCAACATAGTATCCAGCACATAGTAGGGGCCTCATAAATATCTGCTGAATAAATGCATATAAACGATCTCCTTTGATCATTAAAACGAGTCTTTGACTAGTATACGTGTTCCCACTCTGTAGCCACAAAACTAACAAGAGTTGAGTCAAATCTTGGAAATCCCACTGTTTCTGAGGAGGGTGTGCATTCCTTCCTTCTGGGCAGGTTCTTACCTAGTCTAGTCACACGGGGCAAGAATTACAATGAGGTTTCCAACCTGCTGCTCCTTCCTCCAGCCTCAGCCCTCCCGGGGACCCAGGGGAGATTAACGGTTTACTGGGTCCACTGGGAGACTGTAGACCACACGACTGTGGGAAACCGGTACACACACTCCATCCACCACACTGGCTGAGCTTCCAGCTGCAGGAAATGGGATGAGGACAGAGCCAAGGGAGGGTGAAAACAAGCACGCAAGGCTGGTGGAGATGCAGACCAGGAGGCAGGGAGTGAAGGAGCCCGCAGGGAGTGCAGGGCAGGGGGTGCTGTCCCACTGAGAGGGGGCGTCACTTTGTCTTTACCTCCTCTCCTGTGGTCCCATCCCAACACCCAGCGCTCCTCAAGAGCTTTGCAGGAACCCAGTGCTCCCAGGAGCTAGAACTCACCCTGGACGACCCCCTCCCCTCCAGGGACCATGTGGGCGGCCTCCATCTACAAAACCCGTTCGGAGCGGTTGCTCCTTTCCAGCCCTACCAGGTGTCATCGGCTCTCAGCTAACTGACTGCAGCCGTCTCTCTCTTCAGGACGACCGACCTGCACAACTCTGGGGGTGCCACTGGGCCGCGCTGCTTCTAACTGGAGACCCTGCATGATCTGGTCTCTGCTGCGTCTTCATCGGCTGGCACCCTCGACCTCCAGCTCACCACGCACCAGCTGTCTTTAAATCAGCCCAAACTCTTCCTTTCCTCAGAGTCTTTGCAAAGCTGTCCCCTCGGCCTGGAATGCCCTCCCCTCCTCGCTGTGCCTGATGAGCGCGTATTCGCCTCTCATGTCTCTTAAATGTGGCCTCCCCAGAGAGGCCTTCCTCAACGCCCCCATCTACACTAGAGCCCCATGCCGGATCTTTGTGGGGTGGCCAGATTCAGCAAACAAAAACACAAGACATCTACTTAAATCTGAATCCCAGACAAAGAATGAATCCTTTTTTAGTACAACTATTCCCACACGATATTTGGGAGATACTTCTATTCATTGATTATCTGAAATTCATATTTAACTGAGTGTCCTGGATTTTATTTGGCAAGCCTAGATGTGTGGATTGACTGCATTCCTCTTCTGGTTGGAGAGGCTGAAGAGTAAAGGAACCTCTCCTTCTCAGCTAGGGTTCTGCCGGTGAGATTTGCACGAGATCCGAGAGGCAGAAGTGAGGCAAGGTCATTTTCCCGCAGGGAGGGGCTGGGGTCCGCGGAGTGGGCAGGCGCACTGACTCGGACTGACGGACCTTGAAGCCAATGGTCCAGTTAGAACCTTGTGCCTTCTCACCCTCCAGGCCTTCCCACGATGTTCTGATCAGCCAGTTCCTTGTATGAGATCCTTGCTGCCTACGCCCCCTGCACTGGGGCCTACCTGCTGCGGGTCCCAGCACCGGCCCTGCCCTCCGAGGCACAGCGTGGAGGTGCGGGGGGACTGGTTAGTGTCTCCCGCTGCCCACAGGCTGTGGCCGATACGCTCAGGGTCCCACCGCAGTGTTGGCGTGCCTGGACTTCATCGTTTGCTCCTTCTATTCCTTGTGGACAGGGCCTCACTCTGCACATGAGTGAGTGCTCAGTGAGCACCTTTTTAACTGAAATACATGTGGAAGAGACAGGAAGCAGCCTGCTCCTACACGCTCGGGGGTGAGGACCAAGAAGGCAGCCCCACGCAGTTACCCTGCACCGGCTCGGTCACCCCTCGGACCTCAGTTTTCTCATCTGCCATGTGAGGGTGACACTACATGGCGTGAATGTCCCTTTCAACTCTAACATTCTACCAACCAGCGGTTCTTCGAACTCAGTGGTGAAAGTGGGACCCGAACCAAGCTAGCTACATTTGGTGCACTGTCCAGGTTAACAGATTATCTGTCTGGAAGGCTCATTCTCCCTGATGGGAAAGTGGACATGGAAACGGATGCTCATCTGGAACGTGAGCATGCAAAGGAGGACGAGACTTACACCAGGGAAGGGGGCGAGGGCTGCTGGGGCCGAGTGGGAGTCTGACCGCACAGACCGGGCCACGGAATGCCCGGCTCGACCACAGAACCCAGCGCCTGTCCCCCTGGTACCTGGGCACCTCATATCGAACCACCGTTCACGTCACTCTTCAAGATCTGTTCCCTGGCGGTGCGGGCTGCCTCTCACCACGCGGGGCTCTGCTCAAATATCACCTCCTCTGAGAAGCGTTTTCTAACACCCTTTTAAAAGCAGTGCTCACCTCCTCCAGTTAATTCACCTTATTACCCACTTCATGGTCCTCAAAGCCCTTATCACATCTGTAATTATCTTGTTAATTTATCTGTTTACTTGCTGATGGTTAGTCTTTCCCAACAGAATCTAATTTGCTAGAGGATGAGGGACTACGGCTGGCTTAGTCACCCTAACTCCTACCGCAGTGCTAGACACATAGGAGGCCCTCAGGAAGCGGGTGCCGAGCGGGAGCTGAAGGGCTGAGCAAACAGGGCTCCTAGAGGAACTGCTGGGGGCGGTGGTAGGAAGGACAGAGAGCAAATGAGCATCCAGGATTAGCTGCAGGAGGAGCAACACTTGAAGGGAGAGGGAGGAAGGCCGTTCCCAGGAGGATAGAACAGAGAAAGTAAAGTCTCAGAAGAGAGGAAGCAATGTTTTGGGGAAAGAGCACAGAGTCTGGAGGTAGTAGATCTGACCTTCAGCCCCAGCTCTGCCTCGGACCACCGGCGTGAGCCAAGCACACCCCTCACCCCGCGACTTCCAGAGCCGTCTGGTGAAACGGCTGTTGGAGGGCCAATCGAGAAGGTCAGTCCCTATAACCTGGGCCGTGTGCCTGAGCATCAGGACAGGTTGGTGAATCTGGTCGAATCTCTGTCCTCTGGGGAGGCTGCCCTCCCCGGAGCACCTGGCGCAGTTCCTAGGAAGGCTGCCCGCCAATGTCCCAAACATAGGTGTACCCACAGAAGACAATCTTTGGGAATGGGCATAGGGAGTGGGAACCAGGAAAGAATCAGGTCTCCTTCACTTACGCTTCTTACCCCCAAGCGTTCTTTTCCCACGTCCAGTTTTCTCCCCAAAGGTGCTTCATATTTTTTGTTCCAGCTTTTCCATTTCTTTCCCACTTCACTTACAAGTCACCTCCTCCAGGAAGCCTTCCTGAAATCATTCGCACTCATTCTCCAGTCTGTCACCATAATCCGCAACCCACTCTTCTGCACTCGGTGCACCTTTACAATGTAGTAATGACAGACCTCGGGGGATGATGGGTACACCTGTGCGCATTATCACACTCCCTAATTCAGCCATGGTGCATTCTGTGCCTTGTCACACTCCCTAAGGGCAAAGACCATGACTGCCTTGTCCTCCAGTCTCCCAAACACCTCTTTGTACCTACCTCTCCCCCTCGAAGGCTCCTGAAGACTTGTGGACTCTTTGAAAGGACAGGGATGTCATTGAAATGGAGGAGAGACAGACTGAAGAATAAACAAAAGTAGAAAGAAGCAGGAAGAGAAGAAAAGAGACCAGCGATGGGCCGAGGCCCCAGCTCCAGCACGCCCCAGTCTGTGCATGGGTAGGCACTTTGCACAGCACCCCAAGGAGACATCCTGGAGGCATCGGGAAGGGGTGGGGACAGGTGGTGGGAGGCACCTCTATCCATGTGGCGTGAACGCAGAGGCAGGATCCAGTCGCCGTCAGCGGCAAGCCGAGCCAAGGCACACCAACGGGCACCTCCACCCACCCAGCTGTCTGGGGACAGAATGAGCCCCAAACAGGGATGAGAGGATGGGGCAGAGGTGTTAGGGATTCTGGCGAGGGAGGGAGAAGGCCCTGGGAAGCGAGACATTTCCAGCAGTGTCCGTCCCCCAGAGCTTGCCCTGTACTCGATGTCCCAGAACCAGCAGGTGTGAGCTCATGGTAAGCACAGCATAAGGCTGAGCGGAAGCCTACACGTCTGTAACAGGAAGGGGACAACCAGACCAGGAGCCCGAGCCAGGCTGAAGGCCGTGTCTCGTTGCACACGAGCATCCCCAGCGCCATGCTGGCCTCTGCCAGTGGGGAAGGACTGCTGACTGAGAAGGGTGAGGATCCTGTGCGCATTCAGGTCTAAGCAGAGTCTGTCAGAAGAGCCTCTCTTTGCCCAAGTGGTGATGGGCAATCCAATGACCGGGTATATGTTTATTGAGACCTGCCCTGTGCCAGGCACTGTTCCAGATTCAGGGAAAGCAACATGAAAACCAGGTTCCTGGTCCCATAAAACTACCTTGTGGTGGATAGAAACAGCTCAAAACATAGAAATAGATCATTTCAGACGGTGAGAAAATCCACAAAGACAATATATCTGGGTAGAGAGATAGTGAGTGCCTTTGGGGAAAACTCCTGGAGATACAGTGCTGAAAGACGTTCTCTGTTGAATACATTCCGTCTGGGTTGAGCCCTGAATGACGAGATGGACACAGTCACGTCCAGCTCTGGAGCAAGAGGGGCCCCAGCAGAATCAGCAGCAAGTGCAAAGACCCGGCAGCGAGATCAGCCTTTGTTTGCTCAAGGAACAAAAAACTGAAGGCCCTGCAGAGAGCCCAGTGAAATGGGGAGGGCAGGTCTACCTGCCCCGGGGTGAACACTGGAATCACCTGGAAAGCTTTTAAAACTCCTGATGCCTCACCCATCCCCAGGGATTCTGTTTAATTGATCTGAGGTGTGTCCTTGAAAACTTCCCCAGGTGATTCTCCTGCACAACCCAGAACAGGAACCACGGACAAGGCCCGTGGATGGCTGACAATGAGGGTATCTGCAGACACTCGGAGGCCTTCCCCAATTCTCCAGGCCCAGATCCAGAAAGGACCCAACGTCTTTCAGGCCTTGAGGTGGGGACAGAACCAAGAAAATGAAGCAATCCAAAGGAAGAGAAACTAAAGAGAATGGACCAGGGAAATCCAGAAAACACAACAAGCGGATGGAGCAAAAACAAACCCGCGCAGACAATCCCGAAGGATCAGAGATGGAGGGAAAAGGGAAAGCACGCGCATTCCTCTGCTGTTTGCTGCCACAGCATGATCACAGACTTATGTTTGAATGTAGAGGTCCAAGATGGGTCCCACTGGCGCTGAAGTCGAGACGTCAGCAGGGCTGGGTCCCTCCTGGAATGCACTGCCTTCCTCCTCCAGCTTCTGGAGACCACCCACTCCCTGTGCTCGCAGTCCCTCCCTCTGTCCTCCAAGCCAACATTTAGGCTAAGTACTTTCCATGCTTCTCCCCACTGCCGTCCTCCCCTTTAAGGGTGCTTGTGATTACACTGGACCCACATGCATAATCTGGAATAATCTCCCTATTTTAAACTCAACTGATTAGCAACCTGAATCCCATCTGCACACTTCATGACTCTCTGCCATGAAAAGGTTCCAGGAATTAAGACGTGGACATCTTTGGGGGACCAGTACTCAACCTACCACAACATGAAAGCAGTTTACAAAACACGGTTTTGGTCACGTTTGTCATCTTTTGCTTGGGTAGTTGTGGGTTTTATGAGCATTTGGCTGGGAGGTTAGTTCCAGGCTAAGTATACCTGGGTTTATCTGTGTAGGTTTATCAGGGTGTCAAGTCTGAGTATCTCCCCAGCAAGTATGGGGTGGAGGGAAGGACAAGGATGCCTGAGGGGTGCCTGATCTTTATTTTTGTTTATCTCCATGCTCCATAAAGACTCACAGCTGTTGTTCTTACTGACGATAAAACTAAGGACAGACTGTCTCTTTGCGTGTTTTCTTTGGGTCTGTCCATCTGTCCCTGAGCAATACTGGCTGTCCGTCCCGGTGATGCTCAGTGTGCACGGGAGTATTTGGGCGTATCTGTGACGTCAGCATAGTGTGAGTGCCTCTGTCCGTAAGTTTGTGCACTGTGGGGAATGTGCACACAGGCGGACGAACATGCGTGTGTGTTCCACAGCGTATGCGACCACAGTTGTGGACCTCTGGATGTTTACTTATTCACAAACCCTCCGGGGTATCCAGACAGAAAGGCCTAGCATGAGAGGGGCAGAGGAACTAGGGAGAGGGGAGAGATGAAGGTGAGGGGAGAGGAAAACATTGAAAAAGCACCTGAAATAAAAGAGGCAGAGGGCGGAGTCCCAGCAAGGGCACAGATCAGATATGGGTTATTCTGGTTATTTGCTTGCTGTGGGAGCTTGGCAGTACGGGCTCTCTGCGCCGCTGTTTGCCAAGAGATTTGAAATAGATAACCCCTGGGTACCTCCCAAAGAAGGAGAGAGAGAGAGAAACGTGGAAATGAAAACACACACCGGGAAAAATGGAGAGAAAGAACTAGAGAGACATAGGAAGAGAGGACTACGAGCTGGGCGCCAGCCAGAGGCAGGGGTGTGGGCGCCTGCTCCCCGCCCCTTACCCCAAAGCTTCAGAGTGTTCTTAAGCCCTTAATAGGTAAGGCAGGAAGACGGAAAGGGGAGAGTCCTGGAATGACAGCACACACCAACACTCAGAGGCCTGCAAAGCCACAGGAACCAGGATTCCTGCTTCCGCCCCCAGGCCCGATGTAGGTGTGCCGGCCACCTGGAATGACTCACACCCTGGCGATGCGGGCACCCATGCCAAAAGCGAGCCTGGGCACCGTGCCCACCGGCACAGCACAGGCCCAGGGGGAGGGGAGATTCGGGCCCTAGAGGGATGACGGCGGGGGGGGGGCGCGCTTTCCTCCCCACGGGGTGCTGCCTTGTCCCAGGAGCGCCCCCTCCTGACCACGCCCTCGCCTCGAGGACCCAGAAGTCCTTTCCTCCCGCCCTCCTCCCCCAAACCTTCCCCGGGAAGCCGGAGAACCAGATGAGGTGTTACGCAAGGCCTGATGTTTACAAGCCGCGGGGGCCTCCTCCGCCCTATAAAGCCCGAACGCGGCGGGGAGCGCGGCGGAGACCGAGACTGGGGGAAGGGAGGGAGGGCGTCCGGACAGCGTCCGAAAGTTCATGCGCCGGGCGGACAGAGGACCCTCCACTCGGCTGGCAGCAGGCGTGGTTCGCGGAGCGCGCGCTGGCAGGGGGCCGCGGGGGGCGCGGAAGGGTCGGCGCCCGGACGCGCGCTCCGCATGGAGGCGCCCGAGCTGGGCCCGGGGCTGGTGGAGCGTCTGGAACAGCTGGCGACGTGCCCGCTATGCGGGGGCCCCTTCGAGGACCCGGTGCTGCTGGCGTGCGAGCACAGCTTCTGCCGCGCGTGCCTGGCCCGCTGCTGGGGCGCCCCGCCGGCCGCCGGCGCCCAGGCGCCCCCCACCGCCTGCCCCTGCTGCGGCCAGCCGTGCCCCCGCCGCAGCCTGAGGTCCAACGTGCGGCTGGCGGTGGAGGTGCGCATCAGCCGGGAGCTGCGGGAGAAGCTGGCTGAGCCCGGGGCCCGCGCGGGGAGGCGCAGAGGGGGCCGCATCCCCACCATGGGCTGCCTGGACCCGCACGGAGAGGTGAGGCGGGTCGTGCTTCGCGGATCCGCTGCGCTGGTGGAAGGGCGAGACTAGGGGTTCCCGGGGGCGGGGCCCTCCTGGAAGTTTAGGCAAAGAATGGCTCTGAGAAAAGCAAAGGACGAGGGGGCGGGGGGCTGACCCCAAGTCCCTGGAGTGACGCGAGAGGTGCCAGGAAGGACAAGGGGAAGGAGTTCACACTTTACCCAGGGGTCGGGGGCTGGACGGAACGCAGGGCGTCCGGAGCCCCTTGGCAGAGCGCGGGAGCTGCGCGCCGGGGAGTTGGGGACCCGGAGGGAGTACGGGTGGGCGCGGGCCGGCCGAGGCCTGCGAGGACGGCGGGGGTCAGAACCAGCCTAGGGCAGGGCGAGAACCAGCTGGGGTGCAGGGGCGGGGAAGGAGGGGCTGTCAGAGGAGAGCGCGAGGGAGGAAAAGCACATCCAAACGCCCCGGGAGCGTCGAGGGGTGAGCCCCGGGCTCCCGCCCGAGCCGCGCTGGGCACTATTTGTTATTGCTGTCCCCGGCTCCTCCCAGGGCCCCCGGCGGGGGCGGCGACGGGTGCAGGCCAGGTCCGCTGGGACCTCTGGCTCCCGCCCCGCATCCCACCCCGCACCCCGCACCCCTGCGCCACTCTTGGCCCTGACTCCTTGGCCATCAACCAGCTCCATTCCCTTGCCCGGCCCCCAGACGTCCCGGATTCCTGACTGGCTTCTCCCCCAGCAGCCTAGCCGGTCTCGGGTCTTGCTTCCACACTTTGAAGTCTACACAGACCTAATTAGTCCAGGTGTAATTGGCATAACTAGGCAAATTGCCTTTCCTCTCTTCCCTTCACCACCACGCTGGCCTGCTTCAGTCATCCCCAAGGGATAGTGATGGGGGCAGGGGGACCCTGGTATTTGGAGGGGGGCATCCAGGGCTCCTGGTTCCCATGGTACCCTGCAGATCCGCCAGGACCTCCCGGGACACATCCAAGTCCGGCTGCCTCCTTGGCCAGCGTGACAGATACAAAGCAAAGGGCCCAATAAACGCCACGGGGCTTTTATGGCAACAGGGGAAGCAGCTTTGTTAGAAGGCTTTTATATACCAACTCTTAGCCCCGGGGCTCTGGGTGTTTGGTCTGTGTGATGGAGGGGAGAAGGACACCCTCAGGAAGGTAGACAAGGACAGGGGACCACTGAAAGAGACAGAATGAGGCTGGGAGAGGCAGCAGGGAAAGGTAAGGACTGGAAGCTAAGGGGGGCAGAAAAAAGACCTGGATGAGGCTGGGGAAGGGGAAGGGAAGGAGGGCAGTGGATGATAATGGACAAGATGGCCGGGCCATGAAAGGGGACAAAGAGGTGAGCGAGATCACTCTGAGAGGTGATGGGGAGCTCACCAACAGAGACCCAGCTACCTGGGGAAGGAGAAGAGGGGGAGGGCTCCTGAGTACAAAGCCCAGGGCTCACATCCATGTTTTCTTCTGCCCATCCCAGGATATAAGGAAGACTTGGAGAAGGTGAGTTCCATTTTACCATCCCTTCCTTTCCACTACCGGCCACCACATCCATCACCTTCTCCATGGGCTCACAGCTTTGTCCCCACTCACGGACAGGTTTCCTGCTCCAGAGATGTGAGTGGGGTAGGGGTGGGGGCATCAGAGGGCAGAGGGTGTCTCCTGATTTCCTGACCCTTCTCCCTCATCTGTCCAGACCTGATGCCCCACCACCCAAGTCATCTAACTCAGACGATGCTCTCCCCGAAGACTATCCAGTGGTCAAAAATATGCTCCACAGACTGACGGGTAAGGAGGGCAGAAGGGACCCCACCGAGTAACAGTCTGTCTCAGGCCTGCTCCCTTTTCTCTCTCAAACATGCTCAAGTCTTTTCTGATGTCTGCATCAGTGTCCTGGGGCCCCTGGAACAGAGCACCACATACTGAGTGGCTTAACACAAACTGTCTCACAGTTCTGCAAGAAGTTGGTGGGATTGCTTCCTTCTAAGGCTGTTTGGGTGAATCTGCTCCCTGCCTCTCTTCTAGCATCTGGGAACCTCAGGGGTTCCGTGGCCCAAAGATGGCCTTCTCCCTGTGTCTTCACATTGTTTCCCCTGGTACTTATTTGTCTCTGGGTCCAAATTTCCTCTTTTTATAAAGACTCTAGTCATATTGGACTAGGGCCTGCCCTAATGACCTCATTTTAACTTAATTACCTCTGTAAAGACTCCATTTCCAACAAAGTTCACATTCTGAGGTACTGGGAAACGGCAACATTCCCTTTTTGGGGGGAACACAGTTCGACCCATAACAATGTCTGTCCTCAGTTCCCCATATTCCAGCATCACACTCTCACAAACAGACCCTTGGGGGTCAACTGCTTCTCCCACGTGGCATTACCCCTCTCCAGAAGACCCGCATCTCTCTGCAGCTCCTGAGGAGTTCCCGCCCCGCCCACTACCAAAGCGGCCCCCTACCTTCTTTAAACCGCCAGAGGGGCGCCTGGCTGGCTCTGTCCGCGGAGCCTGCGACTCTTGATCTCAGGGTTGTGAGTTCAAGCCCCATGCTGGGTGTAGAGATGACTTAAACATAAAATCTTAAAAAAACAAAAACAAAAAAAAACTGCCAAAGGTGCTCCACGGTCTTGGTCACCCACCATCCCACCAGGCCCAGATTGCTTCTAGCAACCCCAATCCAGAAATCTTTCCTCAAAAGCAAACCACACACGAATACTTCTGGTCCCTTTGGCTCTCACCACGGTCCCTCTCCTCCTCTGCCCCAGCCTCCCAAAGCAACCAGCCAGTCCACTCCCACCTCCCCTTGGGGTCCCAGTGTCTCTCCTATCAGTGCTTCTCTTCTGAGCCACCTTCCCCATCCGGCTGACCCAGCTCCCTGCCCCACGTGATACAGCAGAGGGAAGTACCAGTCCTTACCCCTCCCTGCAAGTTGGACTGGCTAAACTCTTCTCCCGACCCCACACACCAAGCTCTCTCTTGCCCTCTGCACTGCGTCCCCTGCCCAGGGTCAGCACGGTCCTTGTCCAAATCCAGCTCCACACAAGCGGGCATCAGTGCGGTGAGTGTTGCCCAAGCCGCCCTTTTCTACGCGTTCCCCCACTCAGGCCTACGGCCGCCTTTGGAGCTGCGCTGAGGTCTCTTGAGTGCCCTCTGCTGCACGCTGTCAGTCTCCTCCCGCCTCTGACTCGGAAAGCCCCTCAAGCGCTTCTCTCCTGCCTTTCCCCGTGCAGCCGACCTGACCCTGGACCCTGGCACCGCGCACCGCCGCCTGCTCATCTCGGCGGACCGCCGCAGTGTCCGACTGGCCCCCCCAGGGACACCCGCGCCCCCCGACGGCCCCGCGCGCTTCGATCATCTCCCGGCGGTGCTGGGCGCGCAGGGCTTTGGGGCCGGCCGGCACTGCTGGGAGGTGGAGACCGCCGAGGCCGCCTCCGGCCCCGACTCCTCTGGGGAGGACGAGGACTACGGCGAGAGCCGCTACGCCGTGGGTGCGGCCGGGGAGTCGGTGCGCCGCAAGGGCCGCGTGGGGCTGTGCCCCGCGGGGGCCGTGTGGGCCGTGGAGGGCCGCGGCGGCCGCCTGTGGGCCCTCACGGCTCCCGAGCCCACCCCGCTGGGCGGCGCCGGGCCCCCGCCGCGCCGCATCCGTGTGGACTTGGACTGGGAACGGGGCCGTGTGGCCTTCTACGACGGCCGCTCGCTGGACCTGCTCTTCGCCTTCCAGGCGCCCGGGCCCCTGGGGGAGCGTGTCTTCCCGCTGCTCTGCACGCGCGACGCCCGCGCCCCGCTCCGTATCGTGCCGGCCGAAGGCTGAGTCCCACCCACACCTGCCGGGAGCGAGGCACTCACGCAGAAGCGTGTGCACCCTTCCACTTGGCCTCAGTGTCCGCGTCCACACCCAAAGCCGAGTCCATGCCTGCCCCTCCCTCCCGGACGCGGCTCCACGTTCGGTTACCTCCCGCCTCATCTCTCCCCTCCCACCTTCCGCTAGTCCAGACCAGAGCGCTCCACCAGGATCCTTATCCACGGCCTCCCTTCCCGCTCCTGCCTCCTCTCCTGGTCTCCAGGAAGGGCCCAGCCCTTCTCCACAGTTCTAAGGCTCGGGCTTCCCTGCCTGTCCAATCTGAGCTTTCTCTTCAACACTGCCTGGGTCCCAGGGCCCTCTAGGAGGCTTACTGTCCTTTTGGGGAAGGGGGCAGGCAGCTCTACTCCGTGCTGCCTGCTTTCTGTGCTCATAGCCTTTCCCCCTTTGGAACCTCCTGAAAGTTCCCCCCTGTAAGGAACCACTGGTGCTCTCTCCCCGACCTGGGAATGGCCCAGACACCCCAAGCTCATCCTTGTATATAGCTTCACATCTTTCTCCGTATGTATAAATGGGCCCATATTTAACACGTTTTGTGATGCTGGGTTATTTATTTTGTGCATCTGTGGCAATAAATGAGATCTCAGTGGTGGTATGGATTTGACTCATCTCTGCAACTGTGCATGGCAAGAGGCCTAGAAAATGATGTCAAGATCCCAGTAAGGAGTGGGGAGGGCTGAGAGCCGGACATCTGGGCTGGCAGACACATCAAAGCCTAGGAAGGAAGGGGTAAGAGTAGTATAGGGGACACACCCCCATCTCTTTGCTCCCTCTCTTTTCCTTCCTCTCCCAGGGACCCAGGGCCCTGGCACTATGCTGGATCTGTCTCTGAGGCCAGAAGACGGAGGAGATAGTTGGCTCTAAGTGACCAGTCTTCAAGCTGGCTTTGTTGGAAATCCTGTATCATACAAGAAGGGTGAGGAGAGGCCATGACTATTTCCTTTTCTATTTCCCATTAACGGTGAGAAAGCAAAGACCTCTCTCCCAACTCCTCTGGAGGACATGAGGGGGGAGGGCAGGAGAGGGGAAGGGCTGGGAGCCCCCTGGGAGCCCTGAGGTCTCCCACAGGCCTCACATCCCACAGGCAAGGACTAGGAGTTCGGATTATATAAATACATTACTGGAAGAGCTCAAAGCCAGGATTAACAAGCATAGCTGGGGCAAGACTGCCCCAAATCCGACTGGGACCCTGGCAGTGAAAGCTGGGGCTGTTGAAAACCCAACTTAAGTGTTTGGGACTCAAGGAGAGAATGCAAGGGGCCAAGATAACTGGATCCCAGGACAGGCAGTTTGGCAGTGAGAACAAGGGGGAAAGACTGGGACCAAGATGTCTGGATCCCTGGAGATAGAGGATGAGTACTGGAAGGAGAAATGAGGGCTGGGGGAACCCAGAAGTCTGGGTTCTGGAATAGCAGCAAGTCAGAATTCCAGGATCTCTGTCTACCCTCATCTCCCTCTTCCCTCCATCAGGCAGAGGAGAGGGGAGGAGGGGACTGGAGGAGGGATCAAACCACGGGTTTAGTCCCCAGGTAGCCACATGAATACATTCAGGGCCAGACAGACACAGGAATGGTGGGGGAGAGAGGAATTTAGTGCTGCATTGGCCCTGGAGGGGGCTGGGAGGGGTCAGGAGGCTGGGGAGGGGTGGTGGGGCTCGGTCCTGGGGTTGCACGACGCCGTCCTTTGCGGTGGCCCCGTACACAGTGTGTATGACCACAGCCCTCCTCTTCCTCCTCATCACTCTCCGTGGAGCTCTCGCCAAAGGCCCGAGGTTTCTCGTAAATACAGCAGCCTGGATTTGGAGGGAGGAGCCCGGTAAAAAAGGAGCAAAAGTTAGGGTGTACAGACAGTTCTACTCCCACTGGATCTCAGTAACAACTCCTACCTCCACCATGGGCTCCTTCTCCCTTCCAGGATCCAGCTTCCCCAGGCCCACCCCCTGGGGCTCAGGCACCCAAACCCCTGTCCTTTCCGCCAGGAATCCAAAGCTCCACTTCTCCCCGTTCTGACACCTGTCGCCTTCAAGCCTCGGCATATCCCCACCTTGCTCCCCCTACTTGAACCTGGTCTCCCTGAAGCCAGGGACAGGACTGCAGGCAGCGGGGAGCCAGAGCGCCGGCACTGCTGGCGGCCAACAATCACTCACATTTTGATGAGCGGCGGCCCATGTGTTCGTTGTCCACAGTGTCACTCGTCCATTCTACCTTTTTCTCTGGCTTCCGTTTCCGAAGCTTGATGGTCAGGCTCCGGTTCTCCTGGAAGGTGGAGAGGCGCGGGCATACCTATCTAGTCCCCTGCAGCTGACCCTTCCCACTCCCTCCCGGGGCCCCAGTTCAGTCACAGACATGGCAGCAGAGGAGCTGAGTGCTGGGAGAGGACAGAACACAACAGGGCTTTGACCTCCAGGAGTCCCTGGGGAATCGAATGTTCTCCATAACTGCTAGAATACAGAGAAGACACAATTCCTAACCTAGGGAAGGTCCCAGCAAATCTTCAAAGGAAATGATAATCCTCGCTGTTTCTCCGTCTTCCTCCCCAAATCGATTATCCTTGGGGGTCTTAATACTTGAACATTATTTTCTCAGTCCCCAATACCTAATCCTTGACCTCCCTTTCTTCTTCCAGACCCCTCTCTCATCCTCAAGCCCTTCGCTCCCCACTTCCGGTCCACCTATGCCCTAGCATCTTCAAATAATAGCAGAGATGCCAGGATGCTAGGGAATAGGTCAGCTCTGCTAACTCTTATTTGAAAGGCCCTTAACCCAGGAGCTATTAAGCCCAATACACCTGCTCCCTTTGAAAACAACTTAACCTGTTTTTGCAAAAATGCTACTCATTTTTCTATTTTCATCTCTTCTGATTTCTCAAAATACTATCTCCGCCTCCTTTGTCTTGTTCACTCATTTCCTCCATTTCCTTTTAGAGTCACCTGTTCAACAAATACTTATTGACAAGTATGCTTCTGGGCAAACTGCCCTACAGCAGGCCTCCAGCCATGCTTATTTACAGAACCCTTCATCTTCCCCCAGCACCTGCCTTGCTCCTCAATCCCCCAGGTACCATCCTTGGGTCACCGCCACCCCGGGCAGCATCACTTGCACCCCAACTCTGACTCCCTACCCCATGTGCCCGCCCCGGGCAGCAGCACCTGCACCCCAACTCTGACTCCCTATCCCATGTCCCCGCCCCCGGGCAGCATCACTTGCACCCCAACTCTGACTCCCTACCCCATGTCCCCGCCCCGGGCAGCATCACTTGCACCCCAACTCTGACTCCCTACTCCATGTCCCCGCCCCGGGCAGCATCACTTGCACCCCAACTCTGACTCCCTACCCCATGTCCCCGCCCCGGGCAGCATCACTTGCACCCCAACTCTGACTCCCTACCCCATGTGCCCGCCCCGGGCAGCATCACTTGCACCCCAACTCTGACTCCCTATCCCATGTGCCCGCCCCGGGCAGCATCACTTGCACCCCAACTCTGACTCCCTACCCCATGTCCCCGCCCCGGGCAGCATCACTTGCACCCCAACTCTGACTCCCTATCCCATGTGCCCGCCCCGGGCAGCATCACTTGCACCCCAACTCTGACTCCCTACCCCATGTGCCCGCCCCGGGCAGCAGCACCTGCACCCCAACTCTGACTCCCTACCCCATGTCCCCGCCCCGGGCAGCATCACTTGCACCCCAACTCTGACTCCCTATCCCATGTGCCCGCCCCGGGCAGCATCACTTGCACCCCAACTCTGACTCCCTACCCCATGTCCCCGCCCCGGGCAGCATCACTTGCACCCCAACTCTGACTCCCTACCCCATGTCCCCGCCCCGGGCAGCATCACTTGCACCCCAACTCTGACTCCCTACCCCATGTCCCCGCCCCGGGCAGCATCACTTGCACCCCAACTCTGACTCCCTATCCCATGTCCCCGCCCCCGGGCAGCATCACTTGCACCCCAACTCTGACTCCCTACCCCATGTCCCCGCCCCGGGCAGCAGCACCTGCACCCCAACTCTGACTCCCTACCCCATGTCCCCGCCCCGGGCAGCATCACTTGCACCCCAACTCTGACTCCCTATCCCATGTCCCCGCCCCGGGCAGCAGCACCTGCACCCCAACTCTGACTCCCTACCCCATGTCCCCGCCCCCGGGCAGCATCACTTGCACCCCAACTCTGACTCCCTACCCCATGTCCCCGCCCCGGGCAGCATCACTTGCACCCCAACTCTGACTCCCTACCCCATGTCCCCGCCCCGGGCAGCATCACTTGCACCCCAACTCTGACTCCCTATCCCATGTCCCCGCCCCCGGGCAGCATCACTTGCACCCCAACTCTGACTCCCTATCCCATGTCCCCGCCCCGGGCAGCATCACTTGCACCCCAACTCTGACTCCCTATCCCATGTCCCCGCCCCGGGCAGCATCACTTGCACCCCAACTCTGACTCCCTACCCCATGTGCCCGCCCCGGGCAGCAGCACCTGCACCCCAACTCTGACTCCCTACCCCATGTCCCCGCCCCGGGCAGCATCACTTGCACCCCAACTCTGACTCCCTACCCCATGTCCCCGCCCCCGGGCAGCAGCACCTGCACCCCAACTCTGACTCCCTATCCCATGTCCCCGCCCCGGGCAGCAGCACCTGCACCCCAACTCTGACTCCCTATCCCATGTCCCCGCCCCGGGCAGCATCACTTGCACCCCAACTCTGACTCCCTACCCCATGTGCCCGCCCCGGGCAGCAGCACCTGCACCCCAACTCTGACTCCCTACCCCATGTCCCCGCCCCGGGCAGCATCACTTGCACCCCAACTCTGACTCCCTACCCCATGTGCCCGCCCCGGGCAGCATCACTTGCACCCCAACTCTGACTCCCTACCCCATGTCCCCGCCCCGGGCAGCATCACTTGCACCCCAACTCTGACTCCCTACCCCATGTGCCCGCCCCGGGCAGCAGCACCTGCACCCCAACTCTGACTCCCTATCCCATGTCCCCGCCCCGGGCAGCATCACTTGCACCCCAACTCTGACTCCCTACCCCATGTCCCCGCCCCGGGCAGCATCACTTGCACCCCAACTCTGACTCCCTACCCCATGTGCCCGCCCCGGGCAGCAGCACCTGCACCCCAACTCTGACTCCGCATTCCATGCCGCCTGGCCGGCCTCCTGCACCATCTCTGCCACTGCGGGAATCCCGCACCCTTGGCGCTTCTCCCGACCCCAGGCAGTCCAGCCCGCTCCTCCCAGAGCCCCAGTCCCTCCCTCCCGGCCTCTCCCGAAGACCCCGAGGAGCACCGCCCCCCCGCCTTTCTCACAGGCTCGGTTGTCACGGTAACCGTTGTCTCAGTGACGGTCTCACTCAGCCCGGCCCCTGCCTCGGCCATGGCTAAGGCTGAGGAGAGGGAGGAGGGGAAGAAGGGGGAGGAGACACCCTTCCCTTTCTGTGTCTCTGGGGTCTAAGACAATCGGTATCGGGTTCAGAGTAGCAGCCAGGATCCTCCACCTTCTTTTTTCCCCTCCTCCTGGGCCTCCGCTTCCCCACCCCGGGGGATAACCTGTCCAACCCCACTTCCGGCTCCCTGCTTCCGGGTGTGACGCACTCCGTAGTTCCCCTTTTCCTTTCCCGGGCACTAAGGGCGTCTAAGCGCACGCGTCGCCGGATTAGTTCCGCCGTCACGTGACAGTGCGCAGGCGCCGCAAGAGGCAGCCACAGACTTGGCGGAAGAGGCGTCACTGCGGGTGTGGAGCGCGGGCAGCAGGCGCACGCGCACGCGCAGCAGGCGCACGCGCACGCGCAGCGGAGACGAGGCAGGAGGGGCGGACCGGAGCGGCCGCGCGGGGCTGGGGCGGGGCCGTGGGCGGGGCTACGGGACTGGGAAGGCCACCCCGCGGCTGCAGCAGTAAGCAGCCCGCAGCGCCCATCTGGGTTTCCCGGCTTCCTGTGGAAATGGAGCTCCGGCCCCAGCAGCAGGTGCACGCACCTGGTCAGGACCCGGCTCTGGCCCTGCCGGGGTCTGCGGGCGTTGGGGCGGGGTGCTTCATGCGCCGTCTACTCGGACTGTCCCCAGGCCCCGCCTCGGAGCCCCCACCCAGTCTGCTTGCGGGGGGCGGGGGGCTGGCGGGCTAGACTCTGAGATACTAACTAGCGCAGGTGTGCGTCTCGTCCGTGAAACCGAAGCCCTATACTGCCCACTGTCTGGGGTGGCGGCGGGGACGGTGGTCAGTGACCACAGGGGCACCGTGCGCTCTGATAAGAGCACTGCCAGTGTCTCAGAAGCACGGGAGGGGCGGGCGGGGGGGGGCCTGGGGGCCGGCGGAGCGCGCTGGGCTGTCGGCGGGGAGGCTCGGCGGAGGCCCCCCGGGAGCCCCGGTTCCCCCGGGCGGAGGCCCGCGCGCCGCTCCCAGAAGCCCGAGCTGCGCCCAGGCGGTGCTGGGGGTCAGGGGCGGCTGGAAGTGGGCTGGACAGACCGACAGGTTTGTTTCGGGTTTCAGAGCGGGGGCGGGAGAGTCAAGTGGAACGGTTGACAGGCAAAGTGACGCCCGCCCGCCCACCCCTCCACGTGGCCGAGGTGGGGTGGGGGGGACCAGACGGTGAGTTTGAGAGCTCTGAACCTGTAAAGGGCTAGGAACGCAAAAACACAGACTCCCAGAGTAAATCTGAATGTTTATTGTGCCCGGACTACAAAGTGTTTCCCAAAGTTTTTGGTCAAACTGATAAAAAGCAAGATACAACTCAGCATGTATATAGTAAAACCCATTAAAAAAAAAAAGTGTCTCTCTGAAGTGGGATTCCTTGTA